>NC_136491.1:123050502-123188002 GCF_053919585.1 Euprymna scolopes
AGACATAATTTATTTATTTTTTATTTATTTACGTTTATATAGACATTTTTATTTTTTATATTAATATAGACATTTTTTTATTTATTTATTTATGTTAATATAGACATTTTTATTTATTTATTTATGTTAATATAGACATTTTTATTTATTTATTTTTTATTTATGTTTATATAGACTTTTTTTATTTATTTATTTATTTATGTTAATATAGACATTTTTTATTTATTTATTTATTTATGTTGATATAGACATTTTTTCATTTATTTACTTTTTTTATTTATTTAGGTCAATATAGAGATTTTCATTTATTTATTTATGTTAATAATGACATTTTTTATTTATTTATTTATTTATTTATGTTAATATAGACATTTTTTATTTATTTTTTATTTATTTATTTATGTTAATATAGATATTTTTTATTTATTTTTCTTTTATTTATTTATGTTAATAATGACATTTTTTATTTATTTTTTTATTTATTTATTTATGTTTATATAGACATTGTCATTTATTTATTTTATTTGTTTATTTATATAGCTATAGACATTTTTATTTATTCATTTATTTATTTATCTGTTTAAGTTAATCTTCTTTATTTCATTTCTTATTTTTAATTATATGTTGATTTTTTCTCACCTCCCTTTTTTTACGAATGCGATATGGGTTATAATTTAAATTATTACTTTTTTTTTTTTAATTTTTCCTTTGAAGATTGTAACGCTGGCTACGGGGTAGCCAAACCAGCTGCCAACATTGCTCTGCTTTTTACTGAAACCAACCGAGAGTTCTTTTTAGTATCCTCATTGATTCCTTAAGTGCAATTGTCTGGATCTCTTTTGCACTTGGATCACAAGGAATATTAGTTAGAAATCAAGTTCTTCTTCAAAAGCCCTGTGGCACCTATAATAACTGGTATGATCTCCCTAAGATTCCAGTTTCTTATCATATCATACATGAGACCTTGATATTTGGTCTGTTTCTCCCTTTCAGCTCTGTTCAGACCTCCGCCATTAGGGACACTCACTTCAATCAAGGTTGCAACTCTCTCTGACTTATTCCATATAACTATGTCAGGTTTTACAGTGGCATTTTCAAGGTAGGCGGCTGTAGGGATTACATGGTCGTAATGTATGATATATAAGTCATTTCCAACTGTTCTTTCAGGTTGATGTTCCCAGGATTTGCTGCTACATTGGCTAATGTTGTCAATCCTTAATCGCCAAGTATGGGCGTTGCTACGAGATTTATTTAGTTTGCTCAAATAAACTGTCTTTCTTCTTCTTCTTCTTCTTCTTCTTCTTCTTCTTCTTCTTCTTATTATTATTATTATTATTATTATTATTATTATTATTATTATTAGAAACCCAAATAAAAAAAACATAAAAAAAGAAGTCAAAACGATAAACAGGAAGAAAGCAATGCAGTTAAGATGGAAAACTGGAAATATAACTAGCAGGGAGAGACTAAACAAAAAAAACAGGAAGAAGTGAACCAAAAAATAGCAGCAAAATACGGGAGACTGAGACGATATAAATACAATTCAGAACAATGCAAACAAAACAGGACATTTGGAAACAATGAAAGCCAATTCTACCAAAATGTGAATGGAGGAAAAACAAAAATAGAACTACCAAACTCAACAGAAACAAAACGTTAATGGAGTAAAATATGGGAAGAACGACGGGATCACAATAGAAATATCGAATGGCTGAAAGATATGAAAGAAGAGTTACAACAAATCGAAGAAGGAACAGTGAATGAAATTAGCAAAGAAACCCTGAAGAAGACCATAGCAAAAACGGCAAACTGGAGAGCACCAGGACACGATGGGATACATGCATACTGGTTCAAAAACTTTACAACACTACATGAAAAACTAGCCCAAAATATGAGAAAATGTATACAGGAAACTAACATGCCAGATTGGATAACGAAAGGCAGAACCACACTGATACAAAAGGACACAGAGAAAGGAACCGCCCCCAGCAACGATAGGCCTATCACGTGCTTACCCAATATTTGGAAAATACTGACAGCACAACTAAAAGAACAAATCTACCACTCCTTGAATAATTGTGGACTTCTCCCAAAGGAACAGAAAGGATTCCAAAAGGGAAAAAGAGGTACACATGATCTGCTATACATAGATCAAAAGATCCTAAAGGAGGTAAAAAGAAAGAGAAAGAATTTAGCCATGGCATGGATCGACTACAAAAAGGCATACGACAGGATCCCCCAAACATGGATAATAGAATGCTTAAAAATGTATAAAATACCAAGCAGAATCATCAAAGTGACAGAAAATGTACTAAAACCATGGAGGTTGCAATTGACACCTGAGGGGCAACACATAACAGAAATTAACATACAAAGAGGCATCTTCCAAGGAGATTCGCTATCACCATTACTGTTCATCATAGCAATGATGCCCATGAACATAATACTGAGAAGGAGCCAAGCTGGATACAAGTTCTCCAATACAGTGGAAAAAAGGAACCACCTCATGTACATGGACGATCTGAAACTTTTCGCAAGGACCGAAAATGAACTAGAGACACTAATTAACACTAACAGGATCTTCAGCCAGGATATCCAAATGGAATTTGGAATGGAAAATCCGCGTTACTAGTTATAAGAAAGGGAAAACTGGAAACGACAGAACGCATGGAACTACCCAGCCAAACGGAAATGAGAGCACTAGGGGAACAAGACGCCTATAAATTCCTAGGAGTTCTGGAAGCAGACACCATCAAAGCCACAAAAATGAAAGAGAGGAGTGGAAAGGAATACCTCAGGAGAACAAGAAAACTTCTGGAAACTAAATTATATAGCAGAAACCTCATAAGAGATATAAACACATGGGCAGTATCACTAGTAAGATACTCTGGACCGTTCATAGGGTGGGCTAAAGAACTGAGACAGCTTGATCAGAAAACCAGGAAACTCATGATCATGCACAATGCATTATACAAGAAGGATGATGTTGACCGAATATACATGAAAATGAAAGCCAGCCGGAGGGAACTGGTTTGTATAGAAGACTGTGTGAATAACACCAATAAAGAACTAGAAAAATACATAATGCAAAACACTGAAAGTATAATTATGGCAGCGAGAGACATGGAAAAGAACAACAAAACAGAAAACAGAGACAAATAATAAAACAAGAACAACTACACGGAAGATTCACAAGGCTAACAAAAGACGAGTATAACGAAAACACCTGGACATGGATGCGAAAAGGACATGTAAACCGAGAAACTGAATCTCAAATAACGGCAGCACAAGATAACTATAAGAACCAATCACATCAAAGCAAAGATTGACAAAACACATTCCCGTATTTTCTTTCAATTCTTGCAGGGTTTGGGGTTTGACGTTTCAAGGTCTGCCATCTCACAGAACGAAATAAGGGAGCTAAATCACAATCCAGTGAGTCTGCAATCTGTCATGAATAATTTTTTTGGAAAGAGCACAAATATGTGGAGCTGAAAATGGGCAACCTTTAAAAGACTATTTTTCATAAATATTGTTTGAATTTTGCATGTTTTAAAATTTCTCAAAGTCTTAAGCGGATTGTGTTAAAATTACAGAAATATATCATTAAAAATAAAGAATGTATTTATTCAAGTTCAAAACCCTTCAGTGACTTTTTGGACACCCTGTATATGAAATTTAGGGAATACAGTCCAGGGGTAAATGTATTTAATTTTTGAAAGAGAATGCAGCAATCGAAACAGTTAGAACAGAAAAATTCATCTTTTCTCTGTCTTCCCCTCTTTGTCCCTCTCTTATACCCTCCCATTTATCTTTCTTACCTTCTTTCTTTCTTTCTTTCTATTCCCTTTCTTTTTCTCCTCTATCCCTTTCCAGTTTATCTGTCTGTCTGTCTGTCTCTATTCTGTCATTGTTACTTTAACACATAATCACGTTGACACACCTGAAGTTAAGCAACCTTAGTACTAAGTCAGTACTAAATGGGTGACCATTTTGGAATACTGTGTGCTGTATGTGCTTTCTATTTATATCGGCATTGTTTCCAGTCGTCCTTAAGGAAGGTTGAACCTACTTTATTGCGTTGCAGACAGGTTTTCATGGCTTGCATAGGTCTGCCATTTGACAGCTGCACCAACGTTTGTTTTGTAAACTTGAAGCAAAACTTATTACGTTGGATGCCGTTATTTTTTCTTTTTTTTTACATGGGGGTCGCCACTTATCAAGGCCCAAAGGCCACTCAGGGATAAGGGTTATTGCGTGTACAGTAATCAATGAGATAGTATTGTAGTAATCATTAGTATTGGGGGTTTTGATAGAGTGTCTTACTTAAGGGGGCGGTTTGTCAGGAGTTTGTTTATGTTGGACTTGAAGACGTCCAAGTCGTAGTCAGGTGGGAAACAGGCAAGCGGCAGAGAGTTCCACTGGCGTGCAGTTCTAAGAAAGAAGCTTTGCTCATGGAATCTACGTTTGTATTTAGGCACAGATAAAGAGTTGGGAAAATTATTGACAGTAGTTTCAGCCAGACGTGTGTTTCTCGTGAAAGATTGGCGAGGGGGGACGAGGGATTGGAGCTCAGACGAGCACCGGCCATGGAAATAGCGATAAAACAAATACAGGCTCGCAAGGTCTCTTCTGTGGGAGAGAGGTTGCAGGGAAGAGAAAAGGGCATCCCCCACTAAACCACAAAGTCTATTTTGTACTCTGTCAAGACAGGATAGGCTGTTTTTAGCAGCTCCTGCCCAGATATAGCAGCGGTACTCCATCCTTGGACGTACTTGGTTTTTATACAGATAGAGAATTGCATCAGTAGTGAGATATCTTCTGGATTCTGGAGCGGTAGAAGGATCCCACCATTTTCCCAGCGTCCCTGGCCACAGATTTGATGTACGTGTTCCATTTCAGATCAGGAGTAAAGGTCAAACACAGAGGCTTGTCAAAACATGGAGCCTCTCCAAGACGAGAGCCATCCATTTCAATTGATGCCAGATGGGGATCAGAGCGTAGTTGATGTAAAGATAGAAGCTTGGTTTCGGATGAATTAAAAGTGACCAGCCATCTCTTCCCCCATTGTACCACCTTCCAAAAGAATGAGTACTAACCCAAGACACTATTTCACCATGATTCTCCACTAACTAAGCCGAGCATCGGCTTAGAAGAACGAGAAAAGAAAAACCTACCTTAATTTTTAAGTTTTATTAACTGTAAAGGAAAATGTTATAACAATATTTTTTATGTATTTTCAAAATTAAAACTGCACTATTATCTAAACTCGGAAAAACGCGGCCTTTCCTCTGGCAATATTCATTATTTTTAACTAGTCTAAATTTAATACGTAACCCAAACTATTTTACTCTTAAAAAGTTTTTAAATGAGTTCTTCAAATCTAAATTACTACAAAATAACCCGACTTCTCAAATTGATGAAAGTTCCATTATTGTATTTTACTTAAACAATAAAGCTAAAATGCTTGAACATTCTAACTTGAGGTAGATAAAGCCAAAAATATCCACGCATTAATATGGGAGGGGAGACTATTTTCAAATATTGTCCTAAATTGGGAATGGAGCAATAGACTTATAAGTAGATATTAACAAGTCCTTCTTACCTTTATTTTTTATTTTTTTTTTTTAATAGAGAGTAGATAATGCACTGTGGATGTGTTATTGGCAGCTCCAGTAACTCTAGCTACTCCTTCTTTGTCCTTCAGTCCTCATTTCCAATGAGTGACTTTTCTGACAAAGGGTGAAGAAAAAGCTGCTTTCCAGATCGGTAGTACTTCGTAAACAGTAGCCTGAGATGTCGGAAATTTTTCTGTTTCTATGTTTATCCTTGTGGCCATGTCACTAGTAAGGGTGCTGGAGGTAAACATTTCATCTAGACTGACGTTATCCACCTGATAGTCAGGGACTCGAACCTTGGATTAACCACTAAGGAGGCTGTCCTATCATATATATCAATGGGGCTGCTGCATTGCCATTTGATGAATGGATTCTGGACCATGCAGTAGTTTCTGATGGGGCCTCTCGATGCCATACTAGTGAGTAATTGTTACGGCTTTACCTTATCATGTGCTAAAAAAAAATTCCTCTCTTTCTCTCTCTTACTTTCCCTCTCTGTCCTACTCTAACCAAGTCTGTCGACCTGTTCCACAAATCTCAAAACCTCAACATGAAATATCTCCATAAAAAAAAAAACACAAATAAACCTAGAGCCATATCCTCCAACGTAGACCCCTACTTCCATTTCTCCTTCTCCAACATCAGGGGTCTCCGTTCCAAACTTCCAGAGGTTGAAACCCAATTACAGGAGACAAAACCGGACATATTCTTTCTAAGTGAAACTGGCATAGGGCCGACCACTTCCCTAGATGAGTTCATAATAAAAGGATATTCTAACTTAACATCTAAATCTGACCCCTAAGATCGACATGGGCATGGAATATGCACCCATATTACAGATGGCTTTCCGTGTGGTAGGAATATCTCCAGAGAGGACCCTAATTTACCTTATATGTGCTCCTGGGTTGCATTTGCTTACACCACCGCATTTATATTTGCCCTCTATCGCCACCACAACAGCAGAGTTAAGAGTATATCTGAGAAAATAGACCACATCTTGTCTGCTCATCCTTCGGCTAACATTCACATTTGCGGTGACTTCAATGTCAATAATGTGGAATAGCTGACCCACTCAAATAAGACAAATGATGAGGGGGGGGGTTCTGTCATGATTTTGCAATTGCCTATGACCTCACTCAGATTGTTCCCAAACCCACCCGTGTGCCCAATACTACTGGTCAGTATGAAAGCCTTCTAGACTTTTTTCTCACAACTTCCCCTGAGCTATGTTCATGTTCTGTTCTATCTCCCCTAGGATCCTATGACCACAGTTAAGATAAAATTGAAATGTAATAAGTCTTCAGACTACCTCTCCACCGTACTGTACATCGATACTCTATGGGTGACTGGGATAGCTTCCGTACATTCATATCTGATCTACCTCTGCATTCCATGTTTAAAAAGGATGTGTCCTCTATAGTATCAGACCTAACCGAATGGTTAATTGTAGGCATAGATCGATTCATACCATCCAAAAAATTCCAACAAAAACTTATCAGCCAGCCTTGGTTCTCCCCAGAATGTGCTGCTCCCATCGTGCACAGAAATTACTTTTTCCATAGCTACCAACGTAATAGATGTACTGAGACTAAAGGTGCTTTCAGGACTGCCAGCAACCACTGTAAAAGGGTAATAAAACATGCAAGAGAGCTATATGCTCAGTCTGTTAAATCCAAAGTAGCTGAGCAGCGGCTTGTTTCCCACCAGTTTTGGCAAATAGCAAACAGGATCTGAACAGAAGCATGCATTCTATCCCAACCATCATCAATACTAACGATTACTACGATATTATCCCATTGATTACTGTACACGCAATAACCCTTATCCCTGAGTGGCTTCCGGGCCTTGATAAGTGGTGACCTCCATGTAAAAAAAAACAAAAAAACTGGAACAATGTGCTTATCCGTCACCAAAAATATGTTCATCCATACAACCGCGTAGTTCTCTGACCTGCTACCATATTTTTGTTGGAGGCCACATGAACGACTGCGACCCATGTGAAGAATAGAATTGTTTATTGATATTTACTATTTTAGATCCGCCGTGTTCTGTCTGTGTCCGTGCATATTAACAAAGTTACCTCTTCTACCGATTTGAAGAAACATAAAAACTATGCTACAGGAATTACTGCTAACTATGGAAAGAATAAGATTGTTTATTAATATTTAATCCTTTAGATCTACAAAATGGGTTATTTCATGCATCACATAGCGCTGGGTGCATAAAGACCAGTCGATGATATCATAGACTATCTCGGAAAAGTACTACTACCCTTGTAAGGAGAAATTTGAGTATACATGTTTATTTTGGTTGGTCCATAGTGCGTTTACGTGTTTTATAAATGGGATAGTCATACAAAGGTGTGCGTATATCAGCATGCATGTTATATTAGTGAGAAAATGTATGTACTAACTTGCATGAGAATGTTTAATGAACAAAGTGTATATACTGGTGCTGTGTTTAGTAGTCTGTGACTGTCTCTCACCTTCCTTGCTGAGAGACTCTTTGGCCAAAAATGCCTGGGTAGAATGTGTCTCCGAAAGAAAGGGGAAGAAAGAGAAAGAAATCTGTAGTGTTTGGGTTTTTATAGTACATGTTGAAATTCAGGGTGAATATTTCTTGAATTTTCATTGATTGTAAGAAATTGCTGATTTAAGCATTTGTTCAATCGAAAGTCGATATGTCGTATGTGATAAGTCGTATGTGATAAATGATATGTAATAAAATGTTCACTGCTGTTAACGCTTCCAACAGTTTTAAATATATTAGAGATATATAAAAACAGAAAAAAAAAAGAAACGATCACCTATATAAGTAGGTAAGCCATTACAGTTTGAGAAACATTTTTTCTTAAAGTTGGCACTTAATTTTGTTCAACAATGACCTTCTCACATTAAATCAATCCCATAATCATCATCATCATCATCATCATCATCATCATCATCATCATCATCATCATCACCATCATCATTTTAACATCCGTTTTTTTCCATTCTGGCATGTGTTGGACGATTTGCAGAAATTGACTTCCAAACAAACCTATCTCTGAACAGTTTTGTTTTTTTATTAATCCATCTTTTACTCAAGTTCATCCTTATCTCTTCCTCCTATGTTTTCCTGAACTGAACATACTGCCTTAACTATTCTAGATATACTGACCCAAGAATTCTCATTCAGTGTGATGCCAGGCTAAGGTATGGTTAAGTTCAGTCTTAAGAAGTCTATCGTCTCCGAATTCATCTTTCTTTTAGAAGAGGTTAGCTTATCGCCTAAAGCACCTTTATTGATGAATGCTAACGGAGCTGTTCAGGCATTTTGTAGGACAGAATAGACTTTACCTAGCGCACTGTCTTTTCAAAACATCACATGGTCTTGTGTCTAACCTTCTGTAGAGGGTGTACATAAACATACCATTGAGGTGTACTCTTCTACATGAATCTCACTATACTGTCCACATTTAATCTTCTTCTGACGTCACTAGAACTAAGGTTGTCCTTAAGACTCATCATATAACCAAATAATGTATCATTCTAATATCATTCTTTTCTATTGTAATGCATGTTCTAAACTTTCACTGGCTTGGTTTCATCTTCATCACATGCTGTACATAAGCCTGGAAGAATTTTTCCTTCATCAATAATGGTGATGCTCTGATGGCTAAAGTTCCTTTAACTTACTCCATCCACGTGTAACCCTTGTAACAATCACATGCATTTGAATTTAACCTTTTCTCCTCTGATTTCACTTTGAACTTTTTTCTTATTTCATTGACGACTTCACTCATGATGTGTTTTGTACCAGCCCAGCAGAAATCTTTCCCTTGTTGTCATGGTGAAAGAAACTTTAGTTACAAATTAGGTTAATTTTTCCCTAACATTAATCTTACTCAAATCTTGAAACTTCATTCAAACCATAGAAACACTTGTTAAGTGTCCATAAATTGCCTTGTTTGTTACCAACTTCTGGAAGGTGTTGGAAAAAAAATTTACCCTAACAAAAAAGCAACTTCAAAATACACTAATAATATATATATATAGGATTTAGTACTTATAATAACTGGTTACCTTACCTCTGAAAAAAAATAACAACCTCCAAATTATATATATATATATATATATATATATATATATATATATATATATATATATATATATATAGTCATCCACATACAGTACTGTTTCGCTGTTTCACAGCTCATCAGTGCGACTATATATATATATATAATTTGGAGGTTGTTATTTTTTTCAGAGGTGTATATATATATATATATATATATATATATATATATATATATATATATATATATATATATATATATATATAATTTGGAGGTTGTTATTTTTTTTCAGAGGTAAGGTAACCAGTTAATATTTAATTTAATTTTCTATGTTTTATGTTTATTACTTTAGCAAATTAAGTGCAAACCTTTTATAATATTTTATAATATTTTTCCTCTGAGGAGATGTATAAACATCGAAAACTCATGGGTTAAGGAAATATATTTTACTATACTGTATTCTTTGTCATGCATACAATAAAAGTTCTATATTTGAAATTTAACTTTTTCAAATCACAAATTTTAAATTCCTAAATTATATATATTAGGCTAAAATACGTTATTTATTCTGCCTGCTTTAACTTTAATTGCTAAACGATCCCTCATTTATTTCATAATTTTCATAATTTTTATTTCTAATTTTATTTCTAATTCAATATCTGCAGATATGTGTATTTATGCTTGAGTTTTTTGCAGGTTTGTGTATCTGTGTGTATATACATATCTAGATGTGTATATGCTTATATAGTTATTTATCTATGTATATGTCTATATGTGCCTGTATATATGTATATAAAGTGGCTCCACATACATAGAAATTTTACAACATATAACATCGATTCATTTTTCGCCTACCTATTCAAATCTATCAGACTAGACAATCAAAGGTTCTCCCCTCCCCTTTTTCCTGCTCCAATTCTATATCATTTTGACATCTTACGCTTAGAAACTAGTTTGATTTTGTTCTAAAAATAGAACATCTGGCCTATCCTTAAAAATATCATCATTTTCTGCTTTTAGATTTTAGCGTAATTCATTTAAAATTTTCTTGGCTGATGAGAATGAACAAGTTTTTTTTTCTCTCGTTGCGATGCCAATATTAACTTTTTCACTTAGAATCTTTTTCACAATTTAAAGAAACCATCTTCACTCTTGAAATTTGCTCATGTTTGCCGATCAACAACTCGTACTCATTGGCTTTACGGAAAATAGGCTGATTTTAAACTGTAGTGTTGGGCTGTCAGTCTTTCCTATTTTCAGTTGGGAACTAACTAATACTATTCTGCGCCAGAGGGAGATTTGATGGGTTATCGAGGGTGGGGGTCGGGCTCCATCCATCCATCGCCCTTGAGCCCTTGGAGGGGCATAGGACATCTACAACTTTTTTGTAGATGTTTTTGTAGCGAGGAGTTCTTTTTACAGGGTGAGGATGCTGGCCCCACGCCCAGCCTTCTCAGAAGCTATGTACAGTGCCACACCTTCCCAAATGGTCACCCATCTGGCACTGGCTAGGCTCAATGTTGCTTAATTTTACTGATCTGATGAGAACCGGTGTATTGTGATTGTGCCATACATGGAGGGGGAGCTATTGGGGGCTAATTACTTGGGCTTGCTTTAAACTAAGGTTAAGATCATGGTGGTAGGCTTTCCATCTTACATTTATTATAAATTTATTGATTGCTACTATTAGTTTATATATATATGATTTTCGAGAGGGAATGGGGACGTTTTTAAACGAAAGAGGGATGTATTCCTTATTGAATATATTTAGACAAGTCAAGTGAAGCTCTACCTGAAGGGAGCTTATAAATGGGGAAGTTAAAAGAAAAGAGTAAAATCAATTCTTTAAGAGGAGACTTATCGGGATAATACAAAGCTCAACAAAATGTTTTGCAGCTTATATAAGAGTAAATAAAGAGAGAAAATGAAGGTATAAAAACTATCTAGTGATACATATAGATTTATTCATTTACTTAATAATGGTATACATCAATTAGGGGTATTGGCTAAGTAGGAACTCTTTATAACATGGTATTTCGAAGCCTAATGCTTCTCATCAGAAGAGCAGAGATGATGCTAGGTAATATAATATGGATGCGACGTCTAGCAAAAGGTACATTATGGAGCGAAATAAATTATTGAGACTGTTGGAAGGAACTACATTGATCTCTGTGATAAAGGAAGAGTGTAGTTTGTAATATATAATGTAGGTAGATAGGAACATATATATATATATATATATATATATATATATATATATATATATATATATATATGAAGAGTGCAAAAGTAAGAGAAATGTTCTAAAAGTAATGCCTCCTATTATTAATCCACCCGAATAGATCAGACGGGATTGAAAATTGCATTGTTATAATAACTGAACTCATACATACATGACTTGATAGTTTCACCTCTCTGTTGCAGATATAGACGGTGTAAGACTCTAAGAAACAACCCCTGTCATGGACGTGTGTAAGAAGCAGAGATGCATCATTCCAGACGAAAGTGCATGGAGAATGGTGGCGACTATGTGGAAAAATAAATTCTAGAACTCAAAAGATCGCTCGTTTTAATGATACCACTCCCGTCTTCATAGCTCTTCAATTTATTAAAGTAAGAAAATAGGAAGCTTTACTTTTAGAACTACCCTCATACAATGCAATGAACCCAATTTCTTCAAATTGAGAAATGAGACTTTAAAAAGACGATAATTTCAAATCCAGAATTCGACAGTCAAAGCTTATTTTAATTAAAAGCCTACTCGCCTTTCCCATCAACATTAGTCAGATAGATTCCATCATGTAAACAAGAAATATAAATATGATAAAACACCACACGACGGATGGCCAAGCTGCTTTATCAGTCAAATATGCTATGCGATACGTATGCACAGTATATTTCGACTTTTTCAATAAATTTACTAAACACAATTTTTTAATTCATCACTCGCTTGAAGACGACTTATGGAGACTGAAAACGTTTGTGACTATGACAAATTTATTTTTATACTCGAACAAAATGTTTGCATATTGGCCCGCCAAATGAGAAAAAAAAAACAGACGCAAAAGAAACAAACAGAAATTATCCCTGCTATTCAATGAAACATTCATAGTATATTTCACTGCAGTCACTTTTGTTGACAGCTATAAAACATTTCAGATGGAAATTAATTTGACCAATTTGCCAATTTTAGCCAAAAGAAACATAATTCTGAACACAGCGCTAATTCATAGAAAATAAGTGGCAGAAGCGTGCATCCTTGCTGCACTATCGAAGCATTTTAGAATTCATGCAAACGTCCATCATAGATTTTGCAATCCATTAAAGCCTGTTTCCTAGCTCACACACGGAAACTTTCTGGAAGGTTTCCCTCTATTAAAAGGCCTGTCATCAAAGTCAGTGAAATTTCTTTTTGCGCATCAAGATATTGCTGTCATGCGCAAAGAGAGGGAAATATTGGTTCCGTCTTGTCGTAAAATCGAGAGATTCTTGGAATATGCCATCACTCGTGGAAGAGGAGAGGAAAAATTAAGTGTTTGAAAGCACCAGCCCATCAAATTAGTTTGGACTATACCAGCACACATCGGGAAGACTGAGTTGTTAAGACGCATTTTCCAAATTTGAAAAAAAAAAAAAAAATTTAAACTAGCAGGGAGACTCGACGTTGCCCTAGATTGAATCAATGAATGTTTCACACTTCCAATACTTTTAGTGTCGTCGGAATCGGTGAAATAGCCCATTTTTCAATCGAATCAATTGATTATCTGCTCAAGTCGGGGACTTACTATGGTGCACTGGGAGGTTTCACATGCCTATTTAGAGAAATATTTGATTTAAAAATTTTGTATAAAATAACTAATAAAAAACAAGTGTTTCTACAAGTTTACACACACACACACACACACACACACACATGCGCACACACACATATATATCTACTTACATATAAAAAGCATTTTGCCTGTGTGTATAAGGGGAGTTTGTTTCCTATGAACTCTGAAACGGCTTCACTGATATTTTTTTTAAATTTCACACAAATGTATTGTATGTGTCAGGTAGTGTTCTTAGATAGGTTTTGCATTGGTTTGCCTCTGATAAGTACTAAAAATCTGTAATAAAAAAATCCAATGAAAGAAGAAACAGTCTGATGTTAACACCCATATATAGTCTAATGTCACAAGTGGATTTGGGAAGTTTTATCACAGTACAAGTAGAATAGCCTGGCATATAAATTCAAGAGTAGGTTCTTTGGTATGACGGGCGCATTCAAAATAAGTGTTTCTGTTTGGAGTACAATTAAACCATCATACTTGACTTTCACATTTTAAACTTTAATTGAATATAATAATATAATTCAATATAAATGATTTTATAAAATCAACAATAGATTCTCCACAGTGAAACATAGACTACAATGCATATGGGCTAAGTCATTGTGGGGAGGCATGTGAAGCTTCCTTCTGGTGCACCACGGTGGGTCTCTGACTAAAGCAAGCAATGGATCGATTTGATTGAAAATGTGCGATTTCACTGATTTTGATGCCAATAAAAGTATTGAAAGTGTGAAACATTCATTGATCCTCATTCAACCCTGGGCAACATCGGATCTCCTTGCTAGCACACACACACACACACACACACACACATATATATATATATATATATATATATATATATATATATATATAGTAAGTTATAAAATATATATGGCAATTAAGCTACACAGAATATGCCATGTTTCATTCTCGTGAGAATTCGTCAGGCTTATATTCTGTGTAGCTTAATTGCCATATATATTTTTATAACTTACTACCTAGCTCTACCTATGAGCACTGTTGAAGTAAATAATGAAAATTTCCGCATAAAATTATATTTTTGTATATTAATTTATGTGATTAAATGAAGTATATATATATATATATAAGTAGATTGTAGTTTGCTTGAAGCATTGTTGAAGAAAATTATAAGGTAAAATTAAAAGCCAAGAACAATGCGAGATTTTTTTTTTTATAGAGTAAAATTAAATGAAAACAAAAGAAATAAATTTCTTTTTTTTGTTGTTTGTTTTTTCTTTTTCACACAAATTTTAACTCTAAACAACAGTAATTTTTTTTTCTGTTGTATTCAATGGTGTTATAAATCTCAATATATTTCAGACTTATTAGTCCTTTTTCAAGAGAAGACAGCGGAAGAGAGACTCTAGCGCGTTTTTCCGTAGTTTTGAAGATGCTCTTCATAAGTGCAAACTCTGTTTGGCTGAGACTGAGGGATATAAGTAGATTGTAGTTTGCTTGAAGCATTGTTGAAGAAAATTATAAGGTAAAATTAAAAGCCAAGAACAATGCGAGATTTTTTTTTTATATAGAGTAAAATTAAATGAAAACAAAAGAAATAAATTTCTTTTTTTTGTTGTTTGTTTTTTCTTTTTCACACAAATTTTAACTCTAAACAACAGTAATTTTTTTTTTCTGTTGTATTCAATGGTGTTATAAATCTCAATATATTTCAGACTTATTAGTCCTTTTTCAAGAGAAGACGACTTTTGAATTATTCCAAGGACTTTCTGTTCACCCTGTATATATATATATATATATATATATATATATATATATATATATATATATATATATATATATATATATATATATAGTAAGTTATAAAATGTATATGGCGATTAAGCTACACTGAATATTCCGCGTTTCATCCACTCTAGGACTCTTCAGGCTTATGCGAGAATTCTGTGGTTGTTTGTCGTTGCAAGATTCCATAAATATCTTTATATATATATATATATATATATATATATATATATATATATATATATATATATATATATATATATATATATATATATATATATATATATAGTTATGTCTCGGAAGTAGAATGAAAAGCACATCTGATTTTTCTTTTATTAATATTATTTTTTTTCCTTGTACACATCTTTGTGAATTATTCCATGGATTTCTGCCTTTGGATTATTATGGACCATCTTCTTTCAATTACGGGATTTCTTTGGATTTTACTTGTACAAATGGAAATTCTTTTAACTTTCTTGAAGTTTTACATTTGGATTTTACCGTCACTGGATTTTTTATCTTCCACCAGACTATCCATTAATATGTAATCACCTTTTTCTTTACCATATTCCCTCTGCTTAACTTATTTTGTTTTCAAATAAGATCTTTGACTGACTTGTTGCTTCATCAAATACTTCTGCATGCAAAATCCGATCCCGCATTTTGCTAATTCCTACCCTCTGATGAGAAGGAGAGTATTTCTTCGAAACTCCGCGGATTAAGGACTACCATTTATCTAGTGTTTCCTTTTCAGATTAAATATGTTTTTAACTCATTTCAAAGTGTTTTTTAACATATTTTATTAACTGCTTGCTCATATATATATATATATATATATATATATATATATATATATATATATATATATATATATATAATTTAGCTCATATTAATATAGTTAATAACATGTAATTTGCAGGGGAAAGAGAAAAAAAATCATATGTCAATATCCTAGAACCTATGTTGATAACCACCCCTGATGATGGATCCGGAAAGATCAGAAAGTACTTGAGTGAAAAACGATCATGATTGATACATCGAGCATTTCTTGTCAGAAACAAGAAAACACTGTTGTCCGGATGACCACTGTACACTCATTAATCCTTAGACTCGATTGGCTTTCGGGCCTTGATAAGTAATAAACTCCCTTGTAAAAAAAGATACTTTTGTTTCGGCAAACGAAAGATACGCGTGTGTATGTAAACGCTAGTAAATGTAATTGTTTTATTCTCTCACGTTTTCTTTCTCTCCCTTTCCCCTCGCTCTTTCTTTTCATCTCTCTTTTTCTCTCTCTGATAAGCACACAAACTTTCTATTTTTGAGCTGATACGCTACAATGTCCCAAAGGAAAGATTCTTTTTTTTATTTTATTTTTATTATTATTATTATTATTATTATTATTATTATTATTATTATTATTATTATATCTTTATTTTTTTATTTTCCCGATTTTTTTGCAACATCCAACTCAATGTGAGATCCAAATGCCAATTCTTTACCTACCCTCCTTGCCCAATACCTTCCCTCATCCACCACAACGAACAAGCATCTTTCTCTTACATCACCCACCCATCCCTGTCCCGATCACTACCTTCAGCGCCTCCACCATCGTATCGTTCAAGAAAAGTATATATAAAAAAAGTCAGGCTTCCTCTTCCTTGTCTGCCGGCCATAGTTCACCATGGAACTGCTCTGAGCTGAAAACAAGGGATGAGCAAGGATGAGGGTGGAAAGAGGGAGGAAGGAGGATCGAACTGGAAGGAAAGCGTTGGCAAATTCTGAATTCTTTGACTCTCTTGGTGCCAGGGACGTGCAGGAGGGAGTGTTTTCACCATTTTTATTATTAAATAAAAACACAAAAAAAACAAAAAACAAAAAAAAAAACACAAAAAAAAAACACAAAAAAACTTTGGTTTAGGTTTTTTCTCTTTCTTTTTTTTTTTTTGCTTTCTTTTCAAAAATCTATACGATTATTCTTCCTGTTACGCCAACCACTTTTCTATTCTTACCTACATCCCGACTTCTAAGCACCAACCATTTTCTTGAATAACTCCAGTAGAATGGAAAGAAAACAAAAACAAAAACAGAAAGGCCGAAAGAAAAGAGAATAATTCGTTGTGAGAAGGGTCGACTTCCAACTGGCTGGTATTTTTACAAAAAGCCCTGCAAGATTCCATAAATAACTTTACCCAGAGTGACCAGACTGCTGGCATAATTCTTCTAGTTAAAGACATTAATTTTGATACAAGTCACGTCGGCTTAAAACGAAGAAAAATAACGTTCGCGTTCATATTTCTACATGGAATCGTTATTAACACAGAAACAAAAGACTCATTTCAACCTGTGAATACATCTCGAGTTTTTGGTTCTCACCCAGAATTCTCCCTATATTTAAACAAAAAAAATTTTTTAATTAAAAAAAATCTGTATGGTGTTTGTACTCGTACATTAATGGGAATTTGTAGACATTACAACAAAAATCTCGCAAGTTTGAATCATTGTCGAGCCATTTAAATTTTATTTTATTAGTAACTGCGGAACAACTGTCACACGTCTCCATTTAAAAAAAACAATCTCAAGAAACAAAGAGATGTAACTCGACAATAATCCAAACTTGCGAGTTTTTTGTTGTAATGCCTACGAATTCACACTTATCGCTTAAAAATTATTTTATATATATAAATAAAACGACTTGACAAATTTACATAATTTTTGGAATATGATATTTTCGTTTTATCATGGGTACATATTTGGGGGGGGGGCTTTTTAATATAAGGGCATTCTGGACAAGAACCGACTTTTTATTTATTTTATAATAACGGGTTCACGACCCATCATTATAATACAATCCAGCCATCAAGATCGAATGAGTTGTCGACCCCTGTCTTAAGTCATCCCTCAATTAATGATGAAACATTCATGAAATTTATGCACCATGATGGTCACAAGTGTTAGGGCAAGAGAATATTCTTTTTATTATTTTGACTCTCGACTACATATCCGTTAATATCTTATATGTTTTTAGATAGAGTGATGTGGTTCTCAGTTGATTAACTGTGTCTAACTGTGTCGGATATATACTTGAGAATCAAAACAATGAAAAGAATATTCTCTTGTCACAGCCTTAATGATCTAGGTCAAAAACTCCAATCGGAAAAGATCAGAAGAGCCGTGGTCATAATATGAGGTCGTCTAACCAATGAAAGTTTATAAAGCAGAATGAATTATGCATTTCCTACATGTTTACATAAAGATATTAAATTGATCTTTATTTTTTTACATTTTTAAAACTGTTGACCTCTTTGTGTGCCATGATGCTTACTCACTCATTGCATCCAGATGCTCCAATCTCAAGAGATCAGTGTCCTTCCCCAGAAGAATTTGATTGTAATACAAGACATCCCAGCCCAACGATCACAGAAGCATTTTTCCAATAGGTTAATTATATCGGCATACATGTCCATTTAGCGCCAAACGCTGGCTTTAAACAGACATGCATGGGAGGCAACCATACAGCATGATTTTGTTTATTACATGGTATTTCTTAGATTGAGCAACATTTTTTTTTTTTTACAAGGTGGTCATCACTTATCAAGGCCCGGAAGCCACTCATGGATAAGGGTTATTGTAAGTACAGTACGTTAGTGTGGATATTTTCGAGTGTCTACTTAAGGGGGCGGTTAATCAGGAATTTGTTTACGTTGGACTTGAAGACATCCAAGTTGTAGTCAGGAGGGAAGCAGGCAGACGGAACAGAGTCCCACAGGCGTGCAGTTCTAAGAAAGAAGCTTTGTTAATGGAATCTACGTTTTGATTTAGGCATAGATAAAGAGTGGGGAAAGTTTTTGACATTTAGTGCCCACGATCCTGATCGGTAGAGTAGGATAGGTTTGACTAATGTCTTGAAAAGTTCAAACTTTGGCATTCGTTATATCTGTCCTACACTATGAATCAGGCTCTTGGACACTAATTTTTTTTTTTTTTTACTGTTATTTCACCCCAGACAAGGCAAACTGCCACTTTGATTTAAAGAGCTACTAATTGGGACCAAATTTACCGGGATATTATGTAGGGAGTTGAGCAGCAAGATGTCTGTTCACATTACACTTGAACTTCTGCATGTCAGTAGAGTAAGGGAAGCAGGGAACCGAGAGAAAATTCCAAAGTCTAGCAGTTTGGGGGAAGAAACCATTTTAATAAAAGGTTTTCTGGCATCTTGAGGAGTCTACAGTGTAGTGTGGGATTTTGCTGCTTATTGGGTTAGTCGGGAATATTTACGTTGAGAGGTCATAAGTGCAATGAGATCGTCAGAATCCATTCCATTAAAATACTTGTGAAGCAGATACAAGGATGCAACATTTTGGCAATTGAACAGAGGGTGGCATTTGGTTGATAATGTCTTATCCTATTAGATTGGAGACTCTGTCTTTGAACCCTGTTCAAGAGCAAAAGACTATTGGCAGATATACTAGCCCAGATGTGGCAACAATACTCCCTGCATGGGTGAATAGTGACTTTGTAGAGATATGGGATACTCTCAGGTGTGAGTAATCTTCTAGCACGATAGAGAGAGCCCATGTTCTTGACAACAGTTTTTGCAATGATGTTTTTGTTTCAATTCATGTTTCCTGTGAATCTTAAGCCTAGGAATTTGAACAAAATACGTTTAGGTAGTGTATCATTAGCCATAGTAATCAGTGGTTGAAAACGTTTCTTGTAATCATTAAAGAAAAAAAAAGTTTAGTCTTGGCAACATTGGATGTTATCATCGATTTATTGCCCCATTCCACTACAGACTGAAGATCTGCCGATGCGGTTTTAGCCATTTCCTTATATATTTGTTTATTCGTGCCCCCCTGGAGTCTGTTATAGAGCGTGATGTCATCAGCAAATGTTGTTCGATTTAAAAAACGTGATAGATTATACACAAAAATGACACAATGCATTGTCTATAACATATCGTGACAAGATCATGGAACAAGGGAAATGCATACCTGTAATTATTAAACGCCATTTTTTTTTTAAATCTAAATCGCTTCAGACAACGCATGATGTGAGGAGCCAACAAGAGATGCTTATTTGCCTTATTCTTGAAAAGACAAAGGATATAGTGAAGAAGAAAATAGACGGCAGGAAGAGAGTGCCGTAAGCTGGCGGTTCTTGGAAAGAAGCTGTAGAATAACAAAGCTGTATTACAACGAATTGATGGAGACTACTAGACCAACACATCAAACAAATAAAGTCGAGAATCGATCAGACAATTTTGAAGAACACATGCCAGAATAGTATTGTAGAAAAGACTGGGACTAGCAACATCACGTCTGTGTGTGAGAGAGAGAGAGAGAGAGAGAGAGAGAGAGAGAGAGAGAGAGAGAGAGAGAGAGAGAGATTGCAGACAAGAGGAAAGACTGAGGTTAATCAAATTACAGATGCTTGCTAAAATAATGCTGGAAAAGTCATCCCCAGGGATCAAGTATCGATACCTTGAAAAGTTTGAGCTTTGGTATCTGTCCTACTCTTTGGAGCAGACTCTTTAAAACTAAATGTTGCCTGATCTAAGAAAGTTAATGGATCATACACCAAGATGGATGCTATTAATATTTAGGATCCATCAAGTTTCTTAGATCAATAAACTTGTGACTTCAAACATCATTTAACAATTCTTAGAACATTCTAGCAACATAATTAGACATGTAAGCACTCTTTAAAATACTCCAAAGAAATTGAAACTTGAAGAATATATCTTACTTAACTAATGGCGGCACCCGCCATTGCTCGGCTTAGTGTGGTATGACATCATATGCAGCATCATATTAAAGAGTGTTTACTTTAAGAGCACACCTTACTGTTGTCGATTAGATATTTTACTCACTGAACTATTCAGATGTATTTTAATACTCTTAGCCCAACGCTTATAAACGCATTAATTTTATTGTGTAATATGTTAGAAAAGTGTCTTTAACTCCCTTTAGATACGGCTAGAAACGTGAATACACTTATATTTAAGGTACATACAGACAGAAAAGTGTCATCTTGCCCAGCTGACTAGCACAGAATAAATCTTTAAAATTTTTCTTTAAAATTTTTCATCCAAGAGATTGATCTTTCTGAGGTTATCAATTTTGTTACGGTCCGATGCGTCCGTCAAAAGTTTTTGGCAGACACACAAATGCAGACAAACATACAGACACACACCAGACACACACAGAGACACACACACGCAAACATGCACACACACAGACACACACAAACTAACACACATTTTCCCTTTTATATAATAGATTTATAGACAAATAGAGAGGAAGAAAGAAAGAGAGAGAGAGAAAGAGAGAGAAAGATAGAAAGAGAGACAGACAGAGAAGCGTTGTGTACTAAATATACAAAATTATTCATTTACATGTTATTATATTAAAAACGGAAAAATATATTATTTGATTCCGTATCATTTTTAAACAATTTGAAGTGGAGTAGAATTAAAACTGTACACTCAGCGTTTTCGGTTGGATACTTAACTTCAAACTGAGCTGTTTGGAGATTCTTATAAATAGAGCTTAAAATATTACTTTAAGAAAATAATTATACGAGAGGCGTTCCAAAAGTAGTGTCTTCTATTTTGTTTCGCCCAAATAGATCATAGAGAATTGCGCAAATTGCATTGTTATGATGCCTGCATTTATGCATTGATAATCTAAAAGTTTCATCTTTCTGTTACAGATATTGACAGTGTGAGACTCTAAGAAAAAAAAAAACCCTGTCATGGATGTGAATTAGAAGAAGAGATGCGTCATTGAATTCCTGGAAAAAGTGCATTGAGAATGGTAGTGACTATATAGAAAAATAAATTCTGGAGCACAATAGATTGTGTATTTTAATAGTACCCCTTCCGTCTTCATAGCTCTTCAACTTTTTAGGTTAAAAAAAATTTGGAAGCTTCATTTTTGGAACAAACATCTCTGTCTGCAGAGTCTGCATTTGCTGTTTTCTTGTGTCTTGTAAGCCCTTGCTTTGATATGGTTGGTTCCAATTGCGTTATCTTGTGCAGCTGATATTAAGGATTCCGTTTCTCTATTTAGGTTTTCTTTTTGCAGGCATGACCAAGTGTTTTCTTCAGTCTCATTTTTTTGTCATCCTTATGAATCGTCTGTGTAGTTGTTTCTTTTCCCTGAATTAAGTACTTCACATGTAGCTATCTTATTTTTGAAAATGTAAAAATGTTATAGAAGAAAATCAGATGTGCCCTTCCCAGGAAAATATTGTTTCTTTTTTTTTTTTAACGCATTATTTATACAAAATCAATGTTTTTGCAACATATTAAAATGTATTCGTCTCCATTGTTCAATCTTATATTGTGAAAATTATTTTTCATAATCATTTTTTTCAGTTGATTTTTTTCTTTTGCTTTTGGATTACTTATAAAATAAAGAAAAAAAATGTTAAAATGCTACTACTTACCAAAACCAAACAAACAAATAAATATATACCTGTAACTTTTTCCCACACGTTCAACCTATCTGTAAAGTGAATGGATCTTGAGTTGGAAGCCATGTTTAATTTCAGAACAGTTTCCGATCGTCAGTTGTTCTATACAAGTCCTGGAGATGACTGGTTCTCAGTAGACAGTTCTTTTGTATAGGTTCCTGACTTTATAATTTTGTAGCCAAAAAGTAAAAGATTCTTCCCGTGCTGACACGAAGAAAACATCTGCAAGGTTGCTAAAGAAAAGAGTTTCATTTTTATGGAGCAATTCTGGTTTCTGATTGGTTGGTAGCAGAACGTGAATTAATTTGATTCATCAGTTCCCAGTAGCATCATTTATAAATAGAATTTCCCAACTATGAGAGACCATACCCCATTATGAATCTCTCATGATGGGATGTGTCTCCTAGCGATTTCGGTTGCTGGGAGACTGGGTAGAGTACTCATCAAGGATCCGTTCTTGACACTCAGCCCGACAGGTGCGGGGCCGGTAACCAGCCCAGTACCTGTCGGACTGAGGTACACCGTCTGCGTATTACTCAGGAGGTCTACCTTCCCAGGCCTTGCCACCCTGCTTTTGGGATGGGGCAAGTTTATTGCATGTTGCCTGAGGCGCCTCGACCGGGGAATGCTCAGAAAATTTTTGTAATTGCAAGACTTCCCCTTCTTTAGGAGAGCTCCTCACTTTCTGACCTTGTGTCACACATTGGTGATGTGGGCACCAATTAAATATATACCCCATTATGAATAAAAAATATTGCAACACCCCATCTGGCACAATTTGGTTGATATGGGCATTTCTGTTTTCTGTTTATGGTAGTAATTGTCAAATGATAGGTGCTTTTAGTATAAATGTGTTTAGTTCTTCACAGTTGTCTCACTTCAGGTGAAACTGCTACTCTGGGTAATCTGAAAACAGAGAACTAAATGATGACGCAAAAAACTTTTGATAACTTAAGTTTTATTTTATTTATTTTTTTTTACTTATGAATTATTTACTTATAAATTAAAAGCATTAATTTTATTTACAAATGTTATTTTTTCCCCTTTTTTACAAGGTAGTCATCACTTATCAAGGCCTGAAAGACCCTTGAGGATAAAGGTTAATGAGTGTAAGGCAGTCACTGAGACAACAGCGTGGTGATCGTTAGTGGTGGAAATTAAGTAGAATTTGATTATTTAAGGAGACGGCTCAACAAGAACTTGTTTACATTGGACTTGTAGTCAGCTGGAAAGCAGGCCAGTGGAACAGAGTTCCACAGGCGGGCAGTTCCAGGAAAGAAGTTTTGTTCATGAAACTTGCATTTGCTTGTGTTCTACTTAAGATAAACCCAAAGTTGAAAAAAGTTTTGTTGAAATATTTACAGCACTTACATTTCAAGGCGAATTAGTATAGTTTGTTAAATAATTTTACTTTTAATTTATTCATATTAATAATATTGTGAGGTCTGTGTTTATTTATGATATTCATGAAAAGGAAATACGTTTTAATTTTAATTTATTCATATTAATAATATTATGAGATATGCATTCGTTGAAATTTATATAAAGGAAATATGTTTTACTTTTAATTTAATTATACTAGGCCAGGGGGTCTAGTTTCCCTATGTAAATGAAAAAAATTGTATCTTTGTTTGTTCAGTATTTGTTCTTCTCCATCTAATACGAACCTAAACCGGATACCAATTATGAATCATTGAACTTTAAAGATTGTTTATAGCTTAAATATCATTGCGTTTCGTCATAGTATTAAACAATTTTTAATTTAAAACACCAGACGTTGTCATTAGAAGCAATCAAAATTAAGGGAGATAATTTCTTTTTAAACAATACATCAGACATTTCTCTTTTATTCAGCGACAAGACCATTAGTTAGCTGTGAGCATGCAAGCGTCCGCCTGATAATGTAAAAATAGAGTCTTATTTGGACCTTACCTCTGCATCTTTTATGAAGTTAAACAATAGAAATATTGATAACTCAAAATCTGTTTATATGCTCAGGTATGAACAAGAACATAAATCAGTCAGTACATAACTACACCTGTCAACGTAGGATGAGCCAAAGTCTTATCCGGGCCTTACTTCTTCATATTGTGTAAAGTATCCCTGAAGTTATGTCATGGAAACGTAGATAACTCAAAAACTAATTTTCTCATCAGCCTGACATTTGGTAATGTTGGTTACTGTAAGCAAAGAGCATCACATCCATGAATCGAATTTTGGAAAAATCAAGGTTGAAATTCCGTCAAAATTTTGATCTCAATCAAACGTTGCAAGATAGAAGTCAATTTCAAGATCATATCAAATGTGGGACATGAATACAATATGGTCCAAGTGGCGAGTCTTTATGATGAGCTGAACCAAAGTTATTGCCAATTGCGACTTTCACCTTTTCTGTTATCTTGGATTTGGCCTTTAACTTAGATATCTCGAAAATAAATTGTTAGACCATGATCGATATTTCGACCAAATTCGGTGACAGAAACGATGAAGAGTAGTATTAGGACAGGTATGACATTTTGCTTCTAGCACAAAAAAGGCCATGGAAGTTAATAGTGTTTGCCGTCAAATGGGGATGAGTCAGAGCACCTCTGCACCATTCAGTGAGCTTCTGCTTATTTTGGGTGAGTATTTTTGTCTGTTTCATATTAACCCTTATCCTAACCCTAACACCTAGAATATGTGCAACATGCATCTCTAGATCTCTGTAACATGGTCTTTGTGAACTTACAATTTCAGACAAACTATTCATAAAATATTAACTTGTGTTTGATTAATCGTGTACAATTAATTGTTGACAATAGATGTTAAATATGCAAAGCAGGCGTTTGAAAAATCTCATCTGACAGGCGTAATTGGGATGGGCTTGCACCTGGCCGAAAGAAAACATAACATATCAAAAAATAAAATAATCGTTAATGGAAGTCGGAAAAACAAATAGGGTGGATTGTCAAAAATAAAATAATTGTTGATTGAAACAACCTGCAAATGTTGCTGAATAAAACGCTTACGATATGACTATAATGTCAGAAAAGTACCAGAGTGAACGTTTGCAGACGGAGGCTGTATATTCAAGATAATTATTTTTAACGAAATCGCATACCAAGTTTCTCGAACCACTTCCTGTTTTGAAGGTCATTTACAAATTAGACGGTGTTGGTTGATTTGAAGAATCTGCCCAATTACGTTTCACGTTTTCCTGTTAAGAATAATCGTAAACTGATTTTTTTCAATTAAATATGTTTATTTAAATATATTTTTTTTAATGTTCCCAATTACATTCCTTTAAGCAATTTGAATACTGTGCTAATATTAAGTGCCTTTTACTTAAACTATGACAATCATTGCAGATATATTGCGTGTCTTCCACTAAATCTATGACGATCCTTGTCGTTATATTGCGTGTCCGTGACTTGCCTATGATGAAACTGGCCGATATATTACAGGCCCTTTATTTAATCTATAACGACCCTGTCGCTATATTTCGCGTCTGTGACTTAATCTTTAATTGGACGTACTGCTATATTACGTGTCATTTACGCAATCTCGTACTGTTTCTTATTTTATTTATCTAACACACACGCGCGTGCGCACGCGCACATACACACACATTAAAATTTATAAATTCATTTGCGCGGGAATTACAGCATTCATCCACACCAAACTTCTAGGGTAAAAAAGCAGGACACTTGAGAAATGACTGACGTAGTTGAAAGCACGTTTTTTAGTCAAAAATATGAATTTTTGACTAATCAGGGCTCGATTTTTTTTTTTTAATTATTTTTTTGGCAAGCCTCTGAAAGCCTCTAAAAAATATAAAAAGGCAAGACGAACTTCTCTCGTCAGAGAAGGACAACAGACACCGGCAAGAATGCTCGCCGAGTGAAATTCAGTAGCTGAGATGACAGCTTGTCTCACACGTCAAGGAACATTGCTTGACTCTCTCTTTCTCTCACTTCGCCACAACTCTAGTCGGACTCTTTCTCTCATGCTCTCAAGTCTTCACCTTCTTTATCCCGTCCTTCTTTCATACAGACTGCCACCTTGGCGCACACACAAAAAAAGTAATGTCTTTTCTTTTTTTTTTTTTTTTTTACGAAAATAAACAAAAGTTAAGTTTACATTATTTGATGGTGTATTTCTTTTTTATTTATTTGTTTCGGGGGTTTAAGCAACTCCTCAACAATCTGCAACGATACTTGTCGCGACATTACGTTTCCATTTACTTAATCTATTGCGATCCTGCCGGTATATTACGTGTCCGTTTCTTAATCTATTATGATAATTGCCGCTATATTACGTGTCCGTTTCTTAATCTATAACGATTCTTGCCGCTATCTTTTGTGTCCTTTACTTAATCTATGAAGATCCGTACCACTACATTACAAGCCCTTTACTTAGTCTATGATGAAACTTACCGGTATATGTGTGTTCCCTTAATTTATTTTAATTATCAATTTATATCACGTGTAAAATTTATGTTACATTTTATACGCATTACTCCGTGAAAATTTAAAAAAAAAATGTAAATAAATAAATTATTTTAAAATTAAAAAAAACGGTTTACTAATATCATTATTGATTATATTTTAAACAATATATTCTATAAAAAAAATATGCGGAAATAAAATTAAAAAAAGAAAAACAGGAATGCGTGGAACATAATTGGGTGGTGTTGCCAAATTAATTAACACCATCTATTTCCTGCTACGTATAATAACGTTAAAATAACAGGAAATGACCTTGCAAAATTAATACACAGTTCTGCCATATTTTTGGACCCTACTTTGAATTATATCCATGTTTAATGTAAAGCTCTAAGTTTAAAAGAAAATCCAACTCTCTAAAAAGAAGCAACTTGGATTGGAACAAGGATTTCTCTTTCACTTGATTATGTATAGAACAGGCACTACATTTTGATTCTAGATCATTTATTCAAAAAATAGAGTGGCAATGTATTATTTAAAGGGCAGTTGTCTGTGTGTAAGTTTTTATGTCCAGATAAAAGTAAAAATTTACAAAACGAAGCACCACAACCTTGGTATTGTCTTCACCGGTGTTGCTCTGGATGAATAATACTCTAAAAGTTAGAAAACAATATCTATTCTCTGAGGATCAACTGGGTTGTTTGCGTCAGGAGGAGGCAGTTTGATTTGGAAAGAAAATGCCAACTAATTACATGAGAAATCTATTATATATAGGAGAGTTTTCTGTGCTTATGTATGTGTATCTCCATCTAGGGAGGAGCGAGCTGTGCAGAGGAGATAGAAAAGTTTGGATAGAGAGAGGAGAAAACAGGCAAGAGAAAGATAGAGAGAGATAAATAGCTAGACGTTTTAATAGAAATATGATAATTGTTTTGCCCTGGCCAACGCCGGGTAACCCTGCTAGTCCATTATATAAAAGTCCAACTAAAATTAAAATCTAAATCTAAAAAACAAACACCCACAAAGTTATAATTTTCTGGATCATTATTGCTCTGGAGGAATAATATTTAAAATTCAGAAAATAAAAATTTTTGGAGGGTTAACTGTGCAACTTTCGTCAGAGAAGAGAGAGCCGTTTTCAGGCATTTTCAATCATATGTACTAATCCATTAAGAAAATTCTAACTCATTTCAACATTATTAGACTAACTCTGGATTTTATTTATCGATTCATAATATTCTCTCCAGACTATTCTCGTTATCAACATCATTTCTCTTCAAAGGGAGGAAGAGGTGCCAATAAACTTAGAAAAGCTGGTTTTAGTAGTGCTTTGAATACCTTGATTTTATTTGGGTGTTTTCAGTAACACTCGAGTGAGAGATAGATTGCATTCTATTTTTTAGTTGTCCTGGGCAATGACGGGTTACCTTGCTAGTAAAGTATGAATGAATAAATGAATTGAATAAGAAAATTTACATTAATAAAAAAAGGCACTTGCTCTGTTTGGTAGGAATAATAGCATTTGAAATGGCGAAACAATGTGATTATTTTTTCATAGATTTTTTTATGAAGAGATTTGTCCCGCTAAAAATTAAACAAAACTACTAAACAATGACCCAAAAAGTTGGTATTTTCTTAATCAACGTTGCTCTGGATGAATAATATTTAAAATTTAGAAGAAATTATTTATTATTTAACCACTAAACTGGCGCAGATTTCGTCAAGGAAGGAGTCTGTTTTCCAGCTACTAATTGAAGGGGAAATAACTCTGTTTTTTTTTTTTTTCATGGAGTTAATTTCCTTATGCTCACTCATTCCTCGAGGTGTGTGTGTGTGTGTGTGTGTGTGTGTGTGTGTGTGTGTGTGTGTGTGTGTGTGTGTGTGTGTGTGTGTGTGTCCACAGAGAGAGTCGGGTTGGGTGAGGAAGAAGAATGGGGGAGAGGAAGGGGAAGGTAAATGGTAGGGGAGAAATAAAAGTTTTAATAGACAAATGTTACACTTTTTCCCCCAGATCAACGCCGGGTAGTCCTGCTAGTAGTTAAGTTAAGAAACCCAACGTATTTCGGCTAGAAAATGTTATGAGGTGAGGCTTACTTTGCTGATAACGCTATTACGTGCAATTCCTTGTCTAGTGGGAGAGGTAGGAGAGAAATATAAAGAGAGAGGAAGACTAAAAAAAAAAAAATTGCTACGATGGTTATTGGCCGTCAAAGCGTTGGAGTACCAAGCCGTTTGCATAGTCTTATAGAACAAATACCTGGAGCAGAGCCAATCATTTTTGGTTCTGCCATAAAAACGACAACTGACAAACTGTCAGTCAGCAGAACCAGGCGCACTTTTCTAAAGAGCCAGGGAATGGGAAGGGGGGAACGGAGAGCAATTAAAAAAAAAAAACTGGAACAGGGAACAATAGTTGGATGGGAAGAAGAAGAAGAAGAAGAAGAAGAAGAAGAAGAAGAAGAAGAAGAAGAAGAAGAAGAAGAAGAAGAAGAAGAAGAAGAAGAAGAAGAAGAAATTTAGTGTCAGCTGTAGTAATGAATGCATGGAGGAGCAAATAAAAAAATAAAATAAAAACAGGCTTCAGAATTATTTGAAGCACAAGTTTCCCCTTCCTACCCCCTACCCCATACCCTCTTCTTCCGCGTTGCAGAAACCTCTATTTCTTTTTAGTCCTATAGTGGAAGCTTCTTTCAATAATCACGAATGTTATCAATAGACAATCGACGTTTTTTTTTTATATAGCGGGAGGGCGGAAATACGCAGCCGACTGCATATATTTACCATCCTTTGATCTTAATCTATGACAATGCTACTGACCTAAGTGTTTATTTAAATGTCATTATTATTAGGCTTAGTGTTTATTTAAATGTCATTATTATTAGGCTTAGTGTTTATTTAAAATGACAATGCTATTAGCCTCAGTGTTTATCCAAATAACAATTCTATAAGGCTAAGTGTTCATTTAAATAACAAAGCTAATTAGGTTAAGTATTTATTTAAATATCAATATTATTAGGCTTAGTGTTTATCTGAATAACAATGCTGCCTCCTACTCTCTTCTTCCGCGTTGCAGAAATCTATTTCTTCTGAGTCTTATAATGGGCAATGCTACTGATCTGTATGTTAATCGACAATGCTATTAGGCTTAGTGTGTATCTATATAACAATGGCATAAGGCTAAATGTTTATTCAAATAATGCCATTAGATAATGCTATTTATTTAAATAAAAATGTTATCATGTTTAGTGTTTATCTAAAAATACTATTGGCTTAGTGTCCATCTAAATCACAATGCTATTGCCTTATTATTTATTAGGCAAAACCTTATTATTTATGCCAAAATAATTCTAACAAGTATAAAGTTTATTAACAAGTACAATGCCATTAACTTTATAAAAAATGCTATTAAGCTTAGTATTTCTCTAAAAGAAAGTTCTTATTGATTTAATGTTTATCATAAATGACATTTTCTTTTCATTTTTTTTTTCGGGTGTTTATCAAAATTGACTATGCACTTAGGCTTTACGTTTATCTAAAGGAAAAATCGTACTACGTTAGCATTTATCATAAATGACAATAGCATTCATATAAAAGCTATTGACCATAGTATTTATATAAAAGCTATTAACCATAGTATTTATATAAAACCTATTGACCATAGTATTTATATAAAAGGACAAAACTATCAACATTAGTGTTTACGTAAAACGACAATGCTATTAATCTCAGGGTGTATCCAAAATAAAATGAATTAGCACTTTTTTCTAATATTGTTATGAATACTACATTTTTTTTAAACCAAGCGATATAATATTTTTTCCTTTAAAAGAGGTGTCTATTTACCTAAGGTAAATAAACATCTCTTTTAAAGAAAAATATCTTTTATTTATTTTAAAGAAAAAATCTTATATCGTTTGGCTTTCTAAAAAATTTGTTTAAATAAATTGTCTTATTGTTTATCTATAATTACAATGTTTTTGACTTTAGTGTAAATGTAAAATATTAATGTTATGAGTGATTAAATAAAATAGCCATGTCAATGACCTTGGCGTTTATTTCAAAGGACAGTGCTATTATGCTTAGCGTTTATCGTTAATGATAATGCTATTTGGCTCAGTTTTTCTGTCACAAGACAATGCCGTTGACTTTAATTAGATCAAAGGTCAAGTATGTTCCAGTCAAAGATAGTTCATCATCTCTCAGGTTAGTTTATCTAATGTCTGCTTCTTCTCCTTGGTCTTATCTAGAATGAGGCGCTGGGCATATTTAATGGAGAAGTCTCTAATGTTTGCTTCCATCCTAACCCGACTACTAACTCCAAGTAAACCGCTCTTTCTAAGTTCCTTTGGAAAAGCAACACACGCTGTTCCCGGAAGTCTTATATCTCCAGCAAGGAGATATTCAACTTTCAGTGGCTAGCTTACTTAGGCCTATTTCCTAACTTCAGACGGACCATAACTAGTTCATAGTCTGATTGCCTTAGCCACCTAAATGCAGAACATGATAAAAGGTCTATTTCGCCTCTTCTGACTAACATCCTATCCAAATAAGGATTCGGGTAAGAAGAAACACAATTTATCCATGTCCACATCTCCTTTCCCGGATGCTTGACACAAAACCTGTTGACCAAATCTCATTTAGCCATCAAGTCTGCCAGGCTACTTTTGAAACTCTTCATCCCTCGATCTCCACCTCCGACCTTTTCGAACCGAATCCAATGTTTAAACTATTTTTTCTTTTCTTTTGTTTTTTTGCTTTTGTTTTGTCTTCCATCAATATTACTTCTAGTTTGTGTTTATATTATTATTTACTCACTGGAACTTTTCACACAGGTCATCAACATGTGGTGTTCTCCGGAGTCTGAGTGACAAAAAGTCTTCCCAAACTTCCAGTACTCTCCATCTCTTTTGATAAACTTTGCAAATTAATTTGTGTTATTGCAACAACCACTTACCATTGATTTCTCGTTGACAGGGACTATTGGTCTTCACTGGAATTTGGGTGGCAATCAGCCTCCTCAAGGTCCCAGTTCTCTTGGCACTCATCCAGTAGAGGTTTAGTTTGTACTTTCTCGTCTCGGTTTTACCCTCCTCCTCGACTGTTTGGTGTGGTGCTAGTTGATGTCGACACTTTTGCGGGAAGGGGAAGGGTAACTTACAATTACATAGTTTCAATTTATAAACTTGATTCTATTTGGTGTTTTAGTTCTGTACGGACATTCAACATTCATTGGTTCAACGATTGCCATTAATTGTCTTTCCAATCAAAAGTAAGTCTTCTACCCTATTTTTTTTTAATTATTTATAAATAATAGTAATGTAAGTGAATTTATATTTGCCTGGCTCGCTTTATGGGATAAAGGAGAAGGGGAGGTAGAAGGAGAGTGTACGAAAAAAAAAAACAAAAAAAAAAATACACACACAAAGAGTAAAGCAGAAGGAAGGGGGTGGGCAGAGACGAGAGAAAGAAATCTTGTAAAACGCGAGCTCAAATGTGTCAATCAAAAATCTTGAACCCTCAAAATAGTTCAAAGTGTGGCAGCCATCTTTAGACGGATAATCTTGTATTTGATATGAAGTGCCTTCAATAAGTTTCCAGAATTTTTTCGTATAGGCACTTTGATTGATAGCACACACATGAAACTCTTCTCCCCTCCACAATAATCTCCTCCGGCTGTAATGCACTTGTTGTACTATTCCAACTTCTGGAAAGCCCCATAGAAGTTTTCTTGTGTGAACGTGTAAATAACCATCATCACAGCTTCTCTCATCTCTTCAATTCTCTCAGGACAACAGCTTCTAAGGTTTTCCTTGAGCTTAGGGAATAACCAAAAGTCACAGGGAGCAAGATTTGAATTATAGGAAGGGTGAGGAACTGTCTTCATGCCTATCTTGGTCAACTAGTCTGTGATTAGGATGGAGTTGTGGACTGGTGCATTCACGCAAATCTTACACATCTTCAGTTCCTCGTGAATAATTGTGTGTACAGTTCCCACACTGACATCAAACTGTGCACTTATTGTCTCTATAAACACACGACGGTCCTCATCCATGAAATTCTTTATTTGGCCAATCAAATCTGATGTTCTGACTTCCTTACTCCTCCCACACCTGTCATCATCCCTCACAGACTCCATGCCTTCCTTGAATCACTTATACCACTCAAAAACTGATGCTCGATTCATGCAAGATGGTCCAAAAGCAGTATGAAGCATTCTATACGTTTCTGTAACATTTTTTCCAAGTTAAAACAGAACTTTATTACATATCGTTCTTCTAAAGTGCCCTCACGTTCAGATTGCGTTTTTGAAATTCACCAGCTGTGACAATCAAGCTTTAGTAGAGTGTATTCTAATTACTGCTGTTCATTTGAATCTGGAATCATTAAAATTAGTCAGTTATCTCAGAAGATGTGTAGCAATAACATGCTAAATTTTCAAGCATCTACAATCATTTTAAATGCCTGTACAAAAAAAGTCTGGAAACTTATTGAAGGCACCTCATATAAAAGACTCTTAGCTAATGGATAAATGAGTCCTGGCCATTTTGTTTTTTGGTACTAGAAATCCTCTAAAGATGCTCACTGCTCAAATCGATTTCGTCTTCAATCACACCTAAACTGTAATATTGTAAATGCTTTAAACTATAGTATTATTAAGTACTTTAATGGAATCTGCTCTGATTAACATAGTATTTGTGCGCCTTGACGTACATACTCTCGACTAACCCCCACCTCTACACCATTGAGGCCGTAAGAAGCTAGAAAACCTTTTTCTCTAATAGTTTCTTCCCTTGGACTGTTAGACTTTGGAATTGTCTCCTTGTTTCCTGCTTCCCTGACTTTACTAACCTGCAATTAATTAATGCAAACGACCATCGTGCTGCACAACTTCCCACAGTCTTTTGTTAAACACGATCCCAAATAGTAGCCTTTTGCGTTTCAAGTGGCAATATGCCTTGTTTGGGGTGAAAAAGCATAAAGAAAAAAATCATATCTTAGAAGATACCATCCATTCTTATATTCCATCTCAATTTGTTTTATTATTGAAATCTCACTTAGTCCCCACTCCCATCTAGAGACCGAACTGTTTGTTTTCATAGCATCCAGAAAACAGTGGGTGGCTTAACACTTAACAGAGGGTTGTGAAGGCCTTAATAATCTACATCATTTTATTTTAATCGTGGTAAATGTTGTCACATTTACCACGATTAATTTTGTAACGTTGTCTGGGGACAAGCACATGTTGCATGAAGTCGCAGTTGCAAAGAAGACCAAGACAAAGGAAATAACTCCAACTTGCTTTTTCTTTGTAGCAACAACATTTATTTCTTCATTGTTACAGCCGTGACATCACCCACCTGATCTAGAACGTTCTCTACGACTCTTACAAGATCTTGTCATTCAGAGCACTATTTCCTGCCTTGACAGAGTATAAAACCACCTTCGAAATCTAGTGGGGTTGTCCTCTTCTCTTCCCTACTGTCTCTTTCTCATAAAAGAAACTATCCTAGCCTTTATTTACTCTATCATTATTTTCATGATAGATGCTAGACTGAACTCCATCCTTTTGTTCTCTTCTGTAAAAGTAAAAGACTCATTCAACTACAACTGTAACACTGTTTGGAAACCAACAGGTTGTATGCAGTCTACCTCACAAAGGAGACCAAGACAAAGAATAGGAAATAACTCCAACTCACCTTTTCTTGTAGCAACAACATTTATTTCCTCATTGTTACAACCGTGACGTCACCCACCTGATCTAGAACGTTCTCCACGACTCTTACAAGATTTCGAACGTTAAATCCTTCTGTGCTCCACGTCTCTTTTGTGATTGTTCTCTTTCTCTTTTTTATAGTCTTTTTCATTTTGCATGCATTAACATCTGCACATCTGCGCTATGTTACAAGTTTTTGGCAAATAAAATCCTTTTGAAAACAAATTGGGGATCACTCATCTAAATAATATTAAACTACGGAGTGAATGTGGTATTTTAGTGGAGAGTATCTAGTGTAGGGTAAGCCCAACAGTTTTTAACAAAAATCAGATGAACATCGACCCCACCCTCACTCCTACCTACACACACAAAAAAATCCTAGAACTGCCCGCGTATGGAATACTGTTTCACTGACCTGCTTCCCAACTGACTACAATATGGTTCAAGTCCAATGTAAACAAGTTTTTGTTGAGCCATCCCCTTAAATAATCCTATTCTACCTAATCTACACCATTAACGATTACTACACTACCACTTCATTAATCGTTATCCTCGAGTGGTCATCAGGCCTTGACAAGGGGTGATTCCCTTGTAAAAATTAAAAAAAAAAAAAGAATCCGGGCTTCATATCTAAGGAAACAAGATAAATTTTATGATTATTGTTTTTATTTAAAAATAATGTTGAAAATCTTGGTTTTTGCTTAGATAAAATACAGATTTAAAATTCAGTTAGTATTACGGATGTAAAGTTGAGAAAAGCAGGCATGAAATGTGTCAACATTCATGAATAAGTGAAATCACACGACATCGGGTCAAAGTTAGTCGCCATTTTGTTTTGATTTTGCTTATTCAGATAATGTTGATACATTTCAAACCTGTTTTTCTCAAGTTTACATGTGAATACTAACTGGATTTTAAATCGAAATGATTCCTCGTTTAATAATTTATAACAAAAACAACAACATAAAACCATTTTTAATGTCAATACAGAATTTTTCTCGTATTCTGCTCTGGCTGCAACATTTAATGTTTGCTGAAAAGTCATAAGAGAAAGGGAGGAATGTCAGTTTATTTTATGTTCATTAATTTTCAAGGGAAGTAATTCAAATGAAAACTTTTAGTTTTTAAAATATTGAAGACTAGCATGTGGGGACGTCCAACCTTGCCGGTCGTAAAATACGCTTAAATATATTTTAATTCATGCAGATTTCGTATTTATTATTACAGAGCCAATTTTCTATTGGATATTATATTGTGCCTAATATATAGTTCTGATTCCAAAAGTAAAAATAATGACTTGGGTGCCAACAGCTAGAATCGAAACCAAAACATTTAGCACACCAGCCATGCTTCCTCATTTAGCACTCCAGGCGCGTTCCCTGCCGTTTGAGCTAACTAGACAGATAAATAATAAAGGTTTAAATTTAAACCACTTCAAACTATGAATGAATTTGCGCATGCACAAAAGTAATACAAATATGTCGGTAAGTTGAAATGAAGATTTTTGCATTTCAACTTACCGTATGTGTTATTCATCTGTCCAAACAGATTTTACTCATAATAAACCATCCTATGATAACAATGTCCAGTATGTTTCAGTGTTATGCAAACAGTAATTGCAGAGTTTATCGGTTAAATATTTACACACGCATAAACACACATGCATATGTTGCTTTATTTATATAGATATAAGATATGTAATACAGGGTGACCCCAACAAACGGGCTCAAACTCTAATTAGGCCCCGGTTCTTAGTGTTTTGTCCGAATGGAATGAAACTTTGGTCATAACTAGTTTATTATATTCAAAATATCACATCAAAACACTAGGGTCTTTGGCCTTTTTTTCTCCGTTCTACAGCATATGTTCTGGATGGCCTCCATTTAGTTTTTTTTTTTTTTAGTCGCCCTGTATAAGTTAGCCATATATAAAAATAATATATAGAGTTAGATTAATAGTTGTGTGACGACAGATAGTTTTTATTTGCAGCATATAAAGCATTTTCTGGTTATTTAATGCTGAATCCAATGATTTTGGAAGAAAATTTTATGCTCCAAGTTCTTCATATTTTCAAATATTTATTCATGATGTTTGGTGTGATTGCTTTGGATATGAAAACTGTTGATTTTGTTGTCGACTTTGCAGAACATGATTGCGCTTGCAAAGCGAAAGGAAAAAAAAACACAATAACATCAACGTTTAAGGGCGTTTTAGGCCAGGAAGTCAATATCTTCAGGCAGCCTGATCTAGTAGTATTAGTATATTTCTTTTGGTAAAATTGAACTGCAGAGCCGATGCTAAAACATATTTTCAGTTTTCTTTTCTCGGGGCAGTTTATTTCGTTATAAAAACAAAGATTTTATCCTGTTGTAAATAAAAACGCATAGTTTAGTTATTGTTTTTAATTTGAAATTTAGGCCTTAATTTTTTTTATATCACAAATGAAGTCGGCCATTGTTTGTACAAGAAAACTGGCAAACTCGAAGTTTTGATTTCTAAGAAATTTATTTTTTTAGAAAGATTTTTTTCTCTTCATCTCTGAATAATTCTAGCTATAGCCAGCGTTGAGTTGTCTGAGCACAGTATTATTGCCATGGAACTTGCCAACGATCTTCTTCTTCTTCTTCTTCTTCTTCTTCTTCTTCTCATCCTGTTGTAGGCAGGTTTCCATGGATTGCACGAGTTTGTCTTTTGACAGCAGCTCAGAACAGCCATAGTTTGTTTGAAGTAAGAATTTTACAGTTGGATTCACTTCCTCCAAAGGGATGAATATTTGTTCGGGACACCGTCTTGCCATAGTTCTCCATTAAATGGTGCACTTGTCTGTTGTCAAGAATATGACTACCCGCACAACCGTGCTATTCTCTGACCTGTTACGGCACATTCGTTGGACGCCACAGAAACTACTTGTATCCCTCGGAATAGCATGATTGTTTTTCGAGGTTTACTCCTCTAGATCCGCCGTGTTCTGTCTATGCCCATGCATATTAACAGGGTTATCTCTTCTCTCTAACATAAAAACCACAGTTGTGGCAAACATTTCAAGAACTCCGGGAACAGTCCTGAAAGACTTGTAAAAAGAACAGTAAAAAGAACACGAAGAAAATGAGATAAATAGAAGAATTGAAATCACACACAGCACATCAGTAATGTAACCAGCTGACCTATTAAGAAAAATTCTGAAGTACGGCAACCAACCTACATAACCAAATAATAATAATAATAATAATAATAATAATAATAATAATAATAATAATAATAACTAGCGGGAAATTCCATAGAGGACTCATTCATATGTAATATATTGATGTCGGCATTCTGTAGATGTTCAGTGTAAATGTATATGCTCTGATATTATTGTAGCTTTTTTGTTAAAACTGCAAAAGTATTTATCTAAGCTAGCATGAACGCCTGGTAAAGCCCAGTCGTAAAGTATGCTTAAATATATTTTAATTCTTGCAGATTTTGTATATATTATTATAGAGTTAATGTTCTGTCGATTTTTATATGTTATAAAGTTACGATTTCAAAACTAAAAAAATGTATCCATATGACTTGGTTGCATTAGCTTGAATCAAAAGAGAAATAAAAACACACACATATATATATATATATATATATATATATATATATATATATATATATATATATATATATATATATATATATTTATATAAAATGGGTTAATAAATTCCAACGAAAGGAAGATGTATATTTACTACTCCCTTATTTAAATATATATTTAAATATATATATATATATATATATATATATATATATATATATATATATATATATATATATATATTTAAATATATATATATATATATATATATATATATATATATATATATATATATATATATATATATATATATATATATATAAACTTGAGTTCCTTCAGCCATAATGGAAATCGAAACCAAAACATATGAAGAATTTTTGATAAAATTATTTATAAAAAAAATAAAGATAGTTTAAGTGCCCTCAGCAATAGTCGAAACCGAAACCAAAACTTATGAAGAATTCTTGGTAAAATTATTTATGACAAGAAATAGAACATGGCAATTAAACGACCCGGGTGTAAGCGTGACACACAAAAGAACACACACGCTATCGTACTAATATATAGATAATCAACCACAAATTGAAATAAAATCATTATTGCACTAAAGCCAAACACAACCTGAAGGTAAAATCTTTCATGTTTACACGAGCCTAAAAGAACTGAAACTACTGAAGTAAAGACTGCCGATATGTTAAAAAAAAAAAAAGACTATAAAACTGAGTCTTACCCACAAATAAATAAATGAAGTGATGGTAACCTCTGAGAAGATAGAAAGATATGGGGGGGTAGTGTAACATTACACACGTTTACATACACGTGTTAACATGTAGACACTTGGGACCCAACACGTTGTAGACTCAGTCGCAAAGGAGATAAAGAATAGGAAAGACCTTCAATTTTCTGTTTCAGGTTTTAAGAAAAAAAAAAACTTTATTCCTTCCGCCACGCATGACTTCTCATTACGTCTCTAATGTGATTCTCATCGTCAGTCTGTGCACACGTTCTTTTTATAGTCTTTTTCTTTTTCTTTGCCGTGACGTCACTTAACACATGGCTCGGCATTTGCATACAGCTGCAATACGCACCTATGCGCTCTGTTACAATAATATCATTTCAATTGAAAGAGAAGAGAGAGCCTGTAATGCCACCAAATCCTTTATTTCTGATAAGCCTATAAAGTAGTTGTTGATAGCAGACACCTGCAGTATATGGTATCGAATCTGGTATGCCTCAAGGATCTATTTTGGGCCTAACCCTCTTCCCAATTTTCATCAGTGGTCTCCCAAATCATATTCTGGTTATAGCAAGCTGAGTTTTGCTATGGCTACTTTACAAGGAGGAACAATATATTGAAGCGCAGTAGAGCACCTACATAGCAGTAGAATAGAGAAAGACTAACAACAGCAATTTCTGACATCTATGTAGACAACACAAACGCGTTAATGATCAGGAATTTTGCAATTTTTGTTCTTCAGAGAATGTAGTGCAATGGGGAAGAAATAGCTTCTTACTTTTACTACGGCTAAAAACAAGCTTCTCTTCTTTCATCACCAATACTCGGATCCACGTTTTGCTTCAGTTGAAATTAATGTCTGTCTCTCTTGTTTTAATAAGCTATTTGGCCTTCTCTCTTCAGTCTGATTCAATAGACAAGTAGTGGCTAGTTATTGTTAACACATCTACAACCCAGCCTCTCACATTCCAGCACCAAACGAATGTCGGTTTTTAAAATCTATTAATTTAAATTTGTATTGTTTTATTCAACAGGAGGATGGCATTCGATTTTGGAACAATTCATTTTAAATTGAGTAAAATTGGAATTATTTACCTTAGCAGGATTTTTGCTGGTGGGATGATTTCTTCTTTTTTTTTTTTTTTTTAATATGTATGAAACGTGATAGCGTACATACAAACATGAAATGCCTTAAAATGGGTAAAATCTGATTTTTTTTTTTTTTTTTACCTGAGTGATATCTGATGAAGAGCACTAATGACCAAGATCTTTCTGGCCTTTTCTCTTTTTTTCTTTTTTTTCTTTTTGTTTTTTTGAGTTGGAGCACGTGGTACAACAGAAGGAAGATGGCCTTTTGCTTTTAACACCACACCTCTCTCTTTTCAATCTTCTATATGTAGAAGAGTCAGATACGTCTTAAGATGGAGTACTGTTGCCGCTTCTGAGGAGGTGCCCTTGAAAGCACTCTTTTCTTTTCTTTTTTTTTTTTTTTTACAAGGAGGTCACCACCCACTTATCAAGGCCAGGAAGCCACTCAGGGATAAGGGTTATTGCATGTACAGTACGTTGTACATTAGTGTTGAGATTTCATAAAGCGTCTACTTAAGGGGGCGGTTCATCAGGAATTTGTTTACGTTGGATTTGAAGACATCCAAGTCGTAGTTAGGTAGGAAACAGGCAGACGGAACAGAGTTCCACTGGCGTGCTGTTCTAAGAAAGAAGCTGTGTTCATGGAATCTACGTTTTGATTTAGGCACAGATAGAGAGTGGGGAAAATTTTTGACAGTCGGTGTTTTTCGTAAAATATTGGCGAGGGGGGGCAGATATTGGAGCTCAGACGAGCACTTCCCATGGAAATAACGGTAAAACAAAGACAGGCTCGCAAAGTCTCTTCTGTGGGAGAGAGGTTGCAGGGAAGAGAAAAGGGCATCCCCCACTAAGCTACGAAGTCTATTTTGTACTCTATCAAGGCAGGATAGGCTGTTTTTAGCAGCTCCTGTCCACATATGGCAGCAGTATTCCATCCTTGGACGTACTTGGCTTTTATATAGATAGAGAATTGCATCAGTAGTGAGATATCTTCTGGAGCAGTAGAAAGAACCCACCATCTTTCGAGCGACCCTGGCAACAGACTTGATGTACGTGTTCCATTTCATATCAGGAGTAAAAGTCAAGCCCAGAAGCTTGTAAAAACATTGAGCTTCACCTAGGCGAGAGCCATCCATTACAATTGATGCCAGATGGGGATCAGAGCGTTGATGGTGTAAAGATAGGAGCTTGGTTTTGCCTTGATCGAGTACAACACTGAGTTCACAATCTAGTGGTGTGAAAATTTTTTCTTTTCCCTATAACCTCTTTCTCACAGAAAAGACGTTGCTAGTCTTTCTCTGCTCTAGAGCTATGCTCATTGTAGTTGCTCCACTAAGCTTCAATATCTTGTTCTTCCCAGTAAAATATTCTTATCAAAAATTGTCTCCCTACAAACACTGCAAAGAACGTTCTTCCTGTGTGTAGCTAAAACTAAACCGGACTTCCATGGACAGAGTTTCTTATCAAGAACTTTCTTTTTTTTTTAAATGGTAATCGCTCTACATAGAAGCCACTTGATGTAAGGAGCTAAAACAATATCACCCCAAAGTCAAAAGCTAGTCAACACATAATCATGCAAAAGTATTTACTTGCTTCCTACTGCAGCAAGATGTAGCTTGGAAAACAATAGTCATGAACAGACCGATCGGCATCCTTGCGGAGCTCAGAAAGATATAACATCCAAGATATAACATTCAAGATATAACATTCAAGATATAACATTGAAGATATAACATCCAAGATATAACATTCAAGTTATAACATTCAATATATAACATTCAAGATATAACATTCAAGATATAACATTCAAGATATAACATCCAAGATATAACATTCAAGATATAACATCCAAGATATAATATTCAAGATATAACATCCAAGATATAACATCCAAGATATAACACCCAAGATATAACATTCAAGATATAACATTCAAGATATAACATCCAAGATATAACATTTAAGATATAACATTCAAGATATAACATCCAAGATATAACATTTAAGATATAACATTTAAGATATAACATCCAAGATATAACATTCAAGATATAACATTCAAGATATAACATTGAAGATATAACATCCAAGATATAACATTTAAGATATAACATCCAAGATATAACATCCAAGATATAACATTCAAGATATAACATTCAAGATATAACATTGAAGATATAACATCCAAGATATAACATTCAAGTTATAACATTCAATATATAACATTCAAGATATAACATTCAAGATATAACATTCAAGATATAACATCCAAGATATAACATTCAAGATATAACATCCAAGATATAATATTCAAGATATAACATCCAAGATATAACATCCAAGATATAACACCCAAGATATAACATTCAAGATATAACATTTAAGATATAACATTCAAGATATAACATCCAAGATATAACATTTAAGATATAACATTCAAGATATAACATCCAAGATATAACATTCAAGATATAACATTCAAGATATAACATTGAAGATATAACATCCAAGATATAACATTCAAGTTATAACATTCAATATATAACATTCAAGATATAACATTCAATATATAACATTCAAGATATAACATTCAAGATATAACATTCAAGATATAACATCCAAGATATAACATTCAAGATATAACATCCAAGATATAATATTCAAGATATAACATCCAAGATATAACATCCAAGATATAACACCCAAGATATAACATTCAAGATATAACATTCAAGATATAACATTCAAGATATAACATCCAAGATATAACATTTAAGATATAACATTCAAGATATAACATCCAAGATATAACATTCAAGATATAACATTCAAGATATAACATCCAAGATATAATATTCAAGATATAACATCCAAGATATAACATCCAAGATATAACATCCAAGATATAACATTCAAGATATAACATTCAAGATATAATATTCAAGATATAACATTCAAGATATAATATTCAAGATATAATATTCAAGATATAACATCCAAGATATAACATCCAAGATATAACATCCAAGATATAACATCCAAGATATAATATTCAAGATATAACATTCAAGATATAACATCCAAGATATAATATTCAAGATATAACATCCAAGATATAACATCCAAGATATAACATCCAAGATATAACATCCAAGATATAACATTCAAGATATAATATTCAAGATATAACATTCAAGATATAACATTCAAGATATGGTAAGAGGCGTAAAGAACGTTCTAGATCATGTGAGTTGACTTTCGGCAGCCTCGTAACATTTGCTTCCCTTACTTTGCTCTTTATTCCTCATATTTCATGAACGATGTTTCTGACGACCACTACAATATGGTAGCCTTCAAGTCCAATGTAAACAAGTTCTTGTTTAACCGTCCTCATAAATAATCAAATTCTACCCAATTATACTATTAACGATTATTACACTACCGCCTCACATTCATTAATCCTTATCCTTGAATGGCCTCCGGGCCTTGATAAGTGCTGATTTCTTTGTAAAAAAAAAGAAGAAGAATTCCTGTTTTCTAGGTTGGAATCTACCCATCTAACATTTATTATTAGCTGGTGTTTGATCTTGAAAGAGTAAGCCTTTTTTGTTAGCTAATTACATCAAGTGGCTTCATGCCTTGTTTTCTGCGATTTCTATACAAAAAAAAAATAGCAGGGAAGGTTGTCTCAACAATCGGCAATGACATCCCTCTCCTAAAAGGAGGAAGGGATATCTGGAAGGGTGCACCTTCTACAACCGAACAGAACCATATTTCATTCAGACATAAATGATCAGCAAACAAGACCTTTTTCTTTTTTGCACCAAGAAATTTAAAGTTTTGCTTTGCAAGAACGTTAATGGACTGACTTTAGTTTTATGGAAAATTGTTTCTTCTCATCCTCCACTCGATGTCTATCGCCATCCCAAAAGATGTGACACAAGGCTGGGGAAGTTGGATTTGACAGGCCAGACCCTAAATGGAAGAGCACTCTGATCAGCAAAGCATGCCTGGGGAGCTTTATTAGCATCCTAAGTATGGCCGCTCCACTCTATGATAAAAAATAAAGTCAACGTCATATATACAGCATAATAATGATATCTGGCACAGTTTCAGTAGGTGCTGTTTGTACCGGTCAGAGATACGTCTTTGACAATCAGTCTGACAATGGTATTGCTGCTAGATGGTTGAGTTCAGTTATAGGAGGTCCACCCTCCCAAGCTCTGAGAAAGTGGTTAGTTGATGGATAATCGCCTGGAGCACTCCTACTGGGGAATGCCAACGAGACTGCTCAGGTATTTTTTGCAGGCTAGAATGCACTTCACCTAGTATGCTGGCTTTTCAAAACCCATCTGACTTTGTGTCTAACCCCCTGCAGAGAAGGTAAGTAAACAATCATGTTAACGCACCGTTTTTTTTTTTTTTTTTTTTTTTTTTAGATTAGGTTAAGCAATTTCAAGCCTAGTCATTATCAAATGAGTAATCATTTATTTTTTTCATAGAAATCGCTCCAGATAAAGCATAAAGCCACTCAATGTAAGGAGCTGAAAAAAAAGTACTTTAAGGTTAAAAACTTGCCAACGATAAGTATTAGATGGAATAGATTCTGATCCAGAAAACAGCAATTTTTCCCTTTTTGTCAAAAACATCGCTCCTGGAATGTGAGGACTAAAAGATACGGGAAGCTAAAATTACGCAAATGCAGAATACTAGGTGCTGTATGTAGGAGGATGGCGACACCTCTACGTAAAAAAATGCAAAAACTAACCTCGTCATCTTCCTTGACAGGATATACATGTGATGGCTTGTGAATTTAATGTTTCCTAGCAACTTCCTCCTTTGGAGGAAGCCAGCTCAGCCTCTCCTCTCCAGCTAAGTATTAATGCGTCACTAGGTACCAGATTCTGTCCAAATGTGATATGGGTTAGTATTACTAGGGCCAGATAAATATAGGATAAGAATTAGATAGGTCTCCCTCTCTTTAAAAACAAAAATTTTTCAATAATGCAAACTGATGCCTGGTCGTAATTATACAAACTTTGAAATTATAATGGAGATTAATTTTTTCTGTGAAATTAAAAAAGTTTCGCAGAAAAAATTAATCTCCATTATAAGCAAATAATCCAGTTTTAAGCAAATAATAAATAAGCACAAAATACATATATTTATTTAAATTTCTTTCTTGCACTCTCTTTTGATTGTGTTTCTTTATCTTCTTTCCCTATCAATGTTGGTGTTCCTTAGTGATTTATTTTAGATCAAACGCCATTTCTTCTCTATATCAATGACCTTCCAGAGAACATTATTAAAAATATTAACTCCCTTTTCTGGTGTTTCTTCTTGCTCGTATCCATGAAATCAGTTGAGATTAGCAACTGATATAGAAGTTGACTCAAGTTCGATTGTGGATTGAGGTACAAAATGGCTTGTTTCGTTTAATCCTGTTATGACTCAGTTTATGACTTACAATCGTAGACATGTCTTTTTCCTTCCTGAGCTTTTCATGGATGACTATTCTTGTGGAGAAATCGACTTTGAGAACTGATTGCCCCTCACCTTTTTTTTCAGCATCCCTCAGAATTATTTGATCTATTCCCTGCTTCCTTTGTTCAAGCTCGTTTGACTCGTTGGTCTAGAGGTCTCCACCACTTCGCTGTTTTAACACCTTATTGCAATACAGCTTCCTATTCCAGTCGCTTTTTTTCCAAGAACTGTGAGGTTGTGGAACTCACTTCATGCTGACTGTTTTCCTCCTACATACAACCTTGGTCTTTTCAAGACCAAAGCCAATAGGCATCTTCTGTGTTTACAATAACCAGCTTTCTTGTTATCTCCTTACATCAAGTGGCTTTATGCCTTGTCTCGAGCGATTTTCATAAAAAAAACAAAATCTTTCTTTGAGTTCATACTTTAAATTCATTGCTCTTTCTGCTTCTTGTAAAGTTGGTTCTTTTGTATCGCTTCAAACACTTTCTCACGCCTGTATCTCTACAAATCTACTATCAGAACTTATCATTTACAGGATTGCAGGTTTTTACCTATGACAGTCTGAGTAGACAAGCTCAGCAGTTATATATATATATATATATATATATATATATATATATATATATATATATATATATATATATATATATATATAAAGTGGCAGTGTTGTTTCTGAACCATTCAATTATGTTTTTTGGATCCAAAATTCCTTGATTATATATATATATATATATATATATATATATATATATATATATATATATATATATATATATATATATATATATATATAATCAAGGAATGTTGGACCCAAAAAACATAAATGAATGGTGCAGAAACAACACTGCCACTTTGATTTCATTGATTTGTGGTATTGCATCTAACACAACTTTGCTTGCCATAAGCAGTGACAGACTCCTCAGGGCCCAATATCAAGCCTGGTCATTACTAAATGAGTGATCATTTTTTTTTTTTTCATGGAAATCGCTCCAGATAAAGCATAAAGCCACTTGATGTAAGGAGCTGAAAAAAAGTACTTTAAGATCAAAAACTTGCCAACAATAAGTATTAGATGGAATAGATCCTACCCCAGAAAGCAGCAGTTATTCCCTCTTTGTCAGAGATATTGCTCCTGAATGTGAGGACTAAAGGATAAGGGAAGCAAGAATTATGCAGCTGCCGAATACTAGGTGTTGGATGTGGGAGGACGATTCTCTAGATACTTATTAGCTGGCGGTATTCAGTTTTCTCCCACTCTCTCTCTCCCTTATTAGACACCAATGTTAGAAAGTAGGATTGAGAAGTCAGCACCCCCAAGGAGGGACACTCTGACCTGCAAAAGGGCTTGAGCAGTCCCGTCGGCATTCCCCAGTAAGAGAGAAGGCAAAGCCTGGGAGGGTAAACCTCTTAGAACTGCACAGAATTAGCATTACACTGCAATCAACAGGGACCATGTCATTACAGGAATCGTCTAATCTCTGTTGATTTTGGGGGTCATGAATAAAAATCCCGGGCCAAGTTCGCTAGCAAACCTGTCTGCAATGGGTTACCCTGCCAGTAACCAGAATTCCAGACAGTATAGCTCTAACACCATCACGTTACCACTATCCATTCTGTGGTGAGTAAGGGTTGGACCTTAGGGGAAAACTGCAGTTGCTAACACTGCTAGACTGAGGTGCATGAAGAGTGACAAAATTATGATATTTCTGCCATATGTGCTGAAACTGTTTAAAGATTAACATTCAGTTTTGTTACTAAAGAGTATCGAATTGTAAATGAGTCATAATATGATGATGAGGAGTTTTGCATTTTTTAGTATTAGTTAATACTAGCAGGGAAACCCAACGTTGCCCGGGGTTGTATGATGATCAACGAATGTTTCACACTTCCATATTTTTATCGAAATCGGTGAAATCGCCCATTTTTCAATCAAATTTATTGATTGCCTCCTCTAGTTGGGCACCCATTGTGATGCGCCGGGAAGAAGCTTCACAGGCCTCCCTACAGTGCCTTACTTCATCATATATTGTAGTCTACAATTGCACTGTAGAGAACCTACTGCTGATTTTATAAAATTATTTTTATTATATAATGGTTTGAATTAAAGTTTACAATGAAAAGGTCAAGTATCATGATGCAATTGTGCTCTAAGCAGAAATATTCATTTCAAATGTGCCCCTGTCATATCAAAGAACCTACTGTTGATTTTAATGCCGGGCCTTTCGACTTGTGTGGTAATAAAACTTCTTAAATGTACTTGTGATGCTAGGCTGTGTAAGGTGTTAACTGTTCTTTTTCATTGGATTATTTCGATTATTAATTATCAATACTCATCAAAGACATTACTAATATCAATACTTATCAAAGACATTTCGATATTAAAGCTATCTAAGAACACTGTCAGGCATGCGCGAGCCTTTTCAAGTCTCACACAAAAACACACATTCACATTTCGAGCTATATTGCTTGTCACATACATACGCGTACAAAAACATACGCGCCCACGTCCACACACGTACATATATTCACGTTCGCGTACATACACTCACATTCACGTGTATATACACACACGCTAACGTACACACATGTACTCAATCACGCGCACACGAACGCACACATGGACGACGTTACTTCCGCTTTCCATGGAAATCCACACATGCGCAAAAGACCAGCGGAAACACCTATAAAAAAAAGAGCAACAACCGGCTTCTTCCTTTTCGAGACTAGCCTCCTAGGTGGTGGGCGCGTTAGCCGCCGCTGTTTCGGCATGCGCACGCACACGCGTACCTCACACCACTTACTACTATGTGGGGCAAAAAGCTAACAGACCGTACGTACACATTCTCACTCTTTCTCTCTCTATCTACTACTGGTCCCTGAGAACACCTTCGCGTAGCTGACTGCTAACTGACGTCAACTCTCCATTCTTTGTCTTTGTCTACACGCTGGACTATCATTCTCATTTTCACTACGTTACTCCTTTCTCTTCCCACGCGCGAACAAACGATAGTGACCCGAACTTGAGATGAACACACATTTCCTTTTCTTTCTACAACACCAATCCCGCAACGAACATTGGTTACACACGCGCGGACATGAACACATGTTATATCTAAAACATTCTTTCAACAATAAATAAACGACGTTTATCTTATCCATCAATTGAGTCTTTGTTTCCTTCAATTCCATTCGTTTCATTATTTTCTTGTGGCGAGCTAGGGTATTATATCCTGGTTCGTTACAGGCACATAAAATAAAATACCTTCGTGTGAAATTTCATAAAAATCGGCCCAGCCGTTTTTGAGTCCATAGGAATAAACTCACACAGACACAGACAGACACACAAACATACACAAACAGACACACACAGAGACACACACACAAAGTTCCTTTTATACAATAGTAGAGATAGAAAATCACTAAGAAATATAACAGCCAACGCTATTTACCATGTCCATTGCGATTCTGAAGGCTTTAAAATAGTCTCATAAGTGTATAGTTAAACACAAAGTCAGTTTTTAATGCATGAAAAATCCAGCTCCCCAGAAAGGAACACTTGAAAGAGGGACAACATTAAAAATCACCTCAAAATTAAAAAGATTCTGCTTTCATTGACCGAGTATAGAACAGATACTACATCTTGATTCTAGCCTGAAGATTTGAAAATTTAAAAGTTGAAAGTAGTTCTGGATTAAATATGCAGACTATAGTCTAGTATTATGGTTCATTTGCGATGTTTATCCTCCTCCTCCTATGGCAGGAAGACATGATATAAAAGTTGAAAAAGTGAGATTTGAAAAGTTAGCACCCTAGAGGAAAAGCACTTCGGCCTGCAAAACATGCCTAAACAGCTCTGTTATCTGTGCCCATGTAGGGGTGCCATAGCAATAAATTCTCTCCTTCTCAAAAGGTGAGAAAGGGTTATTTATCTACCTTCCATTGCAGCAAGATGTAACGCAAGGGGTGGGAAAGTGAGATTTTTAAAAAATCCAGCACCTGCAAAGGAAGAGTATATTGGCTTGCAAAAATTGTTAGGCAATCCTATCCGCATTCCTCAATAGAAGTCACTTTGGCAATTAGCAATAAAATAACTTCTCAAAATGTTAGAAAGTAAAGCCTGGGAGGCTGGACCTCCTAGAACTGCGCGGGACCATACTTCAGGCACCAGAAAGGAAGCCACATCAATAATGAGCAAGACTCTGGTGGCTTTAGGGCCGAGGGAAAGCCCTGGCTGGAATTGATTAAAAAGATTTTGCCTTCTTCGACCAATTACAGGAACGATACTTCACTTTGATCCGAGCTTGAAGCTTCAAAATTTCAAGTAGAAATAAATTTCTGGATAAAGTATAAAGAGCACAATTTATTATTATAGTTCATTTGTGCTTCATTTGTGCTCCTAAACAAAAGAAAATCAGTATTTCTTGGAAAAGAGCTTTGTCCTCGTGAGGAGGTAAATAGATAGAATCTTTCTTTTGTGCTAAGGTAGCGTAAATACAAATTGAAAGAAAAACAAAACGTAAACAAATCAAGTAAAAGTAAAGATCAAGTAAAAATTAAACAAAAGAGTAGGATCTTTTTTTTTTTTTTTTTTTTTTAGAAAGAGAGCAACGTAATGGTGGGTGTGGGAAATAAGGTAAAGCAAGAAGAAGTAGTAGAGGTCATCACCATAGCAACGAAAGGAACTCGTCCAAACCTGCTTTGCTTTCCTTTTGTTTTCTATGTATTTGTATAATAATAGGGAACTTCTGGCGTTTATGTGCATTATTATGTGTACATGTGTTGATGCGTTCCCGTATGTGTGTGGGATTTTTCGCCCTCTCTTTTTAGAAAGTGTGTCTTCAATTATTATTATTCTCTCTCTCTCTCTCTCTCTCTCTCTCTCTCTCTCTCTCTCTCTCTCTCTCTCTCTTTCGCTCTCTCTCTCTCGTTTGTAGAAATGTATCTACTGCCCAGTAGGGCAGGTCGATTTGCAACTTTTTCAGAAAATCAACATGGCACTGGTGATGATAGTTGGGATTTGATATGATAAGAACATATACCAAAAATTAGATTCCCATCTTGAACAGAAAATTGAGCATTTAATTTTTAAAATCGTGTAGAAAAATGCTGAAAAATCCTCCATTTTCATAGCATTTTTCACAACACTGATTTTGAAATTTCACTATTGTTATAAAATATTCAATTAAAATTGATATATTTATATGAAATACATTGAAAGAAAAATAAATACATGAATTATAATGAATTACAACTAGCAAAATATCTCAACTTTTACTGCATTGACTAAATAAAAATTATAAAAAAAAGCTAATTAGCAACTAAGTCTTTTAAACTTCACAATTCAAAAAGATATGTGGAGATTTATTACACAATATAACAACTTGATACAAGTTAAAAAAACCATGTATTTTAATTTTTTATTAGAGACAATAATATAAACTTAAAATAGAACTAAATTGTTCTGCATAATTTCCTTTTGAGGAAAATAAAAGTCTAATTTGCTGGCAAGATGACTTTGTAATAATGTGTCTATGTCTTGCTTCCTGCCCATATACAACATTTTGAGAAAAATCAATCAAATTTGACGAGTGTGTGGCTGCTTTTTTTTTTTTTTTTTAGTTGTTCAGTATTTCTGGAAAAAAACAACACAAAAAAACAATTATTTGAAAACACTTATTTTTTATATTTTTGCGATGTAATATAAATAAAACTAACTATTGTTTGGGTAAATTAACAAAACTAATAAAATTGAATGGATAAATATTTATTTACCCAATGGACAAAATCGTTTGAATGCCCTCTTCTCTCACATCCAATTCATCTGAGTTTATCATCGATATTATATTTTCCGGAAGTAGTGCAAAAGCATTATATTTTGAACTGTTTAAAACAGTAATTTGGATTTCAGTTAACTGTCTTGTTCTCTGAATCATATTAAAATATACTGTTGTTGGTTAAAAAAAACACTGTCGGTTTTGATCTCAAACCAACTAACTGCATACACTTGGATAATAAATTTGATCAGAATGTTTAATTTATCATAGTGTTTGAGGATAGACAACTCTAGTCCATAAACACATTAATCTTGTGGCTTATGTTAGCCATCTTCTTTGATTCAAAGGCCCAATTTTCTAAGTTAACTTCTCCACAAGAAATGCAAACAGCATACTCAAAAAGTAACCTCTGGTCTTCACACTTAAATTATTTGTTTCTTCTGCTGTCAGATAATGATGATCGGGAGGGATACTAATTTTTAGAATTCTACTTGAGGCAAATCTTGATAATTATTGATAAAAAGTTTCCCCAAAGGACCAGTAAATATTGTTAGGCTTTTTCTTGTTCCATCAATTAATTTAAAAATTGCTGTAAATGGCAGTTCTTCTAGTGGAACCTGAAAATTGGAAAATTTGCATGTTTAATAATAGAGCCAGATTACATAATAAAAACCAATATATTTTATTTTCTGCAAAAAAGGAACATAATTGCAGGTGAATCTATAGAATTTTACCTCCTTGTTAGGAGGACAAGTGCAGATTATGTGCCTTGTTTGACAATTTTCTGTCTTGCACTTTACTGCAAAGTCATCACATCTCAAGGCAGAAAGTTTACAGCTGCAAGAAGATATATCAAACAGTCTGTCTAACAATTCCTTCATTCTTTTCACTTGGATTGCTGCAAGAGATTTCCTGTCAATATGTTTGGCCCTCTTATAGCAAAATATATTGAACTTCTGCCCTATATAATGTTACCTTAACAAGGATATTTGTGGATTAACTGCTTGCCGAATACTAATTATTTCCTTGGCAATTAACTTAGAAATCTCATTATTTTTTAAGTGAGATAACTGTTTTCGAGGAAATAACTAAACTAGATGACTTGTCGTGAAGTTGGGGGTGCTGTTTCATCCAAATGACAAGGTGGACCAACAAATTTTGTGAACCATGGGTTAAAACTGAACGTCGTGCTTTTACTGACATTCTAATCTGAAAAGTAAAATAAATAAATGGATTATAACTGAAGGAAACTGTATTAGGCTATCTTCCAGTTTCATACATAAAAAAATAAGTGCTAGTTATAAGAAATAATGAAAAACTTTGTAGAGTTGAATTAGATTATTGAAGAGAGAGGACCAAACCAAATCAGAGGCATAGTAGTGTTTAGTTTAGACATTTTTAGCAGATTTTAGCTCCTCCTTCGATAACATGAATTTATCTATAAAGAGATTCATTCTTGCTGTAGCTGTGCCATTTTAAACGAGTGTTTAGTATTTATAGTTTGAAAAACGAGTGCTTGTGCATCTATGTTACTATGCTATTTTAAATAGTATTTTCAAGTTAAATTTAATTTTTATGAAATTTTTGTTTATTAAATTTTTAGGCGAAAATACAGAATAGTTACAATACAACCTCCTTCCCATATTAAGAATGGCTTTCTAAATAACAAAGTTATTTTAGTACAATAACATAGATGCACAAATAACGAAAAACCTTTAAAGGATTTTCCTTATTTACTCGTATTAATCTTTGTGGGTTATCTGATTTTAAAACTATAATTCTGCAAGAAAAACACTGCTTAAAAACAATTACTCCCTAAAAATAAAAGAAATTAAAATTTGACACTAATTTTCTGCAAAGTATTTTTATTAAGTAGAAAAACTTTAAAATATAAAACTGGATTATTACCATATTTAATATGGTAATACTCCAGTTTTATATTTAAAAAAATAGTCCATACAATTTTATTCTACACATTCTTTACGAAACATAACCACGTAAATTTGATGTGAAATATTAGGTTGGTGCAAAAGTAATGTTTTTGACGTTTATATGAACGTCAAAAAATGCCATTATTTTTGCACTAACCTAATAGAAAAACACATTAAAAAAGATAAAACGAATATGCTTAAATTCACTGCAGACACTTGAAATATAATAATATATATTTTAAACAAGTTTTTTTCCTTTTTCCTTTCGATATAATTAAGCCTAAATCGTAATGTTTTCAAATTAAATAATAAACAAACGTTAACTTTCAATATCAATAACGAGCGTGTTTTGCGACGGTGAAATCTAAAATGTTTCCATCCCCAAAAAGTTCCTGAAATAAAAAAGCGAACTTTGGTCGCTATTATTTAAAAAAACAAAACATCATGTTGCCTTTACACTTAATATTTATTTTATTAATTCATTATCCTCACTCATTTTATTTAAAAATGTAGTTTAAAACATATTCTAAATAGCGATTTCATTTTCTTAACAGTACGGATTGTTTTGATGACGGGACGTTCTTAACAATTCACCGAAAAACTTTTAATCGCTTCAATTTTTTAACTTTTAAAGTCATTTCCTCAAGCAAAGATGACGATTTTGAGAAAAATATTTCGTGTAGGTCTTTTCTATGTCAACCCCCAACTATCATCACCATTGCCTCACCGGGGTTCCAAAATCGACCTGCCGTACTGCCCAGTATTCACTTTTATTTTTTTCTCTCCTTTTAGAGAGCGTGTCTACTGTTCCGTATTCTATTTTAAGAGAGCGTCTTCTTCTTCTTCTTCTTCTTCTTCTTCTTCTTCTTCTTATTATTATTATTATTATTATTATTATTATTATTATTATTATTATTATTATTATTATTAGAAGAAGAAGAAGAAGAAGAAGAAGAAGAAGTTGACATAGATTCAGTTTTAGACTGGTGTACGAAATCGCCTCTTTTGTTTAATCCTGTTAAGACTCAGTCCGTGCCTTTCAATCGTAGGTGTGTCCTTTTTCTTCCTGCGATTGTCATGGATGGCTCTGCTCTTGTTGAGAAATTGACTCTAAAACTTCTTGATCTTTCTTTCTGGTCAAATCTTTATTGAAGTTTATATATTAAATCCATTGCTTTTTCAGATTCTCGAAAAGTCGGTACTCTCGATCGCTCTAAACACTTTCTCACACTTGAGCTTATTCTCTATTTTATATTCTACAATCAGACCATATCTGGAGTACTGTTGTAATATTTGGGCTGGTGAATCTGTGTCCCATTTAAGAGTTCTTAATGTGCAGAAGTCTATCTGCAATTTAATTGGACTCACTCTTTCTTCTTCTCTATAACCTCTGTAGCAGAAACAAATAGAACTCTTTTCTTGTGCGTCAGTGCCTCCCCTGACTGTTCGATATGGCACATACTGACCAATCAGAAGCATAGCGCAGGGATCTTCCTTACCCTCTTATACTATAACTGCTTCCGTCCCGGACGAGAAAAACTCTACTCTTTTCCAGCGAGACGTCAAAGGGAGCGGACCTGTTTCCTCACACTCTCTCTCTCTCTCTGCCTACACCGGTATCTAAAATTCCCACTTGGGATTAACTACCGGGCAAAGGCAAACGAGTTCTATCCTAGCTATATCTAAATGGTATCATGCCCTTGCTTCAATAAACCTTTTCCTCGCAAGTTTTACGAAGTCGTTTTTTTTTTTCGTTTATTCAGTAGCTTGTGTTGAAATATTTATTTTATTATGAAGTGTCCGAAAAGCATTATCTCAACTCCCTAAACCTCTCTCTCATACAAATATGATGTTGTCAGTCTCAGTATTTTCTATAAATATTATTACGGCACGTGTTCTTCAGAATTGTCTGATCTATTCTCTGCTTCTTTTGTTCCAGCTCGTTTGACTCATTGGTCTAGTGGTCTCCATTTATTCACTGTTTTGATACCTCGTTTTAATAGTTTCGTATTCTAGTAGCTTCTTTCCAAGAATTGTAGACTTGTGGAACTCTCTTCCTGCTGACTGTTTTCCTCCTACCTATAATCTTGGTCTTGTCAAGACTAAGATCAATAGGCATATCTTGTCTTTGTGATAATCATCTTTTGTTTTGGCTAGTTCTTTACACCATGTGGCTTCACGCCTTGTTTCTATAAATCTTTTTAAAATTACTAATATCTCTGCCTTTCTTCTCTCTCTCTCTCTCTCTCTCTCTCTCTCTCTCTCTCTCTCTCCTATCACTTTGTTTGCCTGCCGACTAACTTCATTTTTCCAGATATTGACTCAATCATCACAGAAGACTGCAACCGCATCATGATCCTTAAACTTGACCAGTCCTGAATCGAATTTATGCCCCCTCAATAGTCATTGTTCACAGAACAAAATTCATACTTTTCAGGAAATATTCCTTTCAATCTACTTAGCTTATCCAATCCTAGTGTGGTCAAAACCTAATAATATGTAGACACAGTGGCTTAAAAAGAAAAGAAAATGGCCGCTGAATTCTTAGAATGCGTCCAACAAGTCTTGTAAATTATATTTATGGCAACGATTTCATGTGGACTGAATAAATAACAATATCCCGACTTGTCATTAAGCAATTAGACAATTTCAAAATGATTCAATGGTTTGGAAAGCATTGGTTGATAACTAATTCTTGGAGGTGTGAAATCTGTAATTTACCATGCGCCTTGAGCCTTTATTTACAGCCAATTGATGGTTGGAGATAGAAATGTTCAAAAGATGTATTTTGTCATTCAATACGAAATACTCTTCTTTTTTCTTTTTTTAGCAAAGCAAAATTTCCTTACAAACAATAATCTTCATCATTTACATGTGGAATAAAGATTTCTTTCAATTTCAGTTTTTACATAAAACTAGAGTTCAGCGGACATTTTCTTTCTAGGCCACTATCAACACTCAACTACCAATCATTTATTGTAGAGGGGAGTTCATATGATATTGCAAACGTGGACAAATAAATCGCTATTTTTATAGTCAACCGGTTTTACTAAATATGTACGACTAAAAAGTATGTGCGATCAATATACGACTAATTGCTGCCGATGATTAAAGACACTTCGACACAGGCGATCGACTGGGTCCGTCAGCGTAAAATATCGTAAAACAATCTTCTAATAAACGATAAAACGAATTTACTCAGAAGTTTCGAGAGTTTTTTTTTGGAGGGGGAAATATCTTTATAAACCTAAAAAAATATTTACTACAGAAAACTCCCAATTTTTATTCAATATTCCCTCTTACATGGGCGAGTCCATTAACGCAAATAAATAAATAAATGTTATTAAAATAAACAATAAGAAACGACTTAGTCGCGATTATTTTTAGAAATTTTTTTAAGACTGAGATTTTTTTCAACCCAGTGTGCCACTTTTTGAAAAAAAATCTTTGTAAAATATATATATATATATATATATATATATATATAATAATAAACGAGTTTATTTCATTTGTATTGAAATACAAACAAAACAAAACGAATTTAATTACAGTTACAACTTTCAGCCGAGAGTTTTATTTTATTTATTTATTTTTTGCAAATTAAATTTTACAAGTGACTTTTTTCTTTTGTATCTAAAAAGCTGTAAGACCAATTGTAGCAGCTATCTGATAAGGGACGCATCAGTATATATTTTTCTATTATTAACACCTTATATATATTGTAGAATACTAGGATATATATACCCTGGCTCGCTACAAGAAAAAATAATGAAACGAATTGAATGAAGGAAACAAAGAACTCAAATGCTGGAGTTTATTTTCTGTTGAGAAATGAAAGCCTTGGGTGTACATGTGTTCATTCGGCCGTTGACGACTACTCGCATGGAAGGAAAGGTGAATGCAATAGAGAAACGCGAAGTGATAAGCCGGCCTGTAGAAAGAGAGAGTTAAGCTCAGTAGAGAGTCGCGCACATGTGTGTGTTGATGGAGCAAAACGAAGGGGAGATAGAGTGAGAATGTCAATCCAGTTCATGGAGAGAGAAAGCGTATAAAGTGTACGTACGGTCTGTTAGCTTTTTGTCCCACATAGTAGCAAGTGGTGTGAGGCACGCGCGTGCACACGCATGCCGAAAAGGCATGCTGTCGGTCTGTAGACCGCGCAGCTCGAAAGCTGATCCTAAAAAGGAAGAAGCCGCTTATTGCTCTTGCTTTTATAGGTGTTTCCACTGGTCTTTTGCGCATGTGTCGATTTCCTTTGAAAGAGGAAGTGACGTTGTCCATGCGTGCGTGTATGTGATTACATGTGTGTACGTTAGCGTGTGTGTATACACACGTGAATGTGAGTGTATGTACGCGAACGTGAATATATGTACGTGTGTGGACGTGGGCGCGTATGTTTGTGTGTGCGTATGTATATGACAAGTAATATAGCTTGAAATGTGAACGCGTGTGTTTGTGTGAGACTAGAAAAGGCTCGCGCAATACTTCCTAGGAAAAAAAATATATTTATGTATATATATTTATGTATATATATATATATATATATTTGTAAGTAATGTTTTCGGCAATTGACTTTTCGTCCTGTTTTTTTTTTTTTTTTTTTTTTTTGCTGTTGGCGTGGTTGTTAAAAAAACCCTCAAAAACGGAATGTCAAAAACGGAGTGTGTTCGTAAAAAAAAAAAAAATATTTACTTACACGTGGAAAAGCGTTTACTTTTTTTTTTAGGGTGATATTTGTTTGGTTGTTTTTTTGTGTGCTGACATGTGCAACGAGTTGCTCGGACAGTGAAATGAATTGTTCGTTTGTAAGGAAAATTTTTGTTTCGTGTTGACGGTGTCTTCACATGTGAGTCTGCGGTAATGTGTACATTGTTTGGACGGGCGCTAGTTGCGCATTCGTTCGTGTCGAACGGGTTTCCAGTTGCCGTTGTCTTCGCATGTGAGTCTGCGGCAGTTTGTGTACATTGTCTGTATGGGCGTTTGTTGTGCATTGGTTCGTGGTTGCCGACTGTCAATGAAACTTCCAAGTTGTGAGTTTATCAGCATACGTGGTGCATCTCAACTCGTATTGTTGATTCTTTTTTTTTTATACAGTGATCACCACTTATCAAGGCCCGGAAGCCACTCAGGGATAAGGGTTATTGCAAGTACATTACGTTAGTGTGGAGATTTGATGAAGTGATTACTTAAGGGGGTGGTTCATTAAGAATTTGTTAACGTTGGACTTGAAGACATCCAAGTTGTAGTCAGGTGAGAAGCAGGCAGACGGAACAGAGTTCCACAGGCGTGCAGTTCTAAGAAAGAAGCTTTGTTCATGGAATCCACGTTTTGATTTAGGCACAGATAAAGAGTGGGGGAAATTTTCACAGTGGATTCAGCTAGACGGGTGTTTTTCATGAAAGATTGGCGAGGGGGGACCAGAGATTGGAGTTCAGACGAGCACCTGCCATGGAAATAACGATAAAACAAGGATAGGCTCGCAACGTCTCTTCTGTGGGAGAGAGGTTGCTGGGTAGAGAAAAGGGCATCCCCCACTAAGCCACGCAGTCTATTTTGTACTCTGTCAAGGCAGGATAGGCTGTTTTTAGCAGCTCCTGCCCTGATATGGCAACAGTACTTCTTCCTATGTGTTAATAGGGATGTCCTGTAATCGTTTCTTTGTTGCTGCGTTTGCTGTGCGGGAGGGAATGTATATAGGCCTATGTGATTTTCCTCCTAGCTTTTGTTGTAGGGTAATGTCAGGAAACCGTTAAAAATGTTTGTCGAGCTCGAATTTTTTTTTTTTTTCGGTATGAAGTCGACAGATCCGTGTTTTGTTTTCTGCGAGTCTGACGAAGGGTTTCGTCATTGTTGTTTGTAGTAGTTATTCCTGTCGGTAGTGGATCACTTGTTTTCCTTTGTTGAAAAGTTCGTTTTCTCCTTTATCAAATAAAATGCGCGTCTCGCTCAAAACAATTAATTTCAAAAAGGTAGGGTCGCCATGCTTGTTCGTTTCGTGTCAGTTAGGCGCCAGTTTGTTGTGGTGGCGAAAATTAGGACTAATGAATTGAATTGAGAAAGAGAGGAAGTACATGTTAAATTGAATTAAACGAACTAGGATTTATTTTGTGAAGAAACAAGTGAAAGAAAAAGGTACAACACGTGTTTAGTTTGGTGTGCGTCTCTGGTTGTTAGCTGGTGAGAGGAAAAGTTTATTGTTGTAGAGAGAGAGTGAGTGCGTGCATGAGTGTTACGTTCAAACTCATCCATTCCATTTTAAAATAACAAGGTCACCATTTTCCTGTTGCGCGTGGCAAGAAAAGGAAATGGAGTAGAGGAACGCGAAGTGGTAAGCCAGCCTGTAGAACGAGAGGGTTAAGCTCAGTAGAGAGTCTCGCACATGTCTGTTGATGGACCAAGGCCGAAGGGGAGATAGAGTGAGAATGTCAATCCAGTTCATGGAGAGAGAAAGCGTATAAAGTGTACGTACGGTCTGTTAGCTTTTTGTCCCACATAGTAGCAAGTGGTGTGAGGCACGCGCGTGCACACGCATGCCGAAAAGTCATGCTGTCGATCTGTAGACCGCACAGCTCGAAAGCTGGTCCTAAAAAGGAAGAAGCCGCTTATTGCTCTTGCTTTTATAGGTGTTTCCGCTGGTCTTTTGCGCATGTGTGGATTTCCTTTGAAAGGGGAAGTGACGTTGTCCATGCGTGCGTGTATGTGAGTACATGTGTGTACGTTAGCGTGTGTGTGTATATACACGTGAATGTGAGTGTATGTACGCGAACGTGAATATATGTACGTGTGTGGACGTGGGCGCGTATATTTGTGCGCGCGTATGTATATGACAAGTAATATAGCTTGAAATGTGAACGCGTGTTTTTGTGTGAGGCTAGAAAAGGCTCGCGCAATATATATATACATATATATATATATTTATATTGCACGAGCCTTTTCTAGCCTCACACAAAAACACGTGTTCACATATATATATATATATATATATATATATATATATATATATATATATATATATATATATATGAGGAAAAGGTATTGATTGATGAGAAGCCTTGATTGTAATTTGGGCGGTCGGGTTTCGATCCTGGCTTGAGACAGTTGCCTGTCTAGCCACACTGATGAGCTGTGAAACGGCGAAACAATACTGTATGTGGATGACTATAATGCTCTCTATCTTTGGTTGAGCATATTGGAAAGTGATATATAAACTGCCATTAGCATATTAAGCGACGCTTTTTGTGTAAACAAATCAAGCGGAGGCATTTGGACGATGTCAAAACATCGTTTGATCATTACCCATGCAGCAGCAGCCGTAAAGCGTAATGGTGGGAAGTGTTGACTTTCATTTGGGCGGTCGAGTTTCAATCCTGGCTTGAGGCAGTTGCCTGTCTAGCCACACTGATGAGCTGTGAAACAGCGAAACAGTGCTATATGTGGATGACTATATATATATATATATATATATATATATATATATATATATACATATTTATAATATGACTATATATATATATATATACATATATATATATATATATATATATATATATATATATATATAATCATGTTATTGAAAATTTATTCAAATTTAAAAAAAAAAAACATTATAAAACTGTAAGGAAGGTATACAAAATTTTAATTCCCCGACAAAAAAAAAAAAAAAAAAAAAGGAAGAAAAAAAAAACTTATTCCATGGAGTTTCGAAGAATGCAATTCTTTTCATCAGAGGAAAGAGGTTTGCAAAATATAGAATAAATTTTGCATTAAAGGAAACAAACAAGTGACAGTTTATAGGGATTCAATGAGATTAAAAAATTAAGAAACGGGAAAAAGCAGGTCGCCCGGCATTGCCCGGTCATAAAATACGCATAAATATTATATTTTGATTAATGCAGAATTCTTATTTATAATAAACAGAAATACCGTAGGTATTAAACGAAACGTTAAATTCCTTTAAAAAATATGAAGTAAAAAACAAAAACGGAAAGAAACTGAGACATGTGCATGCGAGTATTATGTTTTTTTTTAAACAGTTCATTTCTTGTAAGTAAAAAATAAAATACTCGAGCTGTATCGAAACCAAAACCTATACTCAATGAGTCAAATACGTTAATCATTAAACGAGCTTGACATGATTTTTTAAAAGTGTTTTCAAACCTACTTATTCTTAACATAATGTGAACGATTTGCACATGCGCATTTGTGAAACAGTTAGCAAACAGATAAAAATCCGATGATTCCCATGTATTAATTTTTCAATTTTGACCTGTTAGGGGCCTTTAAACCGATTAAAAAAGTGTTCCACGGGTCTGAATGCCCTATATACACAATTTCAAATCTGCAGATCAAAAATTCTTTGAGTGTATAGGTTGAGAAGTATCCTCACACACACACACACACACATTTTCACTTTATACATACACACACACATTATATTTATATATATATATATATATATATATATATATATATAGAGAGAGAGAGAGAGAGAGAGAGAGAGAAAGAGAGAGAGGAGAGAGAAATGCCTTGCATATGAAAAATGTATGATCTATCTCAGAGTTTCCCATGCAGTTGAGTTTTTAATATAATGGTAGGTACCAAGTCCGATCTGAAACTCATCCCTGAGTTTGACGGTTCCACTTCTGTGATGGACTGGGTTAAGAGAGTGGAGCTAACCTGTCGTTTATGCCGAGTGGTCATTCGTCTGGAACTAATAGGAGGCACTCTGGATGTTTACCAGTTTCTATTCAACAGTGATTAGGCCAATATTAAACTGATGTAGACCACCCTGTACAGATTTTTTGTGATGGATATTTATACAGCATACGAATGTTTTATCCCCCGGAAATTATTGACAAACAAAACAGTGGATAGTATTATTTGGATTATACGGACTAATGTTCTCATCCCGAGTGTTATTTGCATAACGTTTCGAAAGGAACCGCGACATAGTAGATAAATGTACTTGGGAAAATTCAGTTGTAAGTTACACACTTCTGGAGATTATAGGTTCAATCCTTATTTCAGGTGACATGGCTGACGGAATGAGAGCATGCTACTCCCGTGAATTAAAAAGAAGGGTTCAATTCGAAATTCCTTACAGATTCCCGAGTTTGACAGAAAGATTCCCGAGTTTAACAAGATACAACTGAAGAAGGTTGACGGTTACATCGACCAAAATGTTGTGCGAATAACACTCAAGATGAGAACAGTAGTCGGAATAATCCAAATAATACGAAGCATTAATCCTCATCTCAAAAATTCAGAAACGTTCGAACGGCAGATTTCTTCTTTGGAGAATCTGGTTGTTCTGTTTGAAATGAACTATGTCAAATGTTCGGAAAGAGAGAGAGAGAGAGAGAGAGAGAGAGAGAGAGAGAGAGAGAGAGAGAAATTCATCAAGCTATTTTCGCCTCGGCATCAGTTGTGGCATCTTGTTTATGGCATTTTGTCCAAAGAATAAATGTATGAACGTGTGGAGAGGCTGAGGGGATTTGATCTAACAAAGCAGACGATCGACTATTGGTTAGGAACTATTTGTCGTATCTTTTCTTATACTACATTTTATATTTTTTCTGTCAACAAAAGAGAAATCCTTCGAGACTGATACATTTTTATTCTTCTTCTAATCAAGAATGATCCTTTTTGGGGATTTAAATTTTCCAAACATAACAATTATTCACCGATATTAGCGGCCTTGCAAGCTGAAGGCTGGCTACCAATCTACAGACCTGAGCCATTTGTTATGATCTGAGCCAACCATGCAGTCATGCACTAGCTAGTGATGGCAGTCTCTTCTAATGCTACATTTAATCTATTCTGTTCTCGATCAATGAAGGGAAATCTTTTTAGGCTGAGGCAATTTAAATGTTTTTCCCAGTGCCAGGGTGCCCCCTTTTGGGGAGCTGGATTTTTCTCCACATTAAACACGCGGCTGTGCATTTTAATCTGCCTTTATAATGAAACAATTAAATACGGACTATGACTGGCTTTCATCGCCGATCTCTACGTCCATCTCCTCCACCTCCACCCACAACAAGGTGTTCAAATTAAGCTGAGGGGGTGGGGGTAATAAGTGCTGCTCTGGCCGTGTGAAATTTGTATTTAAAGGTGGAGTGTGCTATATCAACAGAGAACTTCAAAGGAGTCATTTAATCACCCGACATTTGTTAATAGCGACCTTCTATTTTTTACTTTTTTATTTATTTCATGTAGCAATATAGAAAGCACTTGATTTCTTTTTTATCTTTGAAAAAAGAGAAAACAGTAAGGGAAATAAAACAGAAAGGGAAAAAGTGTGACATGGTGCGATATTCGGATGATTTAACTGTTTTGTCTGTTAACAAATGGAGCATGAAATTAAAAAAAGAAAGAAAAAAAACAATAAAAAAAATAACACATTCATTCTTTTCTTGGTGGGGAGATGCAGAGTTATTGTCAGATAAGGGATGAGTTACTTCCCTTGAATATACATAGAGTACCTATTTACAATGCCTCCCCACGGGACAGAGTTAGACACCAGGGTCGTTTTTTAACGTGGAGAAAAAACTTTTTTGCAAGGACCGAAAAGGAACTAGAGACACTAATTAACACTACCAGGATCTTCAGTCAGGATATCCAAATGGAGTTTGGAATGGAAAAGTATGCATTATTAGTTATAAGAAAGGGAAAATTGGAAACAACAGAAGGCATGGAACTACCCAACCAAATGGGCACTAGGGGAACAAGACGCCTATAAATACCTAGGAGTTCTGGAAGCAAACACCATCAAAGCAACAGAAATGAAAGAGAGAATTGGAAAGGAATACCTTAAGAGAACAAGAAAACTTCTGGAAACTAAATTGTATAGTAGAAACTTAATAAAAGATATAAATACATGGGCAGTATCACTAGTCAGATACTCTGGATCGTTCATAGGGTGGACTAAAGAAGAACTGAGATAGCTCAATCAGAAGACCAGGAAACTCATGACCATGCACAACGCACTACACTGGAAGGACGATGTTGACTGACTCTACGTGAAAAGGAAAGATGGCAGGAGGGGACTAGTTAGTGTGAATGACATCAAAAAAGAACTAGAAAAATACATAATGCAAAATATTGAAAGTATAATTATGGCAGCAAGAGACACTGAAAAAAACAAAAACAAAAAACCAGAAAACAGAGAGATAAAGAATAAGACGAAAAAAGAAAAATGGGAAGAAAAACAACTACATGGAAGATTCAATAGGATAACAAAAGATCAGAATAACAAAAACACCTGGACATGGATGCGAAAAGGACACATAAATCGAGAAAGTGAATCCCTAATAACTGCAACACAACTCGATAAGAACCAACCATATAAAAGCAAAGATCGACAGAACAAAAAAAAAAAACAGCAAATGCAGACTCTGTGGACAAAGAGACAAAACTATAAACCATATAATAAGTGAATGCAACAAACTGTCCCAAAAGGAATACAAGAACAAACACGACTAAGTGGGAAGGGCAGTACACTGGGAATTATGCAAACAACTGTATCGCGAATGCACAGACAAGTGTCACAAACATAAGCCGGCAACAATACTTGAAAATCAGAATCACAAAATCCTATGGGACATGGACTTACAAACTGATAAACCCATCCAAGCAAGAAGACCAGATGTCATAATAATTAACAAGAAAGTTCTGTCAAATCGTAGACTTTGCTGTTCCAGCTGACCACAGGGTGAATATCAAAGAAAAGGAGAAACGAAGCAAATACACAGAGCTAGCCAGAGAGCTGAAAAAGATATGGAAGATGAAGAAAATCAAAATAATTCCTATAATAGTAGGAGCACTAGGAACAATCCTAAAAAACTTTGAAAAAAGAATGGGAGAAATTGGAATCAAAGGAATAACTAGAAAAATACAACGGACAACAATAATGAAAACAGCTGAAATATTGATTTAATGTGGAGACTAACACACAGGAGCAACAACACGGGTCAGACAAACTGCCGCAGAGGCAAAACATGGTGCTACATGGAACCAAGAACATTGAAGCCACATATCTATAAGGTCTCTACTCCCCCCATACTTTCACTAACCCCCCCCCCCGAAAACAAAGAGTTAGACCGAATAGCAAAGTAGAGTCAAGGAGGAAGGAAAGAGTACTGATCAGACCTCCGCTGGATGAGTGCGAAGAGAACTGGGATCTTGAGGAGGCTTATTGCCACACAAATTCCAGTGAAGACCAATAGTCGCTGCCAACGAGAAATCAATAATGCAAAATTATTTGCAAATGTTATCGAAAGAGGTGAAAAGTACTGGAAATCTGGGGAGACTTGTTGTCACTCAGCTTCCAGGGAAGACCACTGGCTGTTTTCAAGGAGAGATCTTTGATGACCTGTGTGAAAGCTCCTTGTGAGCCAATAATAATAATAACAATAATAATAATAATAACAACAATAATAACAATAATAATAATAATAATAATAATAACAACAATAAAAATAATAATAATAACAACAATAAAAATAATAATAATAACAACAACAACAACAACAACAACAACAATAATATAATAATAATTAGTAGGACCCGTGGTATGAGAAATATATTGGATCAACAAATATGTTTTGATAAAGTTGATATTTTCCTGGATAGCATAAAAACTATTTGGCAAGAACTTTACAGCTAATTCTACCCTATGCGACGAAAGCCATCAACTCCCCATATTTCCTCCTATAACACAGAACACGCTAGCTAATATACAAATATCTGTGCATGAGGTCGCCAAGCTAATCAAAAACTTTGATTCCAGTAAAGCAACTGGCCCTGACGGTATCCCAATTATAGTGTTAAAAAAGCTTCAACCAGAACTTGCTCCCATACTTACGAAACTGTTTAAGTGTTGCCTTAAGGAGAAGTGCTTTCCAACACCCTGGAAAACCTCGTCAGTATGCCCTGTATTTAAGAATTCAGGTGATAAGTCATCTCCCTCTCAGTACAGACCAATAAGTCTCCTGTGTGTTATGAGTAAGTTGCTGGAATCCATATTAAATAGAGAAATAGTCAACCACCTCAGCAGAGATAACCTTCTTAGTGACACACAATATGGTTTCCGTTCCGCAGATGTGCTAACGGTTATATCTCATAGGATTAGTGAATATCTTGATAAAGGCTTCCTTTCTAGGGTAATTGCTCTTGACATATCAAAAGCCTTCGACAAGGTGTGGCATAAAGGCCTACTTCACAAGATTTCCAGCTACTGTATAACTGGGAATGTTTTCTCTATCATTAAATCATTTCTCTCTGATAGGCTCATAAGAGTAGTGGTCGATGGACAAAACTCAGAGGCCTGCAGTATTAATGCTGGAGTCCCTCAGGGGTCAATCCTGGGCCCAACTCTCTTCCTTATATACATCAATGATCTCCCTAAACACATTCTTAAATCATTCGTTGACATCTATGCTGATGGCACGACCATCTACGGCAACACATCAAAGGCTGTAAATGACAAAGTTCTCTCTCCTCTGATTTCGAGCGCGTGGTTCAGTGAGGTAAGACGTGGCTTATGGAATGGCTCTCGTCTTGGGGAGGCTCCATGTTTTGACAAGCTTCTGGGCTTGACCTTTACTCCTGATCTGAAATGAAACATCAAGTCTGTTGCCAAGGTCGCTAGAAAGATAGTGGGATCCTTCTACTGCTCCAGAAGATATCTCACTATTGATGCAATTCTCTATTTATATAAAAGCCAAGTACATCCAAGGATGGAATACTGCTGCCATATCTGGGCAGGAGCTGCTAAAAACAGCCTATCCTGCCTTGACAGAGTACAAAATAGACTTCGTGGCTTAGTGGGGGATGCCCTTTTCTCTTCCATGCAACCTCTCTTCCACAGAAGAGACGTTGCGAGCCTATCTTTGTTTTATCATTATTTCCATGGTAGGTGCTCGTCTGAGCTCCAATCTCTGGTCACCTATTGCCAATCTTTTACGAAAAACACTGGTCTAGCTGAAACCACTGTCAAAAATTTTCCCCATTCTTTATCAAAAACGTAGATTCCATGAACAAAGCTTCTTTCTTAGAACTGCACGCCTGTGGAACTCTGTTCCGTCTGGCTGCCTCCCAGCTGACTACAACCTGGATGTCTTCAAGTCTAACCTAAACAAATTCCTGATGAACCGCCTCCTTAAGTAGACACTTATTAAATATCTATACTAACATACTGTACATGCAATAACTATTATTCCTGAGTGGGTTTCGGGCCTTGATAAGTGGTGACCACCTTGTAAAAAAAAAAAAATTAGTTTTTTTTCAACAGAAAAACTAATAACACATAGTAATGAATTTATTAACATTTCTATGAAAATAGTGTCTATTGTATTTTAAATATAGAACTGTCCCAAATGAGATTGTTATATTTATTATTATTATTATTATTATTATTATTATTATTATTCTTTGTTGTTGTTATTGTTGTTATTGTTCGTTGTTATGAAGGTTAGGAAGTCTTATTAAAAGTGTGAGTCTTCGAGTCTTAGAGAGTCTTATTAAGAGAGATGTTGCGTTCTGTGTTCGTATTATGAAGAGATTCATATATATAAAATGTTCATACTTAGAAGTGTTAGTGAGGAGGTAGTGTTGAGACAGTCTTAGTGTTCACATTGTAGATATGAGATGTCGAGACATTGTGTATGTAAAGACATTTTAAAACACATGATATATAAGACATATAATCACTTTACCTTTTGGTAGAATTACAACACAAAGATGACGTTTATAAAAACACATGATGGGTTTATTTCTTCTCCGACCGGTCGTGGTTTTCTTCGTCAAGAATTCAAAGTTTTACATTCTATGTTTCAAAGGTGACCGTCTTGCTTCCAGACGTTCGACTGTCCATGTCTGGACTCCAGACTGACGTCTCTCGTCCTCTGACTCTCTCTCAGACTCCCTCTGCTTAACTCTAAAGTTTCTAACTATATCGAGAACTTCCCATTTTCCATGACGTCATACACATGTTAAAACATGTGTCTTCTTTCACGTGTTCTGGAAATGCGTGTCCATTTAACCTATATTCCCAGTAACCTATATTTCCAATATGTTAAAAACATGTTTATTAAATTATCTTATAGTTGCATTCCTCAATTGAATTTCATAACAGAATTGACAATGCACATTCTTTTCTTCAAACTATTTTATCTCTAAGCTAAACAATGGTTTGTTTTTTACATTCCATTTGCTAATTCTCTCTCGTAATCTATTTCTAAACCTAAATTACGAGGTTCGAATTTCGTCTATTCTATTTCATTTTCATTTTAACTAAATCTCTCTATTTTTATACTTACATGAAAAGGGGACAGCCCATATCATGTAACATCCCTCCCTTCCATATTTCACAAAAAAAATGTATGCATTTTTAAATTTAGTATATATTTTTGTTTTTCTACATCTACACAACCACATGGCTAAGAAAGATAAGGCTAAAAAAAAAATCTCTTTCAGTCAGCCCTCCTCGGCCGACTTCACAATTATTATATTTTTATAAGATCAGAACCTTTCTGATCTTCTTGGCATTTACTTTTTGGGTGTAGGGTCTTTACCTATGATTCACATCAGCTACTTTCCAGCCACCCATATGCCGCAGACTAGAGGTTTCCACCTCCCTCGAAATGGACAACTCCCTTCATCCCAAAAGTGTCCTGATCGTCTCTTTCCGCATGGTTAGTCTTATCAAGAACTCTGTTCCGTCTGCCTGCCTCCCACCTGACTACAACCTGAATGTCTTCAAGTCCAACATAAACAAATTCCTGATGAACCGCCTCCTTAAGTAGACACTTATTAAATCTCTACACTAACATATTGTACATGCAATAACCATTATTCCTGAGTGGATTCCGGGCCTTGATAAGTGGTGACCACCTTGTAAAAAAAAAAAAAAAAAAATTAGTTTTTTTTCAACAGAAAAACTAATAACACGTAGTAATGAATTTATTAACATTTCTATGAAAATAGTGTCTATTGTATTTTAAATATAGAACTGTCCCAAATGAGATGTCCAACGTGAGATAATGAGATAAATTACGAATACATACTAAGAAAATAATATTGTGCTACATAGTTAAATACAAATAATAAATGACATTGTAAGAGATAACCTTTAATTTAATCCTTCAGTCCAGCACCTCTTGGTAGATACTTTTCTTCATTTTTGCCCTATTTCTTTCGAATGTTCCCTTTTCACATAGCATTTTGCTGACATTTTTCTTTGGAAAAGAACCACTGCACATAAAAATTACTACAAGTCCCTTTCTCATATCATTATAACAATGACCATATATTATTATAATGATATTCGAAAACGGGGCTACATCAAAGGGAGGTTACTTTCATATTCTTGTCCAGGGTTGCCTGAGTGGCATTTAAAAAGCCAAACTTTGCAAATCTGACCCTTTTTTTTTTTTTTTTAAAAAAAAGCAGATTGGCCTTCAAAAATGAAATTTGTCCTTTTTCAAAGTGTAATATATGGACTAAGGAAGGAGCAAGCAGAATACTATGATGATGATGATGATGATGATGATGATGATGATGATGATGATGATGATGATGATAATATTAGGAGCTCAAGGAATGATAACGAAAAACTTTGAAGAAAGAATGGGAGAAACTGGAATCAAAAGAATGGCCGAGAAGATACAATGGATAATAATAATGAAAACGACTAAAATATTACGGACAATCATTGAATACAGAGACACATGAGCTACAGACGCAAAAGAACATGGAATAATGAAAACTGAAATTGTATAAGTGTAAGTTGCCCCCCCCCTTGGTCCTGCCTTCCACTCCCCCTTTTTTTCTATAAACTGGCACCACACTAAATAAGTGAGACTCAAAGAGCTTGGAAAGATCGAGGAGAGAGAGAGAGAGAGAGCACTAGCTAGACCTCCACTAGATGAGTGCAAAGAGGACTGAGACTTTGGGGAGGCTTACTCCCAATAGTTTCTTCCTTCGGACTACTAGACTTTGAAATTCCCTTCCCGTTTCCTGCTTCATTGACTGTACTAACCTGCAAAAATTTTAATGTAATGTGAACAGACATCTCGCAGCTCAACTTACTACATAGTGCTCCTGTAGGCATGGTCCTAAATAGTAGCTTCTTACTTTCAAGTGACAATGTGCGTTGTTTTGGAGTGAATACTTGATTGAGATAAAAAGATAGAGAAATATTTTCCAAGGAGACTCTCCATCACTACTACTGTTTATCATAACCAATATACTCAAGAAGTGTCCAATATACTCAAGAAATGTCCAATATACTGAAGAAGTGTCCAATATACTAAAGAAGTGTCTAATATACTCAAGAAATGTCCAATATACATAAGAAGTGTCCAATATACTCAAGAAGTGCCCAATACACTCAAGAAGTGTCTAATATACTCAAGAAGTGTCCAATATATTCAAGAAGTGTCTAATATACTCAAGAAGTGTTTAATATACCCAAGAAGTGTGATGCTGGATAGAAATTCACAGACAACTTTTTTTCTTCTCGACCATGTGGTGTCCTTTTTTTCTCTTTCTTTTCACGTCCGCTGGCGCACACATCCTAATTAGCATATGTGCCTTTTTTTTGGCTACTGCTGCTAATATCCTTGTAAGCCAGCTATCTACCAGCTGTTGCTGATATCTTTGTACACACTCATACGCGCTATGCTACACAGGTCCTACAACCATTCCATGATTGGTATGTCCATTGACGAATCACTGAATTCAGTAATTAGTCACAGATCTATTTGCTTGTTTGTGATATTCACCGAAAATAGCTTGTAATATGTGATTGTTCTTCTTTGGGTTGACATGTCTTTAAATCTGCTGTGACACTTCAACTATAATGTTCATCAAAGTTCAAGTCTCTTTTCTTTCTCTAGTTGGTAGGCACAAAAGTCTTTTCGTCTTCCCTTCTTTAGGCGATCTTACAAAGACTCTTCTGTAACGTTGTCCGGGAACGAACACACTCGCTCACAAAGGAGACCAAGAAAAGGAAATGACTTCAACTCGCTTTTTCTTTGTAACAACGACGTTTTTTTTCCTCATTGTTACAGCTGTGACATCACCCACGTGATCTCTAACGTTTTTAATGTTCTCTATGGCATCACAAATGATTATGCTGCCAATTAAAATAAGCAGAATACTGTAAAAAGTTAACGTGATCTTGAAAATGCTCTGCATCTCTAATGTGATCATTCCCTTTCTTTTTTTTATAGTCTTTTTTTCTTTATGTAATTTCGCATGCATTAACATTCCAACGAGCTGACTTTCAAATTTCAAACCGCCTTGTATGCGAAAATTAGCGCTTTTTTTATATATATATATTAATCGCTTTTAACTCATTTGAGTATTAAATTCACCATTACACCGGCCGAAGCCTATCCACTGTCATCGTACACACATTTCAAAAAGTAGTGCTTCATTAAAACAACGATTACTAATTTTGGCGGACGTCTACGAGATTGCCCTCACCCCACGTCTAAATTCCACAGTTTTCACTTTTTTAAACAATTTTCTGGTTAATCTTATCGATTACAGACTTAACTTTCAGAATTCAAAAAAAAAAAAAAAAAAAAAATTGTGACTTTTATGGTCGGGGATCAGTTTTTAATGAATGTTCTACTAAATTGAACACCCACTTTGTGACCATCGTCGATAAAAAAAATAGCGACTCTTTCACGTGACTAGTGAATATTGCAGTCTAAAACGGGGGCTTATGAAGGGAACTTTCTAAACCAAAGTCTGTTTGTATAAAAATAAATTTTAAAAATACGCTGTTTTTTGGTTATAAGTAAAAACATTGCAATAAATTTTTTTTTTTTTTTTTTTAATATAAATATTATTTCTGTGGGCACTGCCAAACGAATGTGAAGAATTGTGAAAAAAATGAACGCATGATCCCGTGACGTCAGACTTGTGTTAACTATACGATAGGCACCTCCAAAAGTTACCACAGAATTACCCCCCTCATATGTAAAACGATGTAACTTTATTATAAATTAATATTATCAATATATGGACCATTTAAAAGAAGAAGGACAAAATAAACCAGTAATAATTTTTAAAATTTTTTTATCGTACGAAAATAATGAAATTGCAAGACAAAAATCGTGTTTACATAATGTCGCTTTAAAATAACGTGCCCATGTAGTAAGCGTTTCGAACGTGAAAACATACCCGTGTTTAATAAATCTAGCAAAAATCAACTAATAGGCAGATTTCCGTGAAATTTTCGATACTTATCCATTTAAGAATGAAATTACATATAAAATGCAGTTTCCGTAAAATATACGAGGGGAAATACTTTTCTTAGTACGTGTCTCCCCCCCCATATTTATTTTTTTTCGAAATTTGAACAAAACATATTTAAATCTATCGAAATTTCTATTTATTATGAAACATGAGAGTTCAAATAAGTAAAAATATTTATTTTTAAAAAATTTAAATACACGTATTGAAAAAAAACTTACCTTGAAGTTGCAATTAAAAAATTATATAAATTTAATATTATTATGTTTTTTTTAATAGCGTTTTTTTTTCTAATTAATATATGCTATAACCAGTTGAATTGCCAAGAAAAAGAAACTTCATAAAAATTAATTTTTTAAAGATTAAAACAATTAAAATTTTATTATTTCAAAATGTTCTGTTACAACATAATTGTGTTTAAATTCTTTTAAATATTAAGTTTTAATATAAACGTGGCTCTTGTCAGTTATTTTATCGCCAGATTAAAACCGATTTGAAAATATTATTGCACAAATATTAAGCATTTTGTAGATTCCCCCTCATATTTTGTTTGTCTCTGTTTACCGAACAAAAGTATGGAAGCCAGTAGTTAACCAAATGAATATTCAGTAAAACCGTATTCCATATTTAATATACAGATGTTTATAATATTATTTATTAATCATTAAACTGTGCAAATCTTAAAACCTAACAAAATTATAATAAAGATTAATTATTAATTGCAGTTTGAAGAAGATAAACAAAGGTTTTAAAAAATGACTAAGTCGCTTCTGTTTTTCCATAGTTTGTATAGTTAACACAAGTCTGACGTCACGGAATCATGCTTTCTTTTTTTCACATTTGGTTGGCGGTGCTTACTATACGAACTATGGAAGCATGTGAACCCGATCTCATCCCGGCTGTGCTATTAAAAAAAATGCTCCACTGAGGTTGCTCCAGTTCTCTCCAAATTTTACAACAAATGCCTTAACGCATCTTGCTTTCCTGACTGCTGGAAAACTGCTTCTGTGGTACCAGTTTTCAAGAATGCTGGCGAAAGAACTGACCCATTAAATTAGCCTCCTCCCACTTCTCGCCAAAATATTTCAGTCCATAATTAATCAAGCTTTAGTCCATCACCTTACAACTGCTAAACTTCTGACCGACCATCATTATTGATTCAGGCAAACCCGTTCCACAGCATATATCAACTGTAGTCTCTGAACGTATATACCATACACTGGACAAAGCAGGTGAGGGTAGGGCAATAGCCCTAGATATATTTAAGGCTTTTGACAGGGTATGGCATGATGGTCTTCTCAGGAAAATCAGATCATATGGTATCACTACATAACGCAATTAAATCATTCTTAGATAAGAGAAAAATCTAGGTTGTCCTCGACGGTCATACATCTAAACAATATGATATAAATGCAGGAGTACCTCAAGGGTTCTATCCTTGAACTTTTATTATTCCTAATATTCATAAATGACCTCCCTGATAAAATTGTTTCTGAGATGAGTATATTTGCCGATGACACCACGCTCTATAACAGGCACAAGGGGAAAACAAATGAACACATATCTAAAGAAATGGCAGAAACACTAGAGGAAGACCTCCAATCTGTAGTGAAATAGGGATAAAAATGGATGGTCACATTCAATGCTGCCAAGACTAAGCTTGTTTCCTTAAATACAAGAAACCTTCTCTACCGCCAATAGCAATGGCCAAAAACACATTACCAAAAAGTTCTTCTTTTAAACTCCTTGGCCTAACGTTTACAGGGAACATGAGTTGGAACAGATAAATTGAGAGCATTACCAAGGCTGCCGCAAAGAATGTGGGGTCTCTCTACCATGCTAGAAAGCTACTTACGCCTGAAAGTATCCTGTACCCGAATAAAGCCACTATTCGCCTTTGTATGGAGTATTGTTGTCACATTTGGACTGGTGCATCTGCTACTAGTCTTTCACTCCTGGACAAGGTTCAAAATAGAGTAGCCAACCTGATAGGTCCTGAACTGTCATCTAAGCTTCAGCCTCTGTCCCATCGACGAGGTGTTGCATCCCTCTGCCTGTTCTAGAAATACTTTAATGGTGAATACTCTGACGAACTACAAGCACTTGTACCCTCTTGACGAATACCCTCGACAAACAGCTAAATCCCACCCCTACACAGTAGCGATCCTTAGGTGTAAGAAAACCTTCTATTCTAATAGTTTCTTTCCCAGAACAGGTAGACTTTGGAACTCCCTTCTGGGATTTTGCTTTCCCAACTGTACTGACATGCAGAAGTTCAAATGTAATGTGAACAGACATCTTGCTGTCCATCTCCCTTCATAATATCCCTGCAACTTATATCCCAGATAGTAATCCCAATCCCCTACTTCAAAGTCTGTGTCTTGTTTGTGGTGAAAATTGAATAATAAAAAAAAGTCGATATTTAAAATGTGAATAGTGAGTTGGACAATGTAAAAAAAAAAATCCAAAAATTTTACCAAATTGACTTTTTCGTTTATTTCGTTTTGTTAATAAAATTTTATTTATTTATTTTTTTATTAATCTTTCGTTTTTTTTTTTATATATACAAAGTACGATTGTTTAATTTTATTATTTCGATTATATTGGCGCATGCGCAATTAAAAAAAGATTAAGACGGAACGAAATTTAAATTTCTGTTCCATTTTCCAAACAACCCCAAAACAAAGCTCTCACGATAAGTTTTACTTTCATAGTAAAAAAACAAAACAAAACAAAAAAAAAACATAATAATAAATTAATAATAAATATTTAATCGATGAGAAAATAATTTAAAAAATCAAAATTTTAGAATTCAGAGGTGTGGGGGGGGGGAGGGGGCAATCTCGTGAACTCTCGCCGTTTTCATCACAGTTGATAATCACCCTCTGTAGACGACTACGCTATCTAGTAACCATATATATATCGTACGTGTGCATCAGGCCACTAAAGCCCGCGACACGCAGATATTCTAGACAATGCAATTCATTTACTAGAATTTAGTGCAGCTTCCAAGAGTCTCCATATATCGCTGTACTTTTTGATAACGAAATACGCAATGATTTTCGTTTCGTCATTTCTAAATTCGTTCTCGTTAAAGAATATTATATAACCACGAAAATTCGAAACCCGAAAAAAGATCAGTGGATTTATTGGTTGGGCAAATAAGTCAATAAAAATACCCTTATTGTAATGGGTATCCCCAGCAGTCCAGCACGTGAGATGCCCCACCCCGAAACTCACCAGTGGTATTCTCGTCCGTTTAGATTTTTTTTCTTTCTTTCATTTATTTAAAAGTATAAATTTATTCATCTAAATATGATGACGCTGTTCTTCATTCATACATTCATTCTTTCTTTCTGTCTTTCTTTTCACTCTCTAGTATTAATTATGAAGTGTTTTATTTATTTATTTATTTCCTTCTTTCCTTCCTTTCTTCCTGCTTTATTTCTTTCCCTCTTTTTTTCTTGCTTTCTTACTTTCAACCCCATTCTACTATTTCTTTCTTTAATTCATTCTTTTTTGTTTCTTCCTGTCTTTTTATGTTTTCTTTATCTTTTCCATCTTTTCGTTTTCGTTATCGGTTTCTCTTTTTGGCATCTTCCATTTAATTTCCTCTCTTTTTATACGTGTGTGTGTGTGTGTGTGTGTGTGTACAGTTACCGTATTCTGCATAATGTGTGTGTGTGTGTGTGTGTGTGTGTGTGTGCGTGTGTGCACACACACACATTATGCAGAATACGGTAACTCAGTTTAACATAGAAGGAAACTTTTTAATTATTATCTACTTTAGCGACCTCTGGCGCGAGACACAGATTTAACCCTCCTATGTAACATGATATGATTCTAATTTACTTTGATATTATTAGCATTGTAACTTTTATACCATTTTACTAGCAATATTTTTTTTAATTTCTACAACGCATGACTATAATGAAAATGTAAAACCGTGTTTACATTATCGACGCCTTAAAAACGCCTGTTCCTATGTAGTGATCATTTTGAAGCCGTAAACATGCACGTGTTTAAAAAAAATTAGCAAAAATCAACTAACGGTCAGATTTTCATTAAATTTTACGTACGTATTCAGTTTTAAAATAATTTATATTTTAAAAGCAGTTTCGTTAAATATGTTAGGGGAAATATTTTTTAGGTGTTCTACCCCCCCCCCTCATATTTCTTGTTACAAAAACTAAACAAAATAAATTTAGCTCCATAAAAATTTAAACATTTTATAAAGCTGAAGAGTTTAAATAATTTTTAAAATGTTTATATATATATATATATATATATATATATATATATATATATATATATATATATATATATATATATATATATATATATATATATATATATGATTGTTGAGCTGGATTAAATCCGACGATATGAAATAAAATGGAGGTGGAAGGACCTGGATACTCAACGTTTCGCCCGATTTTTGCAGGCTTCTTCAAGAGGGATGGTCATTGACGAGAGAGTCGGAGGATTGGGGCTATATATAATGATGGGGGAGAGCAACGTGTTTTCCTTATGTAAATTAGATATCATATATACATATAGATATACATTTTATGAGAGGAAAAATAAATTAGAGTAAACTAGTGTAGTGGATTACGTCTAAAAGTTAAAATATCGTAGAGATTAAAAAAAAATGTGTTTGGAAATATAGCGGTGATAGATTAAATAAATAAAATGACACGAGATTACGAAAGAATTTTTTTTTTTTTAATTAGAAATAATTGAATTGGGATAAAATAGCGTAGTAACTTAAAAGATGGTGTCTAAAAATAAGAATAGGAGGTGAAAAAATGGAGTCTAAAAATAGATAATGATAAAATAAAATACAGTAAATAAGTAAAATAAAAATAATAAAATTAAGTGAAATTACGAATTTTTTTTTTCTTTTTATCGCGTTTAACCGGTGTCTAAGTTGTTCTCTTTAATAATTATTTTCGACTCAAAGGAAGCAACGTGGAAAAAACCTTTTCTTTGCTTAATTATATTGCTGGAATGGGAGATTATAGCTGACTCAATTAAACGTCGTGTGGATCTGTTATGTATGTGTTTAAGGAAAGTTGCTTTGTTAAAATCAAAATGGTGGTCGTTCTCCATGATGTGACAAAATATGGCGTTGAGTGTATTGTTGTTTTTTACATCTCTTTTGTGTTCATATATTCTTTTATTTAAATTACGTTGAGTTTCTCCTACGTATATTCTTCCACAATCAAGGCAGGGTATGGAATATATTCCGGCTTTTGTGTTAATGTTGGTATTAGTTATAATTTTACGTGTTAGATCCCTAATTGTTAAAGAGTTAAGTTTTGTTATTTGAATGCCTGTCTTATTTAGGTTCTTATAGATTGTGTCGTTGTTTTTATTAGTTGGTAATGTTAATTGTCTGTTGTGTGTCTGGCTATTTAGGGAATGGTCTCGGTTATGGTAAATTTTTAGTGCTTTTCTTTTTGTATTTGCCAAAAAATGTTGAGGGTATTGCAAGTTCATGAATGTACGTTCGATATACTCAAATTCTTCCACAATGTATTCTTCACTGCATATTCTCAGGGCCCTAAGAAAAAATCCTATTAGAATACCTCTTTTTACTTTATCATCGTGATGAGAGTAAAAGTGTATGTGATCATTTTTATTCGTGACTTTCCGATGGACTTTAAAACTTAGATGATCATTGTTATTTATGATATTGATGTCCAGAAAAGGTATGGAGTTGTTATTTTCTCTTTCATACGTATAGTTAATAGTGGGTTCGATCTTGTTTAATTTATCAGTGATATTCTCTATTTTGGAAGATATAGGGAGAAAAATTAAAATATCATGAATATATCTATAGTAGGAGGTGCCCTTGGGCAATTTATATTTCATGGGTCCGGTTTCTATGAATTCTAAAAATAGACATGCCAAAATCCCACTTAGAGGGTTACCCATGGGCAGTCCAAATTTTTGTTTGTAGCAGAGTCCATCGAATGCGAAATATGTCATGTCAATGCATATACTTATAATTTTAATTATATTATCTATCGGCAAAGGTAATTTAATTTTTATTTTGTTTAAGTGTTTTGAAAGAAGGTTGTGGCATTTCTTGGTAGGGATATTGGTGTATAAAGATTCTATATCGAGACTATTCATGGTTTTATTTTTCATATCTATGTTTTTTATCTTATTAAGAAGGTTGCCAGAGTTTCTTATATGGGAATTGCTAATTGTACCCAATAATGGCGTTAGGAGTTTTGTGATCGCTCTTGCTATCTTATGGGTGGCACTGCCAATGCCAGAGATGATTGGGCGTATTGGATTATTATTTTTATGTGTTTTGGGTAAACCATATAAGGTCGGGATTTTAGGATGATATTCTATATAGGTAGTCCATATTTTATCATTATGTATTAATTTCTTGTAAGATTTGTTAAATTTGTCAATTTCTTTATGTATTATTTCGGAGGTAGTTTTTTTCATATGTGTGTTTATCTTGTAATAGTTGAAATATTTTATCTTTGTATTCAGTTGTTTCCATTATTACAATTCCCCCACCTTTGTCAGGTTTTTTCCACGTTGCTCCCTTTCTGTCGAAAATAATTATTAAAGAAAACAACTTAGACACCGGTTAAACGCGATAAAAAGAAAAAAAAAAATTCGTAATTTCACTTAATTTTATTATTTTTATTTTAATTATTTACTGTATTTTATTTTATCATTATCTATTTTTAGACTCCATTTTATCACCTCCTATTCTTATTTTTAGACACCATCTTTTAAGTTACTACGCTATTTTATCCCAATTCAATAATTTCTAATTAAAAAAAAATTCTTTCATAATCTCGTGTCATTTTATTTATTTAATCTATTACCGCTATATTTCCAAACACAATTTTTTTAATCTCTACGATATTTTAACTTTTAGACGTAATCCACTATACTAGTTTACTCTAATTTATTTTTCCTCTCATAAAATGTATATATATATATATATATATATATATATATATATATATATATATGTATATATATATGTATATGTATGTATATATGATATCTAATTTACATAAGGAAAACACGTTGCTCTCCCCCATCATTATATATAGCCCCAATCCTCCGACTCTATCGTCAATGACCATCCCTCTTGAAGAAGCCCGCATAAATCGGGCGAAACGTTGAGTATCCAGGTCCTTCCACCTCCATTTTATTTCATATATATATATATATATATATATATATATATATATATATATATATATATATATATATATATATATCCATTAGTTATTTAACTTGAAAATTATCTGAAAGTTGTAAATAAAAAATGGACATAAAATCAATATTATTATGTTTTTAAAATATCAACATTTTATTTCAAACATTATTATTAGTTAAATTACAACGAACAAACAAAAAACAACAGAATTCTAAAAAAAAATAATCATTTTTTAAAAGAAATAGAATAAAATTCCAATATTCTGCGATGTGAAGTTTTAAACATAAATTTTGGAGTAAAGTTTTCCAATTAAAAAAAAAAAATTATGTAATATAAAATGACTATTGGCAATTATAAATGAGCAAATTCAACTACAACTTGAAATTATTTTAATTGTTAAAAGATATTTATTTCTAAGAGGAGGTCAACTTGATTTTAGCGCCTATTAAAAAAAAAATGTACGGAGGTTTCTAATTAATAAAATAAACATGCTGCTCCCTGATTCAATTAAAGCGACTAGCGGCTTCCATAAAAAATATGCACAGTTGTAAGATAGATACAAAATGATGACGTGACTAATAGTGCGTAAAATGTTGCTGATTTGGACATCCCTACTGTACTTTCACCAAACAATGTAATAAAAAAAGATATAGTAACATTGAATTTAATATGAAAATTCCATCTAAAAATTGTACGGTCCGTATTCTGAAATAAGTATCAACACACACACACACACACACACACACACACTCTCTCTCTCTCTCTCCCTCTCTCTCTCTCTCTATCTCTCTCTCTCTCTCTATTTATCTGTCTCTACCTTTCACGCACACAGACGCACATACATACCCAACAGTCCAACTCACACACGCACATATATGTAGATTGTTTCACCGTATCACAGCTCGTCGGTGTAACTACTAGGACCTGCCCCAAGTCAGAACTGAACCTACAACCATCTAGTTAATAATCGGCAAATTTTCAGAATTCACATGCATATGTTTTATCCTAACCAAGACTTATCAGTGTGGCTAGATCACTGTATCATCAGTCGCAAAATTTAAACACCAGACTTCGGTCACTGTTGATTATCGGGCACCTTCATTATATATATATATATATTGTGAGAAATTTTCTATGTACAGCCGCCATATTGTTTTTGGCTGCCTACATGCTTTGTAAGCCAGTCTGTCATTGTGTGCAGTCAGCACCAACCCTATTCGGGTTTAACCGGCTTCCTCTGAAGGAGGAAGTTTCACGGGAGTATGAAATTCACAGTCGCATGTATATCCCCGTTAGAGAAGATGACGGCGTTAGGTTTTTGCAACTTTTTCAGGGAGGTGCCGACGTCCTCCTACATACAGCACCTGGAATTGCCAAATTGGTCACCCATTTTAGCAATGACCAGGCTCAACGTTGCTTAACATCGGTGATCTGACGGGAACCGGTATGTCAACATGATTATGCCGTACGGTCTGTCATTGGTTTAATTCGAATGCACCAAATCTTGTCTTGGCGCCAATTTGTATTGATGTATTAGTTTTTCAATCTGAGAATGAGCACCGGAAAGAGCAGACTCACAACAGCGGCGCTTTGTCTAGAGTGCCAGGATTTTACCTTCTTGGACACCAAACAGTGGGTGAACGAAGGCCATTTCTCTAAATACAGAGACAACATAATTGCTGAACTTATTCTACCAATGAGGATATTCTACTGTGTTTGGCATGATATATTTGATTATAGGAATTTATTCCTATTTCTTCCAGAGAACACGAGGTCCCAAAATATGCCATATTGGGTGCCAACATTCACATAACATGGATCCTTCTAAAAGGAAACCCGAACTAATATTCCCACAGAGGCTCCATGCGTATGGATAGCAAATTCAGCCACTGTTTTTGCAAAGGACTTACCGTGAAGCAAAGAACTTTCATTTACTGATACATCTTGAATAAAATTTGAGTTTTAAAGGTATGGCTTTGTTTGTAGAATTTCATTCTGCAGGGAGGAAATTGTGCGTGTGGGAAAGAAATTTCTTACACGCTCATTTTTATTGCAAAAACAAATAGAATTCTTAGTTTTATCGCAAAAAAAAAAAACAAGCTATTCTCGTTTTGTTGCAAACAATAGGTTAAGATTTTCGTTTTTTTCAAAGAATTCTCATTATTTAATGCAAAACATCTAGAATCATTATTTAATGCAAAACTTCTAGAATCATTATTTAATGCAAAACTTCTAGAATCATTATTTAATGCAAAACTTCTAGAATCATTATTTAATGCAAAACATCTAGAATTATTATTTACTGCAAAACATCTAGAATTATTATTTAATGCAAAACTTCTAGAATTATTATTTAATGCAAAACATCTAGAATTATTATTTAATGCAAAACTTCTAGAATCATTATTTAATGCAAAACATCTAGAATTATTATTTAATGCAAAACTTCTAGAATTATTATTTAATGCAAAACTTCTAGAATTATTATTTACTGCAAAACATCTAGAATTATTATTTAATGAAAAACTTCTAGAATCATTATTTAATGCAAAACATCTAGAATCATTATTTAATGTAAAACAACTAGAATCATTATTTAATGCAAAACTTCTAGAATCATTATTTAATGCAAAACATCTAGAATCATTATTTAATGCAAAACATCTAGAATCATTATTTAATGTAAAACAACTAGAATCATTATTTAATGCAAAACTTCTAGAATCATTATTTAATGCAAAACATCTAGAATTATTATTTAATGCAAAACTTCTAGAATCATTATTTAATGCAAAACATCTAGAATAATTATTTAATGTAAAACATCTAGAATTATTATTTAATGCAAAACATCTAGAATTATTATTTAATGCAAAACATCTAGAATCATTATTTAATGCAAAACATCTAGAATCATTATTTAATGCAAAACATCTAGAATCATTATTTAATGCAAAACATCTAGAATCATTATTTAATGCAAAACTTCTAGAATCATTATTTAATGCAAAACATCTAGAATTATTATTTAATGCAAAACATCTAGAATCATTATTTAATGCAAAACTTCTAGAATCATTATTTAATGCAAAACATCTAGAATCATTATTTAATGCAAAACATCTAGAATCATTATTTAATGCAAAACATCTAGAATAATCATTTAATGCAAAACATCTAGAATCATTATTTAATGCAAAACATCTAGAATTATTATTTAATGCAAAACATCTAGAATCATTATTTAATGCAAAACATCTAGAATCATTATTCAATGCAAAACATCTAGAATTATTATTTAATGCAAAACATCTAGAATCATTATTTAATGCAAAACATCTAGAATCATTATTCAATGCAAAACTTCTAGAATTATTATTTAATGCAAAACATCTAGAATCATTATTTAATGTAAAACATCTAGAATTATTATTTAATGCAAAACATCTAGAATTATTATTTAATGCAAAACTTCTAGAATTATTATTTAATGCAAAACATCTAGAATCATTATTTAATGCAAAACATCTAGAATTATTATTTAATGCAAAACATCTAGAATCATTATTTAATGCAAAACATCTAGAATTATTATTTAATGCAAAACATCTAGAATCATTATTTAATGTAAAACATCTAGAATCATTATTTAATGTAAAACATCTAGAATTATTATTTAATGCAAAACATCTAGAATTATTATTTAATGCAAAACATCTAGAATTATTATTTAATGCAAAACATCTAGAATTATTATTTAATGCAAAACATCTAGAATAATCATTTAATGCAAAACATCTAGAATCATTATTTAATGCAAAACATCTAGAATTATTATTTAATGCAAAACATCTAGAATCATTATTTAATGCAAAACATCTAGAATCATTATTCAATGCAAAACATCTAGAATCATTATTTAATGTAAAACATCTAGAATCATTATTTAATGCAAAACATCTAGAATCATTATTCAATGCAAAACATCTAGAATTATTATTTAATGCAAAACATCTAGAATCATTATTTAATGCAAAACATCTAGAATCATTATTCAATGCAAAACTTCTAGAATTATTATTTAATGCAAAACATCTAGAATCATTATTTAATGTAAAACATCTAGAATTATTATTTAATGCAAAACATCTAGAATTATTATTTAATGCAAAACTTCTAGAATTATTATTTAATGCAAAACATCTAGAATCATTATTTAATGCAAAACATCTAGAATTATTATTTAATGCAAAACATCTAGAATCATTATTCAATGCAAAACATCTAGAATTATTATTTAATGCAAAACATCTAGAATTATTATTTAATGCAAAACATCTAGAATTATTATTTAATGCAAAACATCTAGAATTATTATTTAATGCAAAACATCTAGAATTATTATTTAATGCAAAACATCTAGAATCATTATTCAATGCAAAACATCTAGAATTATTATTTAATGCAAAACATCTAGAATTATTATTTAATGCAAAACATCTAGAATTATTATTTAATGCAAAACATCTAGAATCATTATTTAATGCAAAACATCTAGAATCATTATTTAATGCAAAACATCTAGAATCATTATTCAATGCAAAACATCTAGAATTATTATTTAATGCAAAACATCTAGAATTATTATTTAATGCAAAACATCTAGAATTATTATTTAATGCAAAACATCTAGAATTATTATTTAATGCAAAACATCTAGAATTATTATTTAATGCAAAACATCTAGAATTATTATTTAATGCAAAACATCTAGAATCATTATTTAATGCAAAACATCTAGAATCATTATTCAATGCAAAACATCTAGAATTATTATTCAATGCAAAACATCTAGAATTATTATTTAATGCAAAACATCTAGAATCATTATTTAATGCAAAACATCTAGAATTATTATTTAATGCAAAACATCTAGAATCATTATTTAATGCAAAACATCTAGAATCATTATTCAATGCAAAACATCTAGAATTATTATTTAATGCAAAACATCTAGAATCATTATTTAATGCAAAACATCTAGAATCATTATTCAATGCAAAACTTCTAGAATTATTATTTAATGCAAAACATCTAGAATCATTATTTAATGTAAAACATCTAGAATTATTATTTAATGCAAAACATCTAGAATTATTATTTAATGCAAAACTTCTAGAATTATTATTTAATGCAAAACATCTAGAATCATTATTTAATGCAAAACATCTAGAATTATTATTTAATGCAAAACATCTAGAATCATTATTCAATGCAAAACATCTAGAATTATTATTTAATGCAAAACATCTAGAATTATTATTTAATGCAAAACATCTAGAATTATTATTTAATGCAAAACATCTAGAATTATTATTTAATGCAAAACATCTAGAATTATTATTTAATGCAAAACATCTAGAATCATTATTCAATGCAAAACATCTAGAATTATTATTTAATGCAAAACATCTAGAATTATTATTTAATGCAAAACATCTAGAATTATTATTTAATGCAAAACATCTAGAATCATTATTTAATGCAAAACATCTAGAATCATTATTCAATGCAAAACATCTAGAATCATTATTCAATGCAAAACATCTAGAATTATTATTTAATGCAAAACATCTAGAATTATTATTTAATGCAAAACATCTAGAATTATTATTTAATGCAAAACATCTAGAATTATTATTTAATGCAAAACATCTAGAATCATTATTTAATGCAAAACATCTAGAATTATTATTTAATGCAAAACATCTAGAATCATTATTTAATGTAAAACATCTAGAATCATTATTTAATGCAAAACATCTAGAATTATTATTTAATGCAAAACATCTAGAATCATTATTTAATGTAAAACATCTAGAATCATTATTTAATGTAAAACATCTAGAATTATTATTTAATGCAAAACATCTAGAATTATTATTTAATGCAAAACATCTAGAATTATTATTTAATGCAAAACATCTAGAATTATTATTTAATGCAAAACATCTAGAATCATTATTTAATGCAAAACATCTAGAATTATTATTTAATGCAAAACATCTAGAATCATTATTTAATGTAAAACATCTAGAATCATTATTTAATGCAAAACTTCTAGAATCATTATTTAATGCAAAACTTCTAGAATCATTATTTAATGCAAAACTTCTAGAATCATTATTTAATGCAAAACATCTAGAATTATTATTTAATGCAAAACATCTAGAATTATTATTTAATGCAAAACATCTAGAATCATTATTTAATGCAAAACATCTAGAATCATTATTTAATGTAAACGCTAGTAAGATATAAATATACTTGTAAATTCTTGATTTAAGACGAGCAGAATTTTTTTTTCTTAATTTGAACAGATTAATGATAAATATTTTTTCTGTTTCGTTGAATCTGAAATGTAATTGTTTCGTTAAAGTAACGTATATCTCAAAACCTAAGACAGTAATAAGTTTCGTTTGGCGATATGTTGACTCCTAAAAAAAATATAAATAAGTAAAGAAATTTGAATTTCTTCTTACGTTTAAAGTAAAGTTAGATAATAATTTAATTCGACCTTGATATGGGGCCCGTAGGTTTCTAGCGTATCGTAATTGCATTTTTTCGAATTTAAGATCCCATGAGGATCGTGTACGTTTTATAATTGAAAAAAAAACAAAAAAACTTCAGTTCAAATTCTGTAGACACTATTAAGGAAAAAGAAACAAACAAACAAAAAAAAAAAAAAAACTCACAGTATTTAACAGTTTCAAGATAAAGTTGACACCCGGTACGTGTACTGGGCTGGTCACTGAATTGTGGTGTCTGCACAGATGCTGCACTCAAATTAATTGTCCTCAGTAATGGAGGGGGAAACCTTTATATACTGAGGCAATTCTATTTTTGCAGAATCCCCTTTTGAGGGGAGCTGGTAACTCCCACATTAAACCGACCTTGTGTCACATTTTGTTTCGTGGGAAACAAATAAATAACCAGTATTTAATCGTTAATGATTCTTTCGCAATTTAAATATTAATTGTAAAAGTAACTCCTTGAATGTGTTACAGTCATTAATTTAAATTAATTGATTAAAATTGAGATTGCTAATATTTGATTTGTGTTTGTGATGCCATGTTTTGATATATTAATTATGTGTACATTGTTGTCATTTTTCAAATGAATGTGAATTGAAAATTTATTTTTAAAAAAAAAAAATCTTAAGGGACAGGAAAGGGTTTAATCCCCTCCCCCTTAGTGTAAGGCATCATTAGTAGCTCGGGAATTTCGAATTTGGTTATAATTATATAACTCGACTATTCGTAGAGCTTAGCCTAAATTGGGCTTTTTAATCACTGGTGGCCATGTTTGTCAGCGTGTTTATTTATGATTAAATAATTCCGTTTGGAATATTGGCGATTTCTATATCTGTTATTTTAATAATAAAATTAGCAGGAAGGGAAGGGCTTAATCCCCCTCCACGTTTTATACATAAGTCCGTTTGGAATAATATTAGCAGTTTCGCCACATTAATATTGCAGATAATTACATCTGTTATTTTATTAACTGTGCTCAAAGCATGAAAGATGGCCCTAAAAGAGCAAATGTCTAAATGTGATGCTAAAAAGTTTCGCATCGATAGTGAGGTGGTTGGAAATTAATGACCCTTCGCCAGAATTTTTCAAATCCCGAGAAGCGGTAATTAGAGGATGGTTAAGTGACCTAGATGAATTGATAGACCAGATTCTTCTCAAAACTCCAGAAGAGGAGAAACTTCAGCTTTGCGAGATTTCAGTGAGATTTTCTTCAGAAATAGAAGAAAAATTGCTTTCATTAAAATTGAAATTAAATACGCCTCACGTTATGCAAGCTTCGACGGTTATGCCTGTCAAAATGCAATTGGATTGCCCAAAATTTTCCGGCATGTCCACAGATGATGAATTTTCGTTCAGAACATTTCTGAACAAATTCGAATTTTGCACTGACAGTTTAAATAAAGCTGACAGATTATTAGTGTTGATATCGAAACTAGATGGTGATGTGTTTGACATAATCTCCAGTCTAGATAAAACCTCAGATAATTATGATATAGCCCTAAAATTGTTAAGGAAAAATATTTGAACCCTGATTTGATTAAAAATCAGGTTTTTCAGGAAATTATTCCTCCTCCGTCGGTTATAACGGATTTTAAAAAATTTGAAGTCGTTTCTCAAAATAGAAATTTGACTGAGCTCGACAAGTCCTATGGGACTGATTTTTTTTTGCTGAGGGTGGCACCTCAGGGGCAGTGATAGCTCACATATTTGCTAAGTATCCTAATGCCATACAAAGAGAGTTGATGAATAGAAGTGGGGGAAGATACCTTTCACTAAATAACATTATGTCACATGTATTTGAAGTAATGGAATACCTATTAGCCGCCCCGCTCAATGTTCAGCGGGAAATTTGTGTGCCAAAAATGGTGCCTTCTTCATCCAAGATAAAAGCCAAAATGGCGTCTTCTTCCCCACATGAAGGGGGCACTTTATCTTGTAAACTGTGTCAAGCTACAGATCATTCAATCAAGAACTGTAGTAAGTTTCATGCCTTCGAAGCAAAGTGTCGAAGGGCTAAACAGTTAAATTTATGTACTCGGTTTTTGGGTGAGCACGCAGAGGCATCTTGTCGTGGTAGTAAGGGTTTTTCTTACCCATGTGCGATATGTAGGTTGAGAACCCATTTTACCATCATGTGTTCCAAAGGAAATAAATCCTTTGTGGGCCGAACAACATATTCCAAATCACTGAATAGTATTTTTCCCGTCATCAGAATATCTATGAAACTGCACCGACGACCAGTATATTTCTTCTGTTTAATATATACTGGGTCACAACATTCGTTTTTCACCCATGAAATTCTCAGTAAATTGTGTTTTGATAAACCCAAAAACCACAAGAAGGTTAATATAGCAGTGAACACGCTGACCGGGAGTGACTCCTTAAGATTGAAGGAGTACTATATATATCAATCAAATTAGGGAATCAAAATCCCTTTAAATTTGCGGCTTTATTCTCCCAAAATTTAAATTTAAAAGTGAATAACTTCGATAAAGTTGTCGATAACTTATCTCAGGAAGGTTTCCGGCTATGTCCCGGATATAAGAATTTGAATGGAACCCAACTTATGGGGATTATAGGATTGGACCTTCTGAGCAAGTTAAATGATCTCAAGCTAGTTGAGTGTTTTAAAGGAAATGCATGGCGACATGGAAAACTCATAATTCCGTTTGGCGAGAGCTGACATTATTTAAAAAAAGATTTGAATGAGGTAGAATCGCCTCCCTTTAATTATATAGTAAAATCGCTTCCTCAATCCAACAGCTATTTCATTGAGTCTGTGCTAAATCCGACACTCTCTTATGGGGACGATTTGAAGCCTTTCTTTTCTAAGTCCACGGTAAAGCGTGGGGTTGAGACGTTGCTCAATCTCGATTCATTAGGTATTAAAGAAGATGCTAAGTTGTTGGCTGTGGACAAGAAAAAAATAGAAGAGTTCAAAAACTCTATAGTATAGGAGAAGGGAAAATATCATGTAGACTTACCGTGATATCATGACAGGATCCCACTGGTAAACAGTAACTTTGTGACTTCCTTAAAGGTAACGGACAGAGTGGCAGAGTCCATAGAAAGGAAGAGAATGTATAGTGAGTACCTCCAAGTGTTTGAGGATTATGAGGAATGTGGGATAGTGGAGCAGTTTTTCGTCCTGCCTGGGAAGTATGAAGATTATATTTGGGTTCCACATAGACCTGCTATTAAGGAGGGAACTGGAGTGACAACAAAAATTCATCCTGCTCCCTAAAACGTTGAGAGGGGATGTCAATTAATGACACTGCCTACATGGCCGTGAACGTATCTGCTAATTTATTGGATTTATTGCTGGGATTCAGGAAAAATAAATATGTCCTTCTTGGTGATATAAGAAAGGCCTTTTTACAAATTCACCTTAAGTCGGAAGAGGATAAAAACAGATTTTGTTTTTTACTTAAAAAAGGTGACAAATTATGTATTTGCATGTACAAAACAATTATATTTGGGTTCAACACTAGCCCCTTCATCCTGAACTTCATTTGGAAATTCCATGCGGAAAAATATGCAAAGGATGCAGCATCGCATGCTATTTCCAACAATTTTTATGTGGATAATCTTGTCACTACCAGTTGTGACGGAGAGTCCCTACTTGCTATTTATAATAATTCGTAGCAGACTAATAGTTCATAGCAGAATGTCAGAGGCAGGCTTCGATTTACGATCTTGCAATTCCAACGGTTTCTAAGATACAAGAAAAAATGTTGGAGGATGAAACTATTTCTTCTCCCTTCGTAGCCTTTGAGAAGGTATGGGTTACTTATATGATCCTGTTCAGGACACGTTCAAACTTTCTCCCATTTTGTGGACCCCGAGGTTAATACCAAACGAGGGATTCTTTCACAAATATCAGGAGTGTATGACCCTTTGTCTATGCTACTCCCCATCATGATACAGGGGAAGATCATTGTCAGTTCAATCTGGAAAAGCAAGTTGTTGCGGGATGAGCGGATACCCGAAGAACTTAATAAGCTGTGGCAAACCCATGTCAAGGATTTAAACGACTTGAGGAAGTTTAAATTTCCCAGGCGTGTATTGTCGGAAAATCAATCTGTTGAATCTATCTGTTTCTGTGATGCGTCGAAAAACGCGTACGGATTCACCCTGTATGTGAAACAAGGAGCGAATTGTTCTCTGTTGTTCGCAAAGGCCAGAGTGGCCCTAATTAAGGGGAAGTCAGTTCCCACTTTCGAACTATTGGCTATGTTTTTAGCTCTTAAGATAGCCCCTCAAGTTTTAAGTGCTCTGGGTCCCCTTAATATTCATCATTTTTTCCTGATGTCTGATTTCCAAGTTGCCCTCTTGTGGATCCTCAATAGTAAAGGATCCAAGAAAAATATATTCATTGAAAACAGGATCGCAGAGATCAAAAAATTTTCAGAAGATATTAATATTAAATTTGGCGTTCTACTGAAATTAAAATATGTTTCTTCGTTGGAAAATCCAGCAGATCTTTTGACTAGAGGTATCAATACTTCTAAATTGTCCCAGTTATTCAATTTCTGGACGTATGGCTCGGAATGGCTCAATAGAGATGGCATTGTTTGGCCAATCTCACCCTTGCCTTGTCTAAATGAAACTAATAAAAAAATTGTATCATGTTTGTACTCTCAGGACACACATCCTTCTGAAAATACTTTCTCGTTGGATATTACAAGGTATTCCAGCTTATCTAAGGCAATCAGCGTCTTAGAAAAAGTGTTGAAATTTTATGATTTGTTGCGTCACCATAGTGCTGACAATTTTAATAGGGACAAATTATTGCTATTTGCTAATGTGCAAATCGAGGCTTTCCCCCAGGAATTAGGTTACTTGAAACAACCATCCGGAAAAGTGCCTCCCCCTAGGGTAACTGCCTTAGGGTTATTCCTTGATAAAGCTGGGTTAAATAGAACCAGAGGTAGGATACAGAATTCTGATATTCTGCCCTTCGAGGTCAAGTTTCCCCTTTTGTTGGGAAAATATCATTATTTATCAAAACTGGCGATTAAGGAAGCTCATCTTAATTGTTGCCACATGGGGGGTTAATTCAACCCTCAGTAAGTTAAGGCTGTCTAGATTTTGGATCCCTCAGGGGAGACAAGCCATAAAAGCCTTTGTGCATACTTGCACCATATGTAAAAAAATAAATGCTCTGCCTTGTAAGGCACCTGTAGGGTCGATATTACCTGCTCATAGGATGAACTTTGTCCACCTATTCAAACAAGTCGGTGTGGATTTCACTGGTCAATTTTCTATTAAAGTTGGAGGGATGGTACTTATTAAGACTCCCAACAAAACCAGACAATTCTGGAATCTTGGTAAAATAATCAAATTAATTATGCGAAACAACAATAATGTTCATTCTGCGGTTGTTCTAAAGGATGGGTGTGAACAGGTCCATTACTTAAAAAACCTTGTGCTCTTGGAAATTAAGGGTATTGATGATATTGCATTAACTGAATTTATAGAAGAAGGAGGTCCCTTTTTCTGTCCAACCTGTTCTGTTCCAAATGATGGAACATCACCCATGGTGCGCTGTGATTCTTGTGACAGCTGGTACCATTTTAGCTGCGTAGGAGTTAATCATCAAGATACCTTAGGGGAGTGGTTTTGTTCTAATTGTGAGGATGAGGCTCCCCAGGTCGTTCCATATAGTGGAAATTAGCAAATGTCTGGATGCATAAAAAGTTGAAGTTTATACTGAGGATTGACAACAGACAATGGCACACATATATTAATATTAAAAAATTCATTGAATTAAAATTGTAATTAACTTGTATTGTGAAAAAAGTAATGATCATCCATTACTTTTTCCTCTCCTTCTTGGCAGTGTAATATTAAGAAAATTTACTGAATTAAAGTTATAATTTTGAATCTCAATTTGAATTGTCAACAATAACCATATTAAGCTAATAAATTTAACTGAACTAAATATATTGAAATTATAAAATTGTCTAAGTTAAGACTTATTTTTATTGGATTAACTTGTTATTTGTCATTTATCCAACCGTTTATTAATTAACTTGTATTAGGAAAAAAGTAATGATTATCCATTATTTTTTCCTCTCCTCCTTGGCAGTGTGTGAGACATTTTCCACATGCAACCACCATATTGCTTTTGGCCACCTACATGTTTTGTAAGCAAGTCTGTCATTGGTTTAATTTGAATGTGCCACATCTTGTCTTGGCGCCAATTTGTATTCATATATTATTTTTTCAGTCTGAGAATGAACACGGGAAAGAGCAGACTCACAACAGCGGTGCTCTGTCTAGAGTGCTTGGACACCAAACAGTGGGTGAACGAAGGGCATTTCTCTAAATACAAAGACAACATAATTGATGAACTTATTCTACCAATGAGGATATTCTGTGTTCGGCATGATATATTTGATTATAGGAATTTATTCTTATTTCTTCCAGAGACCACAAGGTCCCAAAATATGCCGTATTGGGCGCCAACATTAACATCGTGTTCTCCATGCACAACATGGATCCTTCTAAAAGGAAACCCGAACCAACATTCCCACAGAGGAATCAAACTAAAGGCTCCATGCGTATGGATAGCAAATTCAGCCACTGTTTTTGCAAAGGGCTTACCATGACCAAAGAACTTTCATTTTTGATACATTGTGAATAAAATTTGAGTTTTAAAGGTATGGTTTTGTTTGTGGAATTTCATTTATTATCTGTAGGGAGGAAATTGGGCATGTGGGAAACAAATTTCTTATAATATATATATATATATATATATATATATATATATATATATATATATATATATATATATATATATATATGAAACAAATTCTTCTCGCCAAATTCCTAGATTAAAAGTGCAAAAAGAAAAGATATCTCTGAGTGTTAACACTTTCCATCCGGGCATTTGTTTTTTTTTTTATGGTCAGCTACCTGTGTATTTTGTGTTTACTATGCAGATTTTCTGAAGCCATTGTAAATACGATGACTTGCTTTCGGTATAAATTAAATCTTGAAATCGATTTATTTATAAGCTTTATCTGCAAAATATTGAGTTGCTCTCTTGCCTCCAAAGGAAGCCAGAGTTAGACACAAGGCTAGTTTTTAATTTGAAGAAAATCGAACTCCTCGAAATTATGACAAACATCACAATTACCTCAGTCGTGAATGATTTCTTATTCACCGACAAAACGCGAAATATGAAGTGTAGTATCAGAACCGATACTACACTTTGCTCCTAACCAAAGTGAAGCTATATATATATATATATATATATATATGTCAATTTCTGAAAATGGCAATTGTGCTAAATCTTCCGCATTTCACCCCCCCCTCCCGTAGGCAATCGTCCGCCTAATTTATTAGCCTGGCAATTCTTTAGAGGGGTGGTACGCGGAAGATTTTGTGGAGCTTAATTGCTATATATTTTCATAACTTTCTACTTAGCTCTACTCACGTATTGAGCACTAACTACTAAAAATCGATACATAAAATATATCTCCTTACGACATTTTACGTGAAATTATAGGAGAAAAAAAGATGCAGATATAATTTTTCTATCTATCTATTTATTAATCTCTCTCTCTCTCTCTCTCTCTCTCTCTCTCTCTATCTATCTATCTATCTGTGTGTGTGTGTGTGTGTGTGTGTGTGTGTGTGTGTGTGTGTGTGTGTGTGTGTGTGTGTGTGTGTGTGTGTTATACGCACATAGAAAGAGATACTTTCTTTTACTTCACCAATCACCAACTCCCGGTTTGTCTGGTCTAACTGATCGGCAGCCCGGTCGGCCAGGAATGAGAGATTCCAATGTCAAAACTGCAGCAGACATGTCGGTAGCTGTTGTCCGACCCTCTTCCCCCACCCCCACCTGCTGCCTTTACCGCCGGTCTAAATGGGTCCCCTCTCCCGTTCATCCTCGACTCCTTCTCTCCTTCGTAAACACAGCACGACCGCCACCATCTCAGATTTTTTCCCCCTCTCTTTCTCTGTCGGTCTTCTCTTCTTATTCTGTGTCACTTTACCCCCCCCCCCCTTCCCACACTATTGACACTGAGAGTCGCTCCCCTCACCACCATCTCCACAATCCCCGTCGCCATTACAACGCCTCATAAGCCTTCCATTTCCCCTTCCTACTTCCTTCCACGGAACCTTCTTGGCATTGACTAGCCTTCAACATTATTCACTGTCACCCTCCTCCTCCTCCTCCTCCTTCTTCTTCTTCTTCTTCTTCTTCTTCTTCTTCTTCTTCTTTTCTCGCTTTACTTCCCTCTCTCGCCCAGAAAGCCAACCGTTCTCTAGATCCCTCTCCCACACTCCCTCATCGGACCTTCTCGTCATCTTTACGTAGTAGTAGAACAAGCACTTATCATAATAGTAGTAGTAGTAGTAGTAGTACTTGCTTGATCGAGAGAGAAAAGGTAAGGTGAAGTTGTAACTAGTACAGGAAAAGGAATAAAGTTGAATACACAGAGAGAGAGAGAGAGAGAGAGAATGAGAAACGGGTCGAGAGGGCCAAAGAGAAATAGATAGAAGGAAAGAAAGAGGTAAAAAGTAAATGACGGTGATAATGATTCAAGTTCAAAACGGCTATTCTGAAAAACGCGTATCTCTACAAAGACACACAGACACACACGCGCATAGACAGAGATCATCTCCGCTTCATCTGTCTTTCTGTCTGTCTCTATCTCTCTCTCTGTCTCTCTCTCTCTCTCTCTCTCTCTCTCTCTCTCTCTCTCTCTCTCTATCTCTCTCTCATAGGGTTTTTCGGAAACAATTTAATTTTTGTCTCTATCATTCAGAGAGCTTTCGTTTTTTTTTCTTTTTTTAGGCAGGTGAGGGGTGGGGGCATACCCCCCCCCCACACACACACATACACACCTACTTTAAAAATCGCCCTTGAGTCTAACTTTGCTCTCGTGAGGAGGCCAAGTCAATAGCGAGAATCTAGATCAATGTTCAACAAGTTTCAAATATATATATATACGTATAAAAACCAAAATAAATAAATAAATGGCGCTTTTCCAACCCTGCAAACACATTTCCGTCCTTCGGCATAGGATCGAAGTGCAGTATCTGTTTTTTTTTTTTTTTTATTGGGGGCGGGGTCTCTTTAGATATTTCCTGCTTCGAAAGATCATCTGTCGTCGCCTGTGGCGTCCTCTCCGTGTCTAATCAGGTAATTTTTATAGGTAATTTCTTCGGGATTTTTATCCTCAGCAAAGATTCTAAGTACGTGGATTAATGGCGGAAAACTAATAATTTTTTGTTAGTTTCCGATTACTTTTGTTTTTGTATTTGAAAGTTGATTTTACAAAGGTAAAAAATATGTTTACACGTGAAAAAAAAAAAAAAAAAAAAAAGTTATAATGAAAAATGTTTTCACGGCGACATTCGGAAATTGGCAAGTTCAGCTAAATTTTGAAGCTAAATAAATTCATTGTAAAAATCCCTTAAAAGATAAATATTAGTCTGGGACTATTTCAAAGATAATTAGTTAAGTCCTAAGATATCGAATTAAAAAAGAAAAAAAAAAAAAAAAAAAAAAACCTTGTTTATACAAAAAAAAAAGAAAAAAAAAAGGAAGCTTAATTAGCCTCCAAAAGCGAGAGATTCTGGCTTTGCACAATCAAAACAAAACGAAACATTGTCTAGCATGAGTTCTACGGAAGCCCAAAATGTCAGAAAGTCGAAAGGCTATCTGAAAATGACTTCGTGTGGGTGAAGGGGGAGAGGGGTGCAAAACTGACCGCGTTTCTTTTCTTTTTTTTTCAGCCCTGCATCCATACATTCCTATCGTGAATATTTGTATAATTTTTAACCATTTTTTTTAATCTAATTATTTTTCTGTGTTCCTGCTTGTAAATTAATTACTCCTTTTTTCTCATGATTGTATGAAAATTGTCTGAAGATTATACATTCATTCAAGTAAAGAAAATATTAGAATCTTACTGTTAAGGATAAATCTTTGACATCCTGAGTGATGTCCCCTTATTTTGGAACTATCTTCCTTTCGAAATCTTGTTCTTTCTTTTTTTTTTTTTTTTTTTTGTTAACTCTCGGAAAATAAAGACGTGAAACAAACCTATCTCTCGTTGTGTGGACCTTCCTTAATATTTTGCCCGCTACTTCAACAGGTTATGGAATCAGCACGTTTCGACTAATGTTTGACGGCGATAAAAAAAAAAGCCGAGTTAAAAAGAAAGATGATGAAAATAAAGACATTTGCAGAACTAACCCAAGTTTTGGATGACAGAAGCTTGGCATTAATCCCGTGGGACGCAAAATATGATGAGAGAAAAGCATTAAAAATTTTCAGAGAGCATTACTTGTCACAAGGTAAAACAATAATTTTTGGTTTACACACAGAACTTTCAACCTTTAAAAAACACGAGGATGAAGATGTTATCCGTCACATTAATTGTGCCGAGAAGGCCATCGTTGCTCTACGAAATTGTGGCGAGATAATTTCAAACCCATTAGCAATAGCTATGCTATTGTGAAGACTACTATCCACTTTTAACACCTTAAAGTCTATAGTCACCCAAAGAGAAACACCACAAACTCTGCTAGAATTCAAGGCATCGTTTCATGCATAGGAGGAAAAGATGAAACTCAAAATGGAAGACTCCATTATGAAAACTTCATACAAAAGGCTTCCTCCACGTGTCTTCGGTACAAGAAAAATGGTCACTTCGCAAAGAAACTGTAATAAAACGCAGATTGTGTAAATTCTGCAAAGTAAGAATGCGTGATATCAAATTCTGCAGAACAATACTGACTGAAGAAAACAGTTATTCATACTAAAAGGTAGGAATAAATCCTCACATTATTTCTAATAATTTTGAACTTTTAGTCGGTTGTGGGGCTACTACACATATTGTAAATAATGGACAGTCAACTATTCCTCCACTATCAAACAATCATGAGTTTGCTTGCACGGCAACTGACAAGGCAAATCTGCTTGCAAGTCAGTATGCCTCAAACTCCACACTGAACTCGGTACACCACTCACTCCCTGATTTTCCTCTGTGAACAGACGCCACACTAGACGATTTGAAAATCACCCCTTCTCAGGTACATGCTATTATAAAAAACCTAGACACCTCAAAAGGATATGGACCAGATCTCATCCCGGCTGTGCTATTAAAAAAATGCTCTGTCAAGGTTGCTCCAGTTCTGTCCAAACTTTACAATAAATGCCTTAACGAATCTTGCTTTCCCGACTGCTGGAAAACCGCCTCTGTGGTACCAGTCTTCAAGAATTTTGGTGAAAGAACTGACCCACTAAATTATCGCCCCATTAGCCTCCTCCCGCTTTTCGCCAAAATATTTGAGTCCTTAGTTAATCAAGCCCTAGTCCAGCACCTAACAGCTGCTAAACTCCTGACTGACAAACAATATGGATTCAGGCAAGCCCGTTCAACAGCAGATATCTTAACTGAAGTTTCTGAACATATATACCGTTCATTGGACAAAACAGGGGAGGGTAGAGCGGTGGCCCTTGATATATCTAAGGCTTTTGACAGGGTATGGCATGATGGTCTTCTAAGGAAAATTAGATCATATGGAATCACTGGAAGAATTCATAATGTAATTAAATCCTTCTTAATCACACAGACGTAGCTGGTAGCGCAACTCATAGCTTCTCTATATCTCATTCCCTATCTCAGTTGGTTACATTTCCGACACGTTTCCCAGACCAGCACGATCAACATGCCTCACTTCTAGATCTCTTTCTGACAACGGTTCCCAATGACTGTACAACAAATGCCCACAGCCCACTCGGGAATGCTGATCGCGCTGTGATAATGGTAGAAATCAGCTTAAATTCTCACCCTAAAACTGAAGACCCACTTCTCAAAACAACGAGGTATTACAAAAAGGCTGATTGGGAAGCCATCAGGGAGCTCATCAGAGATGCCCCATGGCAAAATATCTTTACTCTTCCAGCGGAACAGTGTGCAAATGAGACAACTGAATGGTTCAAAACTGCTATTGAAGCACATGTTCCCGCACGGAAATACTATAGCAAGCCCCACTCTCCCCAATGGTTTACTTCTGCTTGTGCAGCTGCCATTTGTCAAAGGCAGCATGCGTTCCGCAGATTCAACCGACATAAGTCCAGCTCAAATAAACAGAAGTTTATAGAAGCTAGAAATAATTGTAAGAGAGTGATAGACACAGCTAAGACAGATTACTCTGAAACCACCAGAAAGCGCATCGAAGCACAGAAATTAGGAACCCGGGATTTTTGGAAAATCTACATCAGCGTAGTTAATAATGGGCAGTCAATTATTCCCCCACTAACAAACAATCATGAGTTTGCTTGCACGGCAACTGACAAGGCTAATCTGCTTGCGAGTCGGTTTGCCTCAAACTCCACACTGAACTCGGTACACCACTCACTCCCTGATTTTCCTCTGCAAACAGACGCTACACTTGACGATTTGAAAATCACCCCTTCTCAGGTACATGCTATTATAAAAAACCTAGACACCTCAAAAGCATGTGGACCAGATCTCATCCCGGCTGTGCTATTAAAAAAATGCTCTGCCGAGATTGCTCCAGTTCTGTCCAAACTTTACAATAAATGCCTTAACGAATCTTGTTTTCCCGACTGCTGGAAAACCGCCTCTGTGGTACCAGTCTTCAAGAATTCTGGTGAAAGAACTGACCCACTAAATTATCGCCCCATTAGCCTCCTCCCGCTTTTCGCCAAAATATTTGAGTCCTTAGTTAATCAAGCCCTAGTCCAGCACCTAACAGCTGCTAAACTCCTGACTGACAAACAATATGGATTCAGGCAAGCCGTTCAACAGCAGATATCTTAACTGTAGTTTCTGAACGTATATACCGTTCATTGGATAAAACAGGGGAGGGTAGAGCGGTGGCCCTTGATATATCTAAGGCTTTTGACAGGGTATGGCACGATGGTCTTCTTAGGAAAATTAGATCATATGGAATCACTGGAAGAATTCATAATGTAATTAAATCCTTCTTAAGTAATAGAAAAATCAAAGTTGTCCTCGACGGACATACATCCAAACAATATGACATAAATGCGGGAGTACCTCAGGGGTCTATCCTTGGACCTCTATTATTCCTGATATTCATAAACGACCTCCCTGATAAAATTGTTTCGGAGATGGGTATATTTGCCGATGACACCACTCTCTATAACAGATATGAGGGGAAAACAAATGAACACATATCCAAGGAAATGGCAGAAACACTAGAGGATGACCTCCAATCTGTAGTGGAATGGGGACTAAAATGGTTGGTCACATTCAATGCTGCTAAGACTAAGCTTGTTTCCTTCAATAACTACAAGAAACCTTCTCTACCACCAATAGCAATGGCCAAGAACACATTGCCTGAAAGTACTTCTTTCGCAAATACATTTGACAATGCAAGGGAGACCACTCAGGATATCCCAGATCATAAAAAATATGTAGTCCCAATCAATCGATAAACCCAAATCAATTTAGTGAGCACAAATTTGATGAGGGTAGAACAAATTAATTTCTATCTGATTCCTACGAGAAAGATATAAATAATAGCAACAGCCAACTTAGGGACAGGATAACCGCTGCGAGTAATAGCACAAATGATAGTTGGGAAAGCAGAAATCAAATGTACCCATTGAGACAAAAAACAAAAGACAAAAAAAAAAAATACCCACTTATTTAAAAGATTATGTAACAGGAAATGACCTAAATGATGAAGAAGGTATAAAGTTCTGTGAAACAAAAACCATCCCTAGGACATCTTATGAACCCATAAATTCCTCAGATGCAGACAAATGGAAATTGGCAATGGAGAAGGAGATGAATTCCTTAAAGGAAAGCAATACTTTTTACTCTGACAATTCTCCCTGAAAACAAAAATGTGGTTGGTGGTAAATGGGTGTATAACATTAAGAAAGAAAACAAAAATAATTATGAATACAAAGCTAGATATGTTGCCAAGGAATACAGTCAGATAAAAGATGTAGACTATTATGAAATATATGCACCCACCACAAAAATGACCATTATTCGAATCCTAATGCAACTTTCTCTGCAGTATTGATTGATAATCCACCAAATGGATGTCAAATCAGCATATGTAAATACCCAAATAGACTGTGATATTTATATTAAACAATCTAAAGGATACACTGCTCCAGGCAAGGAAAAACTTGTTTGAAAATTAAATAAGTCGCTCTATGGACTAAAACAGAGTGGGAAAAATTGGAACAAATTACTAAGCAAAGAACTTCTGCAAGAAAATTTCAACCAAAGCATTATTGACGCGTGCATGTTTGTTAAAGTTTATGATAAGAAAATAATTATTATTTTAGTATGGGTTGATGATATCTTGATTGGCGCAGTAACAGAAGTCAAGACCTTACTCAATCAAAAGTTTGACATAAAAGACTTAGGTCAGATCTCACGATTTCTTGGTGTAGACGTCTTAATTCAAGCAAATGAAATACAAATTGAACCAACAGCCATATGCTGAGAAAGTACTGGAAAGTTTAGTATGCTAGACTGCAAGCACAGACTAACACCTTGTAAACAGAAAATTTTTTCAAAAGAAGCAACTGCCTTTGATTCTACAAAGTACAGAGAGGCTATAGGAAGCTTAGTTTATCTATCTACCTGTACCAGGCCTGATATTTCATGGGTCGTAAATAAATTATCACAATATAATCAGAACCCCACAACTGAACACTGGAATGCAATGAAACATGTATTCAGATATTTAAAGGGAACTTTAGATTTTTGTTTATCTTTCAGGAAATGTGAAAGCGGCCTAAAGTCAACAGAATTTACTGATGCCGATTGGGGAAGCTCTGAAGACAGAAAAAGCACATCTGGATATTGTTTCTCTCTAAATGAACAAGGGCCCGTTATTTTTATTTTTATTTTTTTTACATTTTCACCCCAAACAAGGCACATTACCATTTTAATGTAGGGGGCTACTATCAGGGACATAAACCACAGAGTTACTATGTGGGGAGGTGGGCAGCAAGATGTCAGTTTATGTTACACTTGAACTTTTGCATGTCAGTACAGTTTGAGAAGCCAGGACCTGGAAGGGAATTCCAAAGTCTAGTGGTTCTGGGGAAGAAACTACTGGAGTAGAAGGCTCTCTTACATCTAAGGATCTCTACTGTGAAGGGGTGGAATTTAGCTGCTTGTCGGGTACAAGTGCTTGCAGTTCGTCAGAGCATTCACCATTAAAATACTTGTAGAACAGGCAGAGGGATGCAATATTTCGTCGATGGGACAGAGGTTGAAGCTAAGATGACAGTTCAGGACCTATCAGGTTGGCGACTCTCTTTTGAACCTTGTCTAGGAGCGAGAGACTAGTAGCAGATGCACCAACCCAAATATGACAACAATACTCCATAAATAGGCAAATGGTGGCCTTATAGAGGTACAGGATACTTTTGGGCGGAAGGAGCTTTCTAGCACGGTAGAGAGAACCTACCTTCTTTGCAGCGGTCGTAGCAATATTCTCAATGTAATTGTTTTAACTCATGTTTCCTGTGAACGTTAGGCCGAGAAGTTTAAAAGATGTACTTTCAATTAAAGAATCTTTCGCCATAGCTATTGGTGATAGAAAAGGTTTCTTGTAAGTATTGAAGGAAACAAGTTTAGTCTTGGCAGCATTGAATATGACCATCCATTTTTGTCCCCATTCCACTACAGATCAGAGGTCATCCTCTAGTGTTTCTGTCATTTCTTTAAATATGTGTTTATTAGTTTTACTGTCGTGTCTGTTATAGAGCATGGTGTCATCAGCATACATACCCATCTCACAGACAATTTTCTCCAGCAGGTCATTTATGAATATTAGGAATAATAGAGGTCCAAGGATAGACCCTTGAAGTACTCCCGCATTTATATCATCATATTGTTTAGATGTATGACCGTCGAGGACAACCTGGATTTTTCTCTTATCAAAGAAGGATTTAATTATGTTAAGTATTCTTCCAGTGATACGGTATGATCTGATTTTCCTGAAAAGACCTTCATGCCATACTCTGTCAAAAGCCTTAGATATATCTAGAGCTACCACTCTACCTTCCCCTGCTTTGTTCAGTGAATGGTATATATATGTTCTGAGATTACAGTTAGGATGTCTGCTTTGGAATGGGCTTGCCTAAATCCATATTGTTGGTCGGTCAGTTTAGCATCTGTAAGGTGATTTCTTTCGCCAGAATTCTTGAAAACTGGTATCACAGAGCAATTTTCCAGCAGGCAGGAAAGCAAGATTCATTAAGGCATTTAAGGGATTATTGCCTGGAAAGCATAAAAGCCGACTACAGTAGCTTTATCTACATATACAGTAATGACACCAGTCATGCAAGAAAGTCATTACACAATTGATAAACAAAATAAATAATAAAAGGAATGGAATCAAGCAATGATACATTTGTACAATCAAAGTGCTATCTGCTTAGCAAAGAATTCCATCACGTGAATGGGCAAAGCACATAAACATAAAGTACCATTATATAAGGGACAAGATAAGTGGTGGTATAATTCAACTGAACTATGTGCCAACAGACAAAAATACAGCAAACTGCTTCACAAAGCCCCTGGCAAAGACCTGCCTAGATTAAAAAGAAACTATCAGAATGTAAAGTTTAAGGAGGAGTGTTAAGGGTAAACCTTTGCCACCCTGGGTGATGTCCCTTTATTTGGAACTCTCTTCCTTTCGAAGTCTTGTTCCCTCTCTTTTTAGTTAACTCTCTGAAAAAAAGGACGTGAAAAACCTCCTGTTGTGTGAACCTTCCTTAATATTTTGACCACTACTTTTTTCTGTGTGTGAAAATATCAAATAAACAATACTTAATTCAGTGATAATATCGTTAGTTCAAGAAATTAATTTTTCTTCGAGTTATATACGGATTTCGTCAAGGTGGTCTTTAGGGGCTTTTTTTGTAATGTTTCTAAAAAAATTGCATTTTTTTATTGTCACAATTTACAATACTTTATTATTATAAAAAAAACAAAAATAATTCATCCATTTTTTTTGCTACTGAAAACCATAACTTTAGTAAATGTGTTTTTTTTTTTAAACAAAATGATACATTCCCACTAAGATTCAAATAAAACTAATAGGTTCATTATATTTCGTGATCATTATTTGATAAATACTGAAAATTTAATAAATTTTGTTAATTCCCTGATTTTTAGTGGGTTTTTTTTTAAAGTAAAAGGAAGGGTCAAAATGTTTATACATTTTGAGCATCGGCTATTCATTAGACCATTCCTGAATTGATCCAATCCCAGCTGATTTTGCGGTGTGCAGTTCTAGAAGGGCCACCCTCCCAGGATTTGTCTTCTCTCTTTGAGAAAGTTTTAATTTATTGCTAATCATCTAAGGCACTCTTATGAGGGAATGCCGACGGGGCTGCCCAAGCACATTTTGCAAGTCAGAATGCCCTTCCTCAGAGGCACGGACTTCTTAATTCCATTTTCCGACCTTGGTGTCTGCGCGAGCCTTTTCTAGTCTCACACAAAAACATGCGTTCACATCTCAAGCTATATTACTTGTCATATACATACGCGCACACAAACATACGCGAGCACGTCCACACACGTACATATATTCACGTTCGCGTATATACACTCACATTCACGTGTATATACACACACGCTAACATACACACATGTACGCATACGAATGTACACATTGGCAACGTGACTTCTCCTTTCAAAGGAAATCCACACATGCGCAAAAGACCAACTATAAAAGCAAGAGCAATAAGCTGCTTCCTCCTTTTTTTCCAACTCGCTTTCCAAGGTGAGTGGTCTACGGACCAGCTGCCGCTGTTTCGGCAGGCATGCCTCACGCCACTTGCTGCCATGTGGGGCAAAAAGCCAACAGACAGTACGTACACTTTATACACTTTCTCTCTCCATGAACTGGATTGGCATTCTCACTCTCTCTCTTTCTCTTTCTCCGTGCCGGACGGCCATTTCTCGTTTCACTACATTACTCACACCTCTTTCCACGCGCGAACAAACGATGGTGACTCGAACGTGAAATGAACACACATTTCCTTTTCCTTCTATACTACAAGTCCCGCAACAAACAATGGTGACACGTGCGGACATGAACACGTGTTACACCTAAAACATTCATTCTTTCAACAGTAAATAAAGGACACGTTTATCTTATCCAGCAATTGAGTCTTTGTTTCCTTCATTCCATTCTTTTCATTATTTTCTTTTGTAACGGGATTAGGATTTATATGTCCTAGTCCTCTACATTTTTGCAGTTGGAGCAAACTAAACAAATTCTTACCAGTCATGAGCGCCTTAGTCCCATTTAAAAATAGCCACATGCAAGACTGTTTATTTGCTAGACTGATCCTCAAGAGTTGCCACAATTTACAAATTTAACCAGAACCGAAAGATAAGCTTAGTGTATGAAACATTTTTTTCAAAAGGGTGATAAATCTGAGTAATTGATATTAAAGTCATCTCCAGATTTTGCTCCCCTAATTGTAACCTCCCCACAAAAGGGGAGTATAAAATTAAGTGGGCTGAGAGTCCTAAGAGAGTTAGTTTATTTTCATAAAATAAGATATATATATATATATATATATATATATGCATATATATATATATATATATAATAGAAAAATCTTTAAAATATTTATCATTATTACCTACAGTCAATAATTTTTCATGCATGCATATATATATATATATATATATATATATATATATATATATATATATATATATATATATATATATATAATAGAAAAATCGTATGGAAAATTAATTCAAATTTTCAAAAAAAAAACATTAAAAATCTGAAAATAAGTTATACAGAATTTTTTAATTATCCGACAAGCAGAACAGATAAAAGGTATTTCCTTATTCCACAGAGTTTCGAAAAATGCAATTCTCATCAGAGGAAAGAGGTTTGCTTAATATAAAATAAATTTGGCAGATTAATGCATTAAAAGAAACTACAAATTTGAATTGAATCATATTTGCATAAAAAAAGATTCTAACAGTCCGTGAAAGTTTATACATTTTCATAATGATTATGAAAGCAGGAACAAGGAGAAGAGTAGAAGTATAAAATAATACGGTAAAAATCCATTGAATAAGGAGGTAACATCTAGGAAGAATAACATGAATCCAGTAAAATCCATTGAATAAGGAGGTAACATCTAGGAAGAATAACATGAATCCAGTAAAATCCATTGAAAATCCATAAGAACGGGAAACAGAATTACAGATGTCCAGGGTAAATTCATGTTTCCAGGAAATCTATCAGATCATGAAAAAGTAAAATTTAATTTATTTAAAAAAAAAAAGAAGTTTTTAAAAATATGGAAATGAGAAATAGCAAAGCCATTTTAGCAGGTTATATATATATATATATATATATATATATATATATATATATATATATATATATATATATATGCATTAAAAATTATTGCCTGTAGGTAATAATAATAAATATTTATGTAAAACATTGCTATCACCTCCTTAAAAACAACACTGGCTACATACAGCTAGAATATATATATATATATATATATATATATATATATATATATATATATATATATATATATATATATAAGTTAAAGTGTGTGTGTGTGTGTGTGTGTGTGTGTGTGTACATTTACCTACGACATAACTCTGTCAATTTTCAGTCTACAAACTTAAAATTTGATATACAGGGTATGGAGATTTGCGAAAATCTTTGTAATTCGTTTTGGTCAGAAACTTGGCTGTTAAGGGGTCAAAGTTCAACGATTTGACCTTTGAGAACTCTACTAAACTCCTCCGACAATTTTGGATATAAACAATTGAAATTTTAGATATAGGTTCATTGGACATGGATCTAACTTAATAACTTCATTTGAGCCCAAAACAATAAATGCTAAAGGGTCATAATAGGGGTCAACGTTAAAAAAAATTTCACCTCTGCGGTCTCTACCAAATTACTTAGACAATTTCTGATCTAAGCATTTGAAATTTTACATAAAGTGTATTCAGAGATAGGCAAGCTTTTTAATTGATTTGGGTTGAAGATTTAAGTTACCAATATATAAATGTATATACGTATGTATGTTTGCATGTCTGCCTAAAACTTTCGCCTGAGGCGACGGATTTTTTCAAGATCAGTATCATTTTGAAGTTCGACCTTTCAGACGACAAATATCGAAAAATTGGCTAAAAACATTAATATCTTCACCTTCAACTGGGCACTTTTCTACAGGGAGGGGTCGCTTTTATCGCCGATATTTTCCAAAGTCATCCTCTCCTTTCGATTGTCCAGCCTTAATTTAAACCTACGTTACTTTTGGTTATACGGTGGTCGTAAGAGCAAAGACGTCACGTTTTTCCCCGTTTTTTTCCTCCTTTGCGGTACGGGCTCGAGCCTGCCTTCTTACAACCACTTTTTTTTTTGCTCAACATACACCTCCAAACACCCGAGCAACGCCGGGATGAAATGCTAATATATATATATATATATATATATATATATATATATATATATATATATATATATATATATATATCATGTTTTATTTACAGAAAGTTTAGATGAGATAAGTCATCGATACCGTCGGTTTCAAACCTGATTATTAGGGACCGTTTCAGTTACCCATATCAAGCTCTCTTCAACCGATACCCATGAGATGAGTATCGACTGAAAAGAGCTTGATATGGGTATCTAAACGGTTTGCTATTATCAGGTTTGAAACCGACGGTACCGATGACTTATCTCATCTAAACTTTCTGTAAATAAAATATAAATAAATAATGTTCTTTTTTTCGGATTTTTCCTTATGATAGAGCACTCTGCTGAAATCCTTTTTTCCAAAAAAATATAACTAATTATATATATATATATATATATATATATATATATATATATATATATATATATATATATATATACATACACTGCTGATTAAAAATTTAAGATCACCTAAAATTCTTTTAAAAAAACTTTTTTTTAAGGATAGATTTTAAACTCTTCCAACTTAAGGTTATCAATACTACACTCTAAAATGTTATGGAAACAAAAAGCTACATTCCAAAGATTTATTTTTAAAATTTACATTTTTATTAAATTAGACTTCTTACACATGATCAAAATTATAAGACCTGAGAGAAAAACATTTATTAAATTGTACAAAAAGTGTATGAAAAGTGTATGAAAATATTCAACAATCAAACTCCATTTTCTTGTAGAAAGCTCAAGGTCCGTCTTGCAGTATGGATTGCAGCATTATCCTGTTGGAATAGCCATCCATCCCCACACAAACGATGACCCTCCATCATCAAAGATGCTTTTTGTAGCATGCTAACATAACCAGCTGCTGTCTGAGGAGCCTACACCACCTGGAGCTCCACCGTCTCTCTCTCTCCCTCTCTCTGTAAGAAAAGGTGCCCCATACCATTACAGACCCTCCACCACTATGACATGTGGAAAAAATTCAAGGGGCATATTTTTCATGCCAATATATTTGGAAGCCATCAAGACCATGTAAATTGAATGTTTTCTCATCAGCAAACAGGACTTTTTCCCACTTCTCAACATCTCAGATTTGGTATTCACAACCAGATCTTAAGCGGTCCACTTTGTGATGTGGAAGCAATCGAGGAATTTGTTTACGCTTTTTATTTACCATGCCTTTTTGTTTTTTTTTTCAATGCAGGAGAAATTGGGGGGGGGGTCTACTAAAGGATTTTGCTTTTCCATAATTCTCAGTGTTCTTTAGAAAGTTGCAAATAACAGTTTTACTGCGATTTACCTTAGCTGCTATCGCTCGCTGTGACAAACCTTGCTTATGGAATTCTAGAATTCGAGAGTGCTCAACTTCGGTTAGTTTTCTTGCTTTAGGCATGGTAACCCCTTTACACAGTGATTGCTAATCTCTAACTGAACTAAAAACATTAGAATCTAACAATTTAAACCCTTGGTCTTATAATTTTGATCATGTGTAAAAAGCCTAATTTAATAAAAATGCAAATTTTTAAATAAAATCTTTGGAATGTATCTTTTTGTTTCCATAATCTTTTAGATTATAATATTAGTAACTACAAGTCGGAAGAGTTTAAAATCTATCCTTAAAAAAAAAGGTTTCTTTTTAAAGATTTTTAAGTGGTCTTAAATTTTGATCAGCAGTATATATATATATATATATATATATATATATATATATATATATATATATATATATATATATATATATATATATGTATATACTAGCTGTACCCTGCCACCATATATATATATATATATATATATATATATATATATATATATATATATATATATATATATATATATATATATATATTATATGGAAAAATGCGCGCATGAAAAGTAATATTCTTAAGATTTTATTAAACCTGGAAAAGTAAAGGACAAGAAATTCAACCTGGAAAAGTAAAGAACAAGATATTCTAGTAAAGTAAAAAATAAGAATTTTTTAGACTTAAAATATTGCAGCTAAAAATAAAATTTGAATATTGATAAATATTTTATTTATTATTTGCATATGTTGTTGTTTATTGTTGAGTTAGAAAGGGTGTCAGTCGCTGGATTGAACTTATTTCCCCCCTATTATTTGCATATATTTATGTAGTGAAAATTGTTTGAATAAAATTAATTCATTAGTTAGTTACTTAGTCGATGGAATTAATAATTTTATAATTTACATAAAAATTAATAATTTTATTATATCATAATTAGGATCATTTAATTCTTTCTAACTTTTTAGCTGCAATATTTTAAGTCTAAAAAATTCTTATTTTTTACTTTACTAGAATATCTTGTTCTTTACTTTTTCAGGTTGAATTTCTTGTCCTTTACTTTTCCAGGTTTAATAAAATCTTAAGAATATTACTTTTCATGCGCGCATTTTTCCATATAATCCATGATTTTTCCAGGCATTGCTATTGTATTAATATATAAATTTATAATATTTATTAATGATTGTAAAAAAAAATTAGCTCTCAAACACACATGTATGCAATATTTATCATTCAATCACAGTAGTTCCGAGCCAGGGTCTCTACCGAGACTGCGGTTCATGAATTCGTGATCTGTATAGAGCGTAAACTAACAAAAAAGAAGATGGCACTCGGTGTCTTTTTAGATATCGTTGGAGCTTTTGACAACATACCCTTCAGTAGTATGTTCAAGTCGCTACGAGAACTCAATGTGCCACCAGTACTCATCCGATGGATTGAGTATATGGTGAGGCACAGAACAGTTCAAGTAGAACTACTGAGGGCAACTGTTAAAAGGGAAGTAGTTAAATGAAACCCCCAAAGTGGGATTTTATCACCTTTACTATGGGACTGTATGCTGAATCCTCTTTTAAAGGAGTTTAAAAATAGGAATATTTATGCCCAGGCTGCTGTTGATGACATCGCAGTGCTGGTCGCGGGTTCAAAAGCATCATTGGTCAGACGCATTGCCAAAATGGGACTACATTTTTCATCAAATGTGATAACGAAAAATTTGAGTTCATTCAAAGAATATGTATATCATAGAATTCACTAATATTTTTAATCGATAAATTCACCATTTTTTGCTATAAAATCATAAGGAGAGTTAAAAAAAATTAGTTATTAAAAAAAAAGTTCGGTTTTTTAATTATAAAAAAAAACGATACACGGGATTGAACCTAAAATCTTTCCATCAACCCCCCCGTACTCTAACCGTTACGCTAACATGTCATATTGGCAAAATCGCAGTAAAAATTATTTATATACAAAAAAAGTTATGCACAATAAAAAAAAAGCGTTAGTCACTTATGTACTTACTCTCCTGTTTGTGAACCCACATGTTTTGTTGGAACTTTTTTTCTACTGAACCAATTTTCGAAATTTTTTTTTCAAAATGTATCTAATGAGGTATTCTATCCAACTATATAACCTGTTTGAAATTTGGTTGCTAACGGAATTAGTGGTGGGGGTTTGAATGTGTCTCGATTCATTCAATTTCGGACTTATATATATATATATATATATATATATATATATATATATATATATATATATATATATATATATATATACACTAGCTGTACCCTGCCACGCGTTACTGTGGCTTAATTTCGTGTAATGGAAAATTCTAATAAAAAGAGGAAATGCATGTTTCTTATATTCTTAGTACAGCAATCCACTCCAAAAAGTAAAAACAAAGGCGAAAATAAAAAAAATATGGTACTCTTGCAGAATTGGATCCGGATCTTCGGGAGTTACCATCAATCATGGCTTGGGCTCGACCAACATTCAGTGGATTAAGCCGAAAGTTGCTAAACCATTGAAACGCTAAATAGTTTTCTTTTTTATTGTATTCAAAAATGTGAGTTTTTAATTAATATTTGGGTAAGGGGGGGGGCGTTACTATACACAGATTCGAAAAAGTTGTTCAAAAACGAATAAATGAAAGCAAAGGTAAGGTAAGTTATGTTTCTATCTAACTGGATAATTTTTTAGTGTTTTTATTTAATGTAAAATGTTTAATCGGCTGAAAAACGCAGTGTTTATCTATGTATTTGAAAAAGACGAATGGTCGCGGACTCTGTTGAATACGTTAAGTTTGGGAAAATCAGTTAAAAACTATACAAAACAATGTCAGACACCTACTGATTATATGTTATTTTGACATAGGCTGACATATTCGGTGGGTTTCTGATAGTATTTTGTATAGTTTTTTAGTTTTTAATCATTTTCTCAAACTTAACATCATCAACAGTGTCCATCACCGTTTGTATTTTTCAAATACACTGATAAACACTGTTCTTCGAGCTGACTAAACGTTATAGTAAATAAAACGGGTTTGTATTACTAAACACAGAAACGAAAAAGTTGTTGAAAAATAAATATAACAAATAAATGTTATCAAAGGCAAGATAAGTTACTTTTCTACCTAACTGGATAAGATTTTAGTGTTTTTATTTAGTGTAAAATGTTTAATCGGTTTGAAAAAATGTAGTGTTTATCTGTATATTTGAAAAATACAAATGGCGGCAGACTGTTGAACACATTAACTTTGGGAAAATGAGTTAAAACTAAAAAAAACTATACAAAATACTGTTAGGAACTCACTCAATATATGTTACTGTGACATAGGCAGACATGTAATCAGTGGTTTTTAACAGTATTTTGTATAGTTTTTTTTAGTTTTAACTCATTTTCCCAAACCTAATGTGTTAACACAGTCTGCCGCCATTTGTAATTTTCAAATATAACAGTAAACGCTGTGTTTTTTGAGCCAAATAAAAATTTTGCATTAAAAAAACAAAAAGATTTATCCATTTCGGTAATAAAGTAACATATCTTGCCTTTGATAATATTTGTTAATAAGGTCACGTGAGTCGATTAATGGGTGCTAATGCACTTACTGATCCGCGCTATTTTTTTAAAATCGTATTTCCAAGCTTAATTAAAGTTTTATGTGTTTTTGGTTTTTTGTTTAGATTAGGTCCACCTCCACAATTTTCTTTTAAATGACGATTTTTAAATGTTTCTGACTATGCTGAATATAAAAATCGCATTGTAATTTTGCAGAAATAAGTAGTTATCGAGATATAGATAGTTGTTTTATGCATTGTATTCTTTGGCGGCCATCTTTGTTACGCACGTAGATTTGTTTATGACGCGCGCAAGCGTGTAAAAAAGACGGCTGCCAGAGATTACAATGCATTATACAAATTTTTAATATCTCGATAACTACTTATTTCTGCAAAATTTCAATGCGATTTCCATACTCAGCATAGTCGAAAACCTACAAAAGTCGTCATTTAAAAGAAAATTGTGGAGGTAGACCTAATCTAAAAATTTACCGTTTTTTTCATTCAATTTTAAGGTTAAAGTACAGAATAGGTACAAAACACCCTCTTCTCCCAATGTTAAGAATGGCTTTTTAAATAATAACATTATTATTTCAGCACGGATCAATAAGTGCACGAGTACCCAATTTCTTTATAAGCATTCATATTTTCTTATATAAAAACAACTTCTGTAAAAAAAAAAAAAAAAAAAGAAAAAACGTGCACTTTCAATCTTTGTTAAAAATAGGTTTTCTCGAAAAAAAAAACAAAAAAATATGGTAAAAAAAGCAAAGAGCAAAACGTTAATCAGTATTCATGCAGAGAGTGATCCGTGCTGAAATAATAACGTTATTATTTAAAAAGCCATTCTTAACATGGGGAGGGGGTTTTGTACCTATTCTGTACTTTAACTTTACAATTGAATAAAAAACATATCATAAAACTTTAATTAAACATGGAAATGCGATTTAAAAATAGCGCAGATCACTCTCTGCATTAGCACCGAAAGTACAGAATAGTTAGAAAACATCCTCCTCCCCATGTTAAGAATGGCTTTCTAAATAATGTTAATGATTCAGTACTGTTCCTTGTCTGCTTAAGTTTAACTTTTGTTTATTAAATTGTTAGGTGAAAGTCCAGAATAGTTACAAAACACCCCTATCCCCATGTTAAGAATGGCTTTCTAAATAATAACGTCGTTATTTCAGCGGGGTAGCTTCTCTGCATAAGTACCATGTTTTGTTTTAAATTGTTAGGTGAAAGGACAGAATAGTTACAAAATACCATCCCCATGTTAAGAATGTCTTTCTAAATAACATTATTTCAGCACGGTATTTTCTATGCATACATACTATCTATTTTTGTTTATTAAATTGTTAGGTGAAAGTATAGAATAGATGCAAAACTCTCTCCCCATGTTAAGAATAGCTTTCTAAATAACGGTATTATTTCAGCACAGTACCTTCTCTGCATAAGTACTATCTTTTGTTTATTAAATTGTTAGGTGAAAATATAAAATAGTTACAGAACACTCTCCCTTTCCCATGTTAAGAATGGCTTTCTTAATAGCGTTATTTCAGCACGGTACCTTCTCTGCATAAATACCATCTTTTGTTTATTAAATTGTTAGGTGAAAGTATAGAATAGTAACAAAACGTCCTCCCCATGTTAAGAATGGCTTTCTAAATAACGTTATTATTCTATTATTATATTATTATGGTACTTTCTCTGCATAAGTACCATGTTTTGTTTATTAAATTGTTAGGTGAAAGTACAGTACTCATGCAGAGAGTGATCCGTGTTGTAATAATAACGTTAATATTTAAAAAGCCATTCTTAACATGGGGAGGGGAGGGTGTATTTTAACCTTACAATTGAATAAAAAAACATATAATAAAACTTTAATTAAACCTGGAAATACGATTTAAAAAATAGCGCGGACCACTCTTTGCATTAGCACCACTTTTACCAACCAATCTTATATCGAAAAACAAAAAAAAACTAAAAAAGCAAGCGACAAACTTTTTTTTTTTGCCTTATATAATAAAGAAAAAATGTGTAAATTAAAAAATGTGGAAGATAAACAAATGAATTATGTGTTTTTTTGTTTTTTTTACTTATCGAGTAAACAGAAAATGAAATCTACTTCTTTTTCGTCAATTCATGGCTGTGAAATGAATCGAACCGAAAGTTCAGTTTTATCAACAAAGCAGGTTCACACTAACGGTTAAAAAAATATATTTATTTTATTTAATATTTTAATAATTCGCGAGGTAAATTTATTTTAATAACATAAAAACATCCCTCGACTCTAAAGATGGGTTGTCTGAAAATTTCAAATAAATTGGTAACGTAGAAATATGTTTTTATTCACTTGTAACAAACCAAGAATTACATTTATATATATATATATATATATATATATATATATATATATATATATATATATATATATATATATATATATATTGTTATTTTCCCCTTAAAAACAAGGATTGAGCTAATAGGAGAACGTATAATAAGCGTGTAGCGATGTTCCAGCCTCTGCTATTTAATACTATAGAACTAAACTTATTCGATATTATATAGAGTTTTAATTATCTTCTTTCTTGTGTTAATTAATGTTGGCCTAGCGGTTGAATATCAGGCTGCAGAGTCAAAGGTGACTTTACAACTGGGTGTGAATCCTTTGACATTTCCTACACTGAAGATTGTGTAAGCATGAAACACTGGTGTCTGTATGTAATAATAATAAACGCTTATATAACAATATAATATATATATATATATATATGCATATATATATATATATATATATATATATATATATATATATATATATATATTTCTGTGGAAATATATTTTCTTATAATATATACCAATCCTTATTTAAGAAGCTCAATGTAATTGCAGAGCAATATATTGAATAAATGACTAAAGACTATATTCCAAAGTTCATGATGTTGACCATCCCATAATTTATTCCTTTAATACAGTTGACATTTATAATTCTTGACAGTACAAGGCAGGGGAGGGTAGAGCGGTAGCTCTAGATATATCTAAGGTTTTGACAGGGTATGCCATGAAGGTCTTGTCAGGAAAATCCGATCATAGGGTATCACTGGACGAATACTTAACATAATTAAATCCTTCTTAGATAAGAGAAAAATTCAGGTTGTCCTCCATGGTCGTACATCTAAACAATATGATGATATAAATGCGGGAGTACCTCAGGGGTCTATCCTGGGACTTTTATTATTCCTAATATTCATAAATGACCTCCCCGACAAAATTGCCTCTAAGATAGGTATCTATGCTGATGACACCACACTCTATAACAGGCACAACAGGAAAACAAATGAATACATATCCAGGGAAATGGCAGAAACACTACAGGATGACGTCCAATCTGTAGTGGAATGGGGACAAAAATGGATGGTCACATTCAATGCAGCCAAGACTAAACTTGTTTCCTTAAATACTTACAAGAAACCTTCTCTACCATTAATAGCAATGGCCAAAGATTCATTAACTGAAAGTACTTCTTTTAAACTTCTCGGCCTAACGTTCACAGGAAACATGAGTTGGAACAATTACATTGAGAGCATTGCCAGGACCGCTGCAAGTAAGGTAGGTTCTCTCTACCGTGCTAGAAAGCTACTAACACCTGAAAGTATCCTGTACCTCTATAAGGCCACCATTCGCCCATGCATAGAGTATTGTTGTCATATTTGGGTTGGTGTATTTGCTACTAGTCTCTCGCTCCTAGACAAGGTTCAAAAGAGAGTCTCCAACCTGATAGGTCCTGAACTGTCATCTTAGATTCAGCCTCTGTCCCACCGACGAAATGTTGCATCCCTCTGTCTGTTCTACAAGTATTTTAATGGTGAATGCTCTGACGAACTGCAAACACTTGTGCCCCCACGACGTAAATACCCTTAACACACCCGACAAGCAGCTAAATCCCACCCATACACAGTAGAGATCCCTAGATGTAAGAGAGCCTTCTAATCCAGTAGTTTCTTCCCCAGAACTGCTAGACTTTGGAATTCCTTTTTAGGTCCCTGCTTCCCCAACTGTACTGACATGCAGAAGCTCAAGTGTTACATGAACCGATATCTTGCTACCCAACTCCCTACATGTCCCTGATAGTAGCTCCCTACATTAAAGTGGCAATGTGCCTTGTTTGGGGTGAAAATTTAATTTTAAAAAAAAGTATCTGTTTCGTAGCGCAAAATCAATCACTAAATTATTATATCAATAAGAGCAAAATAGATTCACTGGTTGATATAATAATTAAGTGATTGATATAATAATTAAGTGATTGATATAATAATTAAGTGATTGATATATAATTAAGTGATTGATTTTGCGCTACGAAACAGATACTCTCAAGAATTGTAAAACCCAACTGAATTAAAGGAATAAATTATAAGATGGTCAACATTATGAATTTTGGAATATAGTCCTTTGTCATTTATTCCATATATATATATATATATATATATATATATATATATATATATATATATATATATATATATATATATGTTAGTAAATTACCAAAGAATCTAACCGTATCGGGAAATATGTGAAAATGTATCAAATATAAGAATTAGTTTCTTATTTGCAACTTATGTAAACCCTTTTTTTAGATATAACCCTAGTTAACACATTTCAGAAAATAAATATTAGATGAATAATAATAATAATAATAATAATAATAATAATTTATTTGTAGAATTAAAACATTTTCAAAATATTTCAACTCAAATGTTGAATAAAACCTGTGTAGCTTTGCAATATGAACCAAAACAGGTACCGGAACAAACACGATCTTTTTTTTTTTTTTTTTTTTTCAACATTATGTCATGCACTTTTTCTTACTAGGCAAAGAATTTCTAATTTTTCTGAAGAGTATATGTACGAAAGTGTTGCTATTGACATAATAATACCCGACTGTAAAAAAAATGTACCCAAATTTTTAACACGCTGGGGAGCTGTTTTCATGAAAAATAAATAATTGGATCTTGGAATGTAACCATAGTGGATTTTTTTTTATATGCTCTGTTGCTATATTTAATATACTTTGAGCTTCAAAGCAAAAACGATTGTTATACACATTAAGTGAAATATGATTAAAAAAACATATTTTACCCCCTATATATATATATATATATATATATATATATATATATATATATATATATATATAGATAGATAGATAGATAGATAGATAAGCAGGATTCCCCATGCTTGAATACGGGGCAGCATCATATGCAGCAGTATATTAAGTAAATATTGTTTCAACAGCAACACTGTTTAATTTAATGGTCATAAATAGATGGTGTTAAAACACTAATATTTAAAGTACAGCTCCTAGTGAGTCTTTATATTAAGGGACATACAATCACACACACGGATAAGGAGTTCTTTCTTATTATGTATATATACCTACGGCATAATCACGTTTACACATCGGTTTATGTTAGGCCCACCTAAATTAAGCAATGCTGAGTGTAATCGGTCCTAAATGTATATACTTTGTGGTGGGATGTAGACATTCTCAGGTTGGGGTCTGGGGGCTTCAGTCTTTGAAGACATGCATCTAGGATGAGGAAAACTCTGAGATAAAACCTGCTGTCTATTCTGTCTGTGGTAATCAATTGCACTGACTGAGATTAGCAGTTGTTCCAAAAAGCGTTGATGGCTCAACACAAAGTTTTCACTATATATATATATATATATATATATATATATATATATAGGCATCCACATACAGCACTATTTCGCTGTTTCACAGCTCATCAGCGCGGCTAGACAAGCAACTACCTCAAGCCAGTATCAAAACCCGACCACCCAAACAACGGTCAGAGTGTCTAACCGTTGCGCTATTTTGCTGCTGCTATGCGGGCAGTGAATTAACAATGTTTTGATATTGTCCAAATACCTAAGGTCAATTTGTTTATACAAAGAGCATCACTTAATATGCTAATGGTAATTTGTATATTACTTTCCAATATGCTCAACCCAAGATAGAGAGCATTATATATATACATATATATATACATGTATACACACACACACATACACACACACACACACACATACACACACACATATATGTATTATTGAAAATTAATTAAAATTTAAAAAAGGAAACGTTAAAACCTGTAAAAAAGTTATATAGAATTTTTAATTATTCGACAAGGAGTACAAATAAAATGTAAAGATCTTATTCTGCTCATCAGAGGAAAGAGGTTTGCAAAATAAAAATAAATTTTGCGGATAAATGCATTAAACTAAATTACAAATATGAATTGAATCATATTTGCATTTTATTTTTTTAAATTTTTTTTATTCAATTTTCACCCCAAACAAGGCACAGTGCCACTTTGAAGCAGGGGGCTACTATTAGGGACTTAGTTAGCGGGGCCATTATGAAGGGAGATGAGTTTTTAACAGTTAGTGAAAGTTTATAAAGTTTCATAATGATTATGAAAGCAGGAACAAGGAGAAGAGTAGCAGTATAAAAGGATATGGTAAAAATCCATTAAATAAGGAGGTAACATCCAGGAAGAACAATATAAATCCAACTAAGTCCATTGAAAATCCATAAGAATAGGAAACAGAATTACAGATGTCCAGGGTAAATTCATACGTCCAGAAAATCCATCAGATCACGGAGAACTAAAAGTCACATTTAAAAGAAAACAAATATCTATATATATATATATCTTTATCTTTATCTATATATATATATATATATATATATATATATATATATATATATATATACGTTGGCCACACACGGTAACTGGGTGCCTTGTGGCCCCAGGCTAAACTTGTAGGAGATTTTGGAGTAGTAGGGGACCCCAGAGGTAGTGTGTTAGGGCCCACCGATGTGTGGACATTCCCTGGCTCACTACCAACCTCTACCCCACTGTCTTGTAGGTGCCCTGAGTTGGGTGAAGACTAGGGGAACCAACCCCAAAATCAAACACCACTGCCTTGTGGGCCTTATCACAGCAAAAGTCTAAGAGATGGGAACTCTGACTACAAATCCTACTGCTGCCTTGCAGTTTTCCTTAAAAGGTTATGGAACCTCATCCAGAAAGAAAAGGCGTAGTAGCGGACATGATAGAGCGACTGTTTACCTCACTGAGATTACCTTCACCCAGAAGTTGCAGCCTCCTCTGCTGCGAATCGTCACGGGTTCACTCCACTGTACATAAGTATTGGAGGTTCAGGAGATTGTTGAGTCCATTTTATTTTCCATCTCAGTAAAAAGGATAGACACAAGTTCAAATACGGTTTTAGAAAGGTAGCACAATAGAGGCAGAAGAAACTGTCCGAGCAGTCTCGTCGGCGCCTAGTGCAAAAAAGGAACTCAGCAAACATGATATGTTTATATTCATGAGAAACACCAGTCTGGCTGAAACTACTGTCAATAATTTTCCCTACCCTTTATCTGTGCCTAAATCCAAACGTAGATTCTATGAGCAGAGCTTCTTTCTCAGAAGTGCACGACTGTGGAAATCTCTTCCATTTGCCTGTTTCCCACCTGACTACAACTTGGATGTCTTCAAATCCAACATAAACAAATTCCTGACAAACCGCCCCCTTAAGAAACTCTATCAAATCCCCAATACTAATGATTACTACAATACTATCTCATTGATTACTGTACACGCAATAACCCTTATCCCTGAGTGGCCTCCAGGCCTTGATAAGTGGTGCCCCCCCCATGTAAAAATAAATAAATAAATAAAAAATATAACTGCCCACATAGTTAGCTATTTTCCATTCTTTATAATTAATTTCCACAAAAGAAAAAAAAATCAACTTAAAAATATATCATTTAAAAGAAAAATGTTAAAAATGTAAAAAGGTGAAGATTTTCTGTAGAACGAACTGGATTTGAACTTGGCACACCCAGGTTGTTTTTTTTTTTTTTTTACAACACATTATCAAGGCCCAGAGGCCACTCAAGGATAAGGGTTAAAGAGTGTACAGTAGAAATTGGTCAATATAGTAATCATTAGTAATGAAAATTTGGTAAATTTAATAACTTATATGGAACGGCTCATCAAGAACTTATTTACTTTAGACTTGAACACATCCATATTGTAGTCAGCCGGAAAGCAGGAAAACGGAAGACAATTCCACAGGCGTGCAGTTCTAAGAAAGAAGCTTTGTTCATGGAATCTACGTTTAGGTTTAGGCACAGATAAAGAGTGGGGGAAATTATTGATAGTGTTTACAGCTAGACGAGTGTTTCTTGTGAAAGTTTGGCGAGGGGGGACCATAGATTGAAGCTCAGTTGAACACTTTCCATGAAAATAACGATACATCAAAGACAAACTCGCAACATCTCTTCTGTGAGATAGAGGTTGCAAGGAGGAGAAAAGGACATCTCCTACGAGGCTACGAAGTCTATTTTGAACTCTATCAAGGCAGGACAAGTCCTTTCTAGCAGCTCCTGCCCAGATGTGGCAACAGTATTCCATCCTTGGACGTACCTGGCTCTTATATAGGTAGAGAATAGCATCAGCAGTGAGATATCTACTGGATCGATAGAAAGATCCCACCATTTTTCCAGCGGCCTTGGCAACAGATTTGATATACGTGTTCCATTTAAGATCAGGAGTAATGGTCAAGCCCAGAAGCTTGTCAAAACTTGAGGCCTCCTGAAGACGAGAGCCATTCATTTCAATTGATGACAAATGTGGATTAGAATGTTGATGATGTAAAGAGAGAAGCTTGGTTTTAGATGCATTAAAAGTAACCAGCCACTCCTTTCCCCATTGTACTACGTGCTCAAGATCAGAGGAGAGAGAATTGGAGAGAACTTGGTCGTTTACTGTCTTAGATGTGGTACCATAAATGGTAGTGTCGTCAGCATAAATGTCTACAAATGATGTAAGGATATGATTTGGAAGATCATTAATGTAGATCAGGAAAAGAGTTGGGCCCAGGATGGATCCCTGAGGGACACCGGCATTAATACTGTGAGCTTCTGATTTTTGCCCCTCAACTACTACTCTTATGAACCTATCAGAAAGAAATGATTTAATAATTGAGAAGACTTTTCCAGCTATACCATAGCTAGCGATCTTATGAAGTAAACCTTTATGCCATACCCTATCAAAGGCTTTAGATATGTCAAGAGCAATTGCCCTAGAAAGATTGCCACTGTCGAGAGATTTGCTAATCCTATGCGATATAACTGTAAGGACATCTGCTGTAGATCTAGCAGAACGGAAACCATATTGAGTGTCACTAAGAAGGTTATTTTTATTGAGATGTTTGATTACTTCTGTATTTAACACAGATTCTAGCAACTTACTCATGACGCACAGGAGACTTATTGGCCTGTACTGAGAGGGGGATGAGCGATCACCTGAATTCTTAAATACAGGGCATACTGATGAGATTTTCCAGGGAGATGGGAAACTATTCTCCTTAAGACAACGTTTAAACAGTTTTGTAAGTATGAGCGCTAATTCAGGTTGAAGTTTTTTGAGTACTATAATTGGAATACCGTCAGGGCCAGTTGCTTTACTCGAATCAAGGTTTTTGATTAGCTTCGCAACATCACGTACAGATATACGTATATCACATAGCGTGTTTTCTGATACAGGAGGAAATATTGGGGGTTGGCGGTCTTGGTCGCAAAGGGTAGAATTAGCTGCAAAGTTCTTGACAAAGAGTTTGGCTTTGTCTGATGCTGACGAGATTACCTCAGGTCCATTGATAATAGTTGGGATGGAGCACACGCTTCTGTTCAGGATTCTGTTGGCTATTTGCCAAAACTGGTGGGAACCAAGCCGCTGCTCAGCTACTTTGGACTTAACAGATTGAGCATACAACACTCTTGCGTTCCTTATTACTTTCTTACAATGGTTGCTGGCATTCCTGAAAACGGCTTTAGTTTCCATACATCTATTACGTTTGAAGCAGTGGAAAAAGTGATTTCTGTGCGCAATGGCAGCAGCACATTCTGGAGAGAACCATGGCTGGCTGTTAGGTTTTTGCTGAAACTTTTTAGAGGGTATGAAATGGTCAATACCTTCAATTAACCATTCAGTTAGGTCTAATACTATAGAGGACACATCCTTTTTAAACATGGAATGCAGAGGTAGATCAGATATAAATGTACGGAAGCTATCCCAGTCAGCCTTAGTGTATCGATATACTGTACGATGAAGAGGTACGTCTGGGGACTTATTACATTTCATTTTTATCTTAATTGATACAACAGAGTGGTCGGAAGATCCAAGAGGCGACAGAACAGAAACTGAACATAGTTCAGGGCAAGTTGTGAGAAAAAGGTCTAGTAGGCTCGCATACTGGCCGTCATTATCGGGCACACGGGTAGGTTCCTGAACAATCTGAGTGAGGTCATAGGCAATGGAGAAATCATGACAGAACCTCCCCTCATCATCGGTCTTGTTTGAGTGGGTCAACCATTCGACGTTGTGAACATTGAAGTCTCCACATACGTGAATGTTAGCTGAAGGATAAGTAGAAAGGACTTGGTCAATCCGTCACTACCCACTGACATATATTTACACCGACATTTATTCAGACAATGCATGGTACAACCTTGGGCTACACCCTTTGAAATTGAATATAATTAAATGCAAATAAAAAAGAAGAAAGACAGTATGGCATTTTAGGCAAACATAAATATTTAATATAAGATTCAACGTGATGTTGCTAGTCTCAGTCCTTTCTACAATTTCTATTATGGCATGCATTCCTCAGAAGTGTCTGCTTCCTTTTTTTTCCAGCTTGTTTGACTTGTTCGTCTAGAGGTCTCCATCAATTTGCTGTTTTAGTTATGATGCCTCCGTTCAGTCTTGAAAAACAAAGGATACCCTCTGTAGGGGCAGTTGCGCGCGTAATTGTGAGGCAAGGGTTGCGCAGTTTCCAACCACACCTCTTCTGAATCGACACTGTTTGAGTCCAGTGGCAAGGAGAAGTCCAGGACGACTGGAAACAATGACAAGATAAATGGAGAGCACATACATCACCTGGAAGTCTCAAATGGTCACCCATCTGGTACTGAACAGGTTCAACATTGCTTAACTTTGGTGATCCAGTGGGAACCGCTGTGTCAACATGATCATGCCGTATATAAGTATATAATGTTTTAATACCTCACTGAAATACAGCTTCCTGTTTCAGTTGCTGATTTTCAAGGAATGAAAGGTTGTGAAACTCTCTTCCTGCTCACTGTTTTCCTTCTACCTAATCTTTTCAAGATTAAGATCAATAGGCATCTCCTGTACTTGCAATAATCATCCTTCATTCTTGTTAGCTTCTTACATCAAGTGACTTCATGGTCTTCGAGAGATTTCTATAAGAAAAATAATTGTAAGTACTTATCGGTTCTGAGCACAGGAAGTAAGATACCTAATCTAAACAAATAACTCAATAAGATGGATATTTTTTTGTTAATTTTTATCTCAGAACTGATATTTACAGTAACTTAAAATGCTTATATCTTCTATTAAATATTACTGTTCTGGTGATCTCTCTTGTGGCGCCACTATATAGACTCTTCCAATGCTATAAATATTGGTGATAAGATGGAATCCAGATATAGTCTCTGACAACCAGTTACTTCTGTAAATACATACTCTTGTTAACTACCTCCTTGTTGTCTTGTTTATTTCCGTCGCTCTGCTGCCACAAACAATTACATTTATTAACAGGTCACAAATGAGTTGGCAAACAAAAATAAATTGTTTTGGACGAGTCTGGGATTAAGGAGAATCTAAATTGAATCTTGACTTGACTATCGACAGCTGCGTAACTCTTGCTTCCCTTAGTCTGTCCTTTAGTCCTCACAATCCATCATGTTTCTGACAAAGGCGGAAGAATTGCTGTTCTCTGGGTCGGAGTCTATTCATCTAGCACTTATTATTGGCATTTTTTTTTTACATTGAAGTGGCATTTTTTTTTTTTAGCTCCTTACATCAAGTGGCTTCATGTTTAGTCTGGAGTGTCGGAATTTAATTTTTTTATCGACGTAATCGCCTTTGGTGCAAAGGGAAGTGGGGGGGGGTCAGCAAGTTTTGGTTAGCCTGTAGCATTCTTGTTACCCCCTCTCTTTCTCTCTTGGCCCCGCTTCCTCTACCAGTCGTTTGAACTGAGAGGTTTTTTCAGCTGGCGAATGTGTGTGTGCGCGTGTCACTCTCTTTCTTTCTCTCTCTCTCTCTCTCTCTCTCTCTCTCTCTCTTTTTGTCATTTAAATCTTCATGGTCATTTCTCTCGCCCCCCCTCTCTCTCTCTCTCTCTCTCTCTCTCTCTCTCTCTCTATCTCTCTCTCTCTCTCTATCTCTTTCGCTCGCGGATGGTTGCCGTGTGTTCTTGTTAGTGATTGGCTGTTCAGGAAACAGTTCCAGAAATCCCTTTTTTGTGATTTTTTTTTTTTTCAAATCAGTTCAAGATAGGATTTATAGCGAGCAAGACTCATTTTCCGGTGCTCCTCCGACCACGACGTAAATTCATTCAACCACTTCACTAGGGGAAGAGAGCCTTTATTGGAGTGGTTTGAAGTTGGTGTTCTAAAATACACAATTTATTGAAAAATAAAAGGTGTGGGCAGAGCTTGTCAACATTTTTATTTCTCCCTTTTCCAAGCTGTTGAATGAGAGACTTTATTTTATTCGTCCCCTTTCGAACGGATGAAGAAGTAGCCAGACAAACCTTTTCAGAGAAATGAATATTATTTCAGGATAAGGAAGAAGAAGAAACCTGACAACCTTTTCAGAGAAAAAGGAATTTTATTTCAGACACTCTATACTTAGAAGAAGAAGAAGAAGAAGAAGAAGAAGAACCTTTTCTGAGAAAATAAATTTTATTTCGGACACTCCATACTTCGAAGAGAGGGAGCCCAAATTTTAAGCCTTTTGGAGGTTTCGTTTGTCTCAAAAAAAAAAAAAAAAAAAAAAGGACAGAGGAGAAGAAAAGAAAAAAAAACTTTAAAAGAACTTTGCGAACTTTGCATGTTTTCTTTCCTTGAAAAATCCCTTTTGTTAAAAGAAAGGCTGAAGTTGTGACGAAGTTTCAAAAGAACTATTTTCTGTTTTTTGTATGTTCTTTTCCTTTCAGCCTTTAAAGTAAGACTTGTTTTTTTTCTTGTAATTGGTTTGGATTTTATATGTTACCTTAAGGGTTTTTTTTTTTTAAACCCTAGTTTGCAAAAATAAAATCAACAATAACATTTTCTTTTCTTTTAATAAAATTCGAATCATTGTATTCACATTTCGGCTCTGTACTTCATTTGCTCATTTCTTTAGTTTCTCATTTCCGCTAAATTTGCTTTACATGTTTATTTTTTTCTGTTTTTTTTTCTCTTTCAATTCGTTACCCCCCCCCCCCCCAATAAAAAAACAAACGAATTTTGGTGATGACCCCAAAATTCCGCCAGGAGCAAGTTAAACAATAAAAAAAAAATGTCTTTCATTAAAAAATAATTATGTCGTCAATCAACCTATGTTCCATCGATGAAATGTTGCACCCCTCTGCCTGTCATGCAAGTATTTTAATGGTGGATACTCTGCCGAATTACAATGACACCGTCGACGTAAATACCCCCGACAAATCTGACAATCAGCAAAATCCCACCCCTACACGGTAGAGATCCCTTGATGTAAGAAGACCTTCTACTTTAATAGTTTCTACCCAAGAACTGCTAGACTCTGGAACTCCCTTCCGGGTTCCTGTTTTCCTAACTGTACTGGCATGCAGAAGTTCCAGTGTAATGCGAACAGACATCTTGCTGCTCAAATCCCTACATAGTATCCCTGCAACGTATGTCGCCGATAGTAACCCCCTACATCAAAGTGGCACTGTGAATTGTGCGTGAAAATGGAATTTAAAAAAAAATTGTAAAGTTTAGCGTGTCGTGCTGGGTGTAAAAAGGAGATAGCATTCTACATTTAATCCCGGACCACACCGAGTCCCGCTGCTAACATAAATCATTTGATGAAATCAGGCTGATAGATAAATATAGATAGGTACGAGGGTGAGTGTACCTATTTACTATGCCTCCCCACGGGACAGAGTTAGACACCAGGGTCGTTTTTTAACGTGGAGAAAAGGTACAAAAATAAAAATTGTCTCAGTCGTGAAGGATTTCTCCTCCACCGAAAGAGAACAAGAAATAAAAGTGCAGCATCTGAAGAACAGATACTACACTTTGATCTTGTCCCGTGTAGGCTGGTTTAAAATAACCGATTGGGTGGTGTGTGAGGGAGTGTGTAGTAGTGCGAAGATTGATGCTGAAACGCGAACGGTTGGCTAACAGATTAAGCTAGTGAGTGCGAGGATTCACTGAATGGGGTCAGCCTAGACGCTTCTTCTTCTTCTTCTTCTTCTTCTTCTTCTTCTTCTTCTTCTTAGCACTGTCATCAACGCAATCATTACTATGAAAGCGGGCTAGCTGCTGCTGTTTATGTAGTATAAACTCGTCCTACCCACGGTGGTTTTGCCTTCTCCAACTCTGACTCTGACTATTGTCGCATTTGGAAAGAGAATCGTTACAAAATCGGAATACTTACGTCAAAAGGAAAAAAAAAAAAAAAAAAAAAAAAAAAAAGAAAAGAGATATAAAGTGGAAAAGAAGGGACAATAATAAAAAGAAAGAAAGAGGTGGAGGGGGGGCTAATAGAAAAAGGTACCAAACTGTACTTGATAAAAAGAAGCAAAGGGGGTATAATATATAAAAAAGAAAGAGACTGTAATATACAGAAAGTAAGACAGGATAATCGATACAAAGAAAATAAAGATATGAAAAGAATAAAAAAGAGAAAAGGATAGAGAGGTTAATATATAAAAACAAGAAAATAACAAATTACCAAGGCAAAGAAGGTGGGCTCCCATTATCGTACTAGAAAATTACTCACATTTGACAGTGTCCAAAATTCGTCCATGCATGGAATATTATTGCCACATCGAGTCTGGTGCATCTATCATTAGTCTTTTCCTCAGCCCCCCCCCCCCAAGTCTCAAATTTAAAAGGTTCGGCGTTATCAGCCAGGCTCAAATCCGTCTCATCGCATGTTACATCCTTGTGTCTGTTTTACAAGTATTTTAATGGAGGGTGCTCCTAATGTACTCGTTGCTGCTCATATTCCTGACTAACCCGAAAAGGAGCAAATTTAAACTCTTAACTGTAGAGATCCATTGATGCCGTTAAGCTCTCTACTCTAATAGTTTATTTCCTCGGACTACTAGACTTTGGAATTCTCTTACTGTCTCCTACTTTTGAACAAAAGATCACTTGTTTTCCTAGTACTACTCCTGTTTTCATAGATATTCAACTTTCTGAGTAAAACAATATGAGGTTTTAGTTTATATATATATATATATATATATATATATATATATATATATATATATATATATTTATAAAACTCAAATGACCTTGTAACGAGTGATGTAACCCACTTTCCGGTTTACGACATCCGGTTGCGCATGCATGCATAAACATTAACCCATAACAACGAAAACAAATAAACACAAATCACTTCTTTTGCAGATTTTTACCTGCGCACTGAAATATTAACGTTATTATTTCGAAATTATTATTTAACATGTGAAGAGTGAGGGTGGTTGGCAACTATTCTTTATTACAACTATACTGTCACTATTTTCTTACAACTAAACAACTTTAACCCGTTGACAAACATAAGAACAATTGTAGTAAAGCGAAGACTACTACTACTACTACTACTACTACTACTTTCTATCCGTCCCTTTTTCTTCCTTCCTTCCTTCCTTCCTTCTTTTTTTATTTTTTGTTTACATTTCTAGATACAAAATAGTTGTGTAAGAACTGTGAATTTGTTGAGACATTTACTAATCTGTTTCAATATTAGTTTTATTTTATTTTATTTATTTAGGTTTTATTTTTTGTTTCAGGTTTTATTAATTATTTTGTTTAGATTTTAAGTTTCTATAACCTGGTTGAAGGATTCCAATATGGGTTTTTCATTCTTATATTTCTCATCGGTATGTTCATGTGTGTTTTTGCTGCTAAATGACTCTCGTCGGCGTTCAATTCATAGGAAAATCATGTTTAATTTTCGATTTTGAGCGATTATTCGGAAAAATAAGTAACTTTACACGAATAGGGAGGATTTTTTTTTCCATGTTTAAGTGATCCGTCCGTGATTTTTCATTTTAATATACTTTCATAGAAATGTTTCTGTTATGCCAAAAAAAAATCTATTTTCTTTACGTCACAAGTGTCACGCTCATACATGAATTCCATAGCTAATATAACATACTGACCCAATGGGTCACGGGTAGTCTAGTATATATATATATATATATTTGTAATGTTAGGCTGTATAAGGTGTTAACTTTGGTCAAAATCATATAAAATCATATTAGTCTTGTTAATAGAACATGTTAAACAATGATTGAGATTGTCGGACTGACTTCCTCATCTTGGTTGTTATTGTCACAACGTTTCGGCCGTTTTGCCCTCGGCCTTCGTCAGGTGTTTTGTATCGAACTGGGAAACCGTTTGTAAGGAGTCTCGAACCCAACCCTTTATTATTATTACGAGGGTACCGTGTTCGGACTCCAGCTAGGCTTTGGGACATAGTTGCTGATTCTCTGTTTTGAATGTTACTTTTTTTTTTTTTTTCCTTTTTTTTTTTTTTTCACTGCCTTCGTTCAGGATTGAACTCAACCCCTTTGGGTAACTGTAAACTTTGATACAACGTCTAGGACCACTCGGCCATATGTCACTGGGACAAAGACCAAAATCTTTCCGATTCTCTCTCTTCTGACCTTGAGTGCATGATACAACGGGTTATAAAATACCTAATTATCTTTAATGCATACAAAACCAACGTTCCATCTTTTAACCACCAACACTTTGATCCCTATTTGATCCCAATTGAAATGAATGACTCTCATCACCCTATTTTGACAAGCTTCTGCCCTTTCACTCCTAGCCTAAAATAGAATACCATCCGATCAGTTGCTAAGATCGCTGGTTGAATTAGTTCATCTCTCCAGAAGGCATCTCACTTCCAACACAATCCTCTATCAGCACAAGATTCAAATACACCCTAAGATGGAAAACTGTTGCCACATCTGGGGGTAGCTGCTAAGAGTAACCTTTTTTGCCTTCACGGGGCATAATCTATCTCTGCTTTATCGCCATGTTCTTGAAAGGTGCCCGCTGAAGCTTCTATCTATGCAATTCCACCCATAAAACATTCGTAACAAACTCTCGTCTAACTACAACCATTGTCAACAATTTCCCTTACTCTCCATCTGTGTCTAAAACTAAATAACAATTCTATGAGCAAAGTTTTTTCCTAGAACTACCTGCCTATGAAATACTTGCTGGCCATCTCACACTCATTAGCCCATATTCTCAAATGACCTTTGGGTCTTGATAAACAGTGACTCCTTTAGTAAAAACAAAAAAGTAGTCTTTAAAGAGTTTGGTTAAAATTAATGCATTCTGGAAGTGTTCCTGAATATCTATTAGTGATGAGACAATTCCAATATTTTTCCTGATTCTGATACAATTACCGATTCTGATTCTCCATAAATCTCTAAATATAAAAGTTATTTTTTTGTCACAATTATTGTAAAAACAAATGTAAAATATGCCGATATTTTCTCAAATGTAAAAACTCACTTGCGGGAAGGGATGATCTACAGATTTTAGTTTTACTGGTAATTAAAAATCAATCAATATTTATTACTTTATTATTACTACCAACTGTGGAAGATTTTGTTTTGAACAAAATCAAATAAAAAAAAGATAATTAAACGAATTGTTTTTGGCATTGGAAAATAGGCATACATTTTTTTTTTCTGATTCTGGTTCCCGATTCCGATTCTGATTAATCGGCCCAACACTAATATCTATGGACATCAGTAACGGGGAGTTCGAGAGCATAAGTCGCTTAAAACTGCCGATATTTTTAAAGAAATTTAAATCATATGGATCAAATTTTCCGGGGAAGACAATGGAAGTTATCAAAACCTGTAAGCGTCCTCCTAATCTGAGTTATGGGGTCTAATCCCTATTGAAGCTTTAAATGTTCCGGCTGCTACAGGTACACATATTTTGGTTTTGGTTTAGCTTCTATACATGTACTAGCAGGGAAACCGACGTTGCCCAAGATTGAATGATGATCAACGAATATTTCACACTCCCATATTTTATTGTTATCGAAATCGGTGAAATAACCCATTTTTCAATCAAATCAATTAATTGCCTGATCTAGTTTGGGACCCGTTGGGTGCACCAAGAGGAAACTTCACATGCCTCCCCGAAGTGACAGTCCACAATACATTGTAGTCTACATTGCATTGTAGAGAACCATACTGTTGATTTTATGAGATTATTTTTTTATATATAATGGTTTGAATTAAAGTTTAAAATACAAAAGTCAATCAATATTCTTCAATTGTGGTCTATTCATTTCAGATTCCCCTGACATATCAAAAATCTTTTTGTTGATTTCATATGCCTTTTTTTTTTTGCTTGTGTGGTAATAAAGCTTCTCAAATGCACTTTAGTCAAAATCACCTGTTCCTTCTTTCATCGGATTTTTTCAATTATCGATTATCGATACTTATTGAAGACATTCCAATACAAAACCTATCTATGAACACTACCAGATGCATAAAGTACATCTGTGTGAAAATTCATAGGAATCGACCCAGCTGTTGCGGAGCCGAACTTTATCGATAAACATAATGCCAAAAGACAGTGTTTCAACATCCATTCTATATACTTAGAACACAAGTACATTAATACCTTGAATTAAGATACGATTTATATATATATATATATATATATATATATATATATATATATATATATATGACGATACATTGAATTTCTATTTATGCCCTAAGATATGCCTATTTTTTGAGATACGATTTCAAAAATTGCGCGATGCCAAAAAATTAAAATACAAAAAGCAAAAAAAAAGACAAAATACATGAGTAAAATAAAAACGATGCCACGCTCAAAGCAATAAAAAACATGTGCGCGCTTGTGCGTACAAAATAGCCATCAGTGATAACATAAGGAATTACACTGCTTAACTGGAAAACTACTTGTTTGCGCCAAATTTAACTGCTATGTTTGTTTTCAGCATACCCGAAAATTTTTGAAAGTCGTCATTTTAAAGGTGATTGTTAACGCTGCAAGAAAGTAAATATTTACCGGAAAAAAGTGTGCGTGCGTGCGTGCGTGCATGCGCGCGTGTGTGTGTGTGTGTGTGTGTGTGTGTGTGTGTGTGTGTGTGTGTGTGTGTGTGTGTGTGTGTGTGCATCTGGTGTTGATATATCACAAGATGTCCTAGAACAATCCCGAGCCAAATTTATGAAAGGTATTTGGAAGCATTTAAACTGCTAAATAGAAGTTCATTTAAATTAGCTCTAAAATTATATGTAAATCCTCATCTATGCGGGTCGTTCCAAAAGTAAGGCCTCCTATTTTTAAACTCAAAAACTAAAACGTTGAAGAGCTACAAAGACGAGGGTGGTACCATTAAAGCGAGTGACCTTTTGTGCACCAGGATTTATTTTTCTACATAGTCGCCAACATTCTCAGTGCACTTTTGCCTTCTGAACAGAAGCGTGTGCTCTATCTCAACTATCATCAATGGACCTGAGTTAATCTCGTCAGCATCAGACAAAGCCAAGCTCTTTGCCAAGAACTTTGCAGCTAATTCTACCCATTGCGACCAAGGCTGCCAACCCCCAATATTTCCTCCTGTATGAGAAAACACGCTATGTGATATACAAATATCTGTATGTGATGTTGCCAAGCTAATCAAAAATCTTGACTCCAGTAAAGCAACCGGCCCTGACGGTATTCCAATTATAGTACTCAAAAAACTTCAACCTGAACTAGCGCCCATACTTACAAAACTGTTTAAACGTTGTCTTAAGGAGAATTGCTTTCCATCACCCTGGAAAATCTCATCAGTATGCCCTGTATTTAACAATTCAGGTGATCGTTCATCTCAGTACAGACCAATAAGTCTCCTGTGCATCATAAGTAATTTGCTGAAATCTGTGTTAAATAGAGAAGTAATCAACCATCTCAGCATAAATAACCTTCTTAGTGACACACAATATGGTTTCTGTTCTGCTAGATCTACAGCATATGTGCTTACAGTTATATCTCATAGGATTAGCCAATCTCTTGACAGAGTCAACCTTTCTAGGGCAATTGCTTTTGACATATCAAAGGCCTTTGATAGGGTATGGCATAAAGGTTTACTTCACAAGATCTCCAGTTATGGTATAGCTGGAAATGTCTTCTCAATTACTAAATAATTCCTCTCTGATAGGTTTATAAGAGTAGTAGTTGATGGGCAAAAATCATAAGCTCACAGTATTAATGCTGGAGTCCCTCAGGGATTCATCCTGGGCCCAACTCTTTTCATGATCTACATTAATGATCTTCTAAATCACATCCTTACATCATTTGTAGACATTTTTGCTGATGACACTACCATCTATGGTAGCACATCTAAGACAGTAAACGACCAAGTTCTCTCCGATTCTCTCCGATTCTCTCTCCTCTGATCTTGATGACATTGTACAATGCGGAAAGGAGTGGCTGGTTACTTTTAATGCATCTAAAATGTGGATTAGAATGTTGATGATGTAAAGAGAGAAGCTTGGTTTTAGATGCATTAAAAGTAACCAGCCACTCCTTTCCCCATTGCACTACGTGCTCAAGATCAGAGGAGAGAGAATTGGAGAGAACTTGGTCGTTTACTGTCTTAGATGTGGTACCATAAATGGTAGTGTCGTCAGCATAAATGTCTACAAATGATATAATGATGTGATTTGGAAGATCATTAATGTAGATCAGGAAAAGAGTTGGGCCCAGGATGGACCCCTGAGGGACACCGGCATTAATACTGTGAGCTTCTGATTTTTGCCCCTCAACTACTACTCTTATGAACCTATAAGAAAGAAATGATTTAATAATTGAGAAGACATTTCCAGCTATACCATAGCTAGCGATCTTATGAAGTAAACCTTTATGCCATACCCTATCAAAGGCTTTAGATATGTCAAGAGCAATTGCCCTAGAAAGATTGCCACCATCGAGAGATTAGCTAATCCTATGCGATATAACTGTAAGCACATCTGCTGTAGATCTAGCAGAATGGAAACCATATTGAGTGTCACTAAGAAGGTTATTTTTGATGAGATGGTTGATTACTTCTGTATTTAACACAGATTCTAGCAACTTACTCATGACGCACAGGAGACTTATTGGCCTGTACTGAGAGGGGGATGAGCGATCACCTGAATTCTTAAGTACAGGGCATACTGATGAGATTTTCCAGGGAGTGAAAATAATGATAGAGCAGAGACAAACTTGCAACGTCTTTTCTGTGAGAAAGAGGTTGCAGGGAAGAGAAAAGGGCATCACCTAGGTTTGGAAGCTGGTTTTGAACTCTATCAAGGCTGGACAGAGTGCACTGAGCAGTTCCTGCCGAAATGTAGCAACAGTACTCCATTTTAGGGCGGACCTGGTTCTTATACAGATAAATCATTGCATCGGCAGTGAGATACCTACTGGAGTGATAGAGTGATCCAGCCATTTTTCCAGCAATCTTGGCAACAGATTTGATGTACATGTTACATTTCAGATCACGAGTGAAGGTCAGTCTCAGAAACTTATCAAGACACGGAGCTTCTCCAAAACGAAAGCCATTCATTTCAATTGGGGCGTGATGGGGTTTAGAGCGATTATGATGAAAGGAAAGAAGCTTGGTTTTCATTGCATTAAAATTAACCAGCCACCTTTACCCCCATTGCACCACGTTCTCAAGATCAGAAGCGAGAGAATTGGAAAGATTTTGATCATTGCTGAGCTTTGAAGTGTTTTTTTGAAAATTAAGTTGAATTACAATTCATTATTCTGAAGAACATGGTGTAACGATCCACAAAAACTAGCTAGTCAAAATGTACTATTGATTTTGTATTATAGAAAGTATCAGTGTGACAAATTTTCAGAAATAGAGCAGCTTTACGTAATTATATAGATATTCGAAGGTAAGTGAAGAACTTAAAAAAATCAGAATTATAATACAATTGCTAAGAGAAATTCAAATCTGTTTTCATGAATTTTCATGACCAAAAACAAACTTATATGGAAAAGATGCTTTGAATATTCCTCTATTCATCTGCTTTTTTTTTTTTATTAATTATTATATTTCTTCCAATATTTTAGTGTCCAATTTAAATTCAGCTTAAAGGTAATGTTGAAATTATACTTTCGTGAATCAGCTTGACTGTGGCTTTGCTGCTGTTGGACTAATGTTCTGTTCAGTCTCAGGCGTTGCCTTCTCTCTGCAAAGGAGTTAGTTTATTGTTAATCGCCCTAGTACCAAAAACACCGATGGGACTGCTCAGGCACTTTTGTGAGAGTGCACTGGTGCTTTTCATACCTATACATGACCTTGTGTTTAACCTCCTGGAGAAGTAAATAAATTAAGTGCAATGTTAAGTGGACCCGATATAACAGCCAACGAGCCAATTGATGTAGTAGCTAAAAAAAAAAAAAAATACTACTTCAAGGTTAAAAACTAGTCAACGATAAATGTTATATGGGTAACTTCCGACCCAGAAAACAGCAACTCTTCCCTCTTTGTCAGAAACATTGCTAAATAGAATGTGAGGAGTAAAGGACAAAAATAAGTGAAGTGAGAGTCATGAGGTTGCCGAACATAAAACCACGCATGAAGATGGATGTGGAAGTATCAAAATCCCAAAATAGATGGTTCGAGATGTAGGTTGAATTGTAATAACAAATCCATGTTGTATAAGTTGCACTCCAAATAATAAAGTCCGTCTGTAAACTTGGGAAAAATTAGTCCATAAATATAAGAAAAAGCCTTAATGTGTCTGATCCATGTTATGGAGATTCACAAAAACAGTATATATATATATATACCAAAAAGGTATTCAAGAGGGAAAACTCATGAATTAAAACGAGGTTATTAAGAGTGCTCGATAAAAAAGAGCAAAATATAATATTTTTATTTATATGAGAAATAATACACAGTCGCTGCACTGAACATGCTGTTTCGGACAACTGGTTGGCAGAAACCAAAAATTCTCGTCAGGCACTATAATTAAGCCTATGGGCCACTGAAGGAATCTGGTTCTCAAGTGAAAGAAATGAAATATATTTTTTTTTATTTATAAAAATAAAATGTTAAAATGCTAAATTTAAACGGGAGGATTGGTAGGTTAAGTGACATTTTAAACTCTAAACAAAAAGCGATAGGGGAAAGAGAACGTCAAGACTTAACGGGATAAAGAGGAGGAATTAAAACGAAAAGAAAAAGAAAAAGAAAAAAGAAAGAACAAAGATTCGGAAGGTGGAAAAAGGGGTCAGCATGATTACACTGCCACAAGAATGGGAGGTGGGTGAAAACATTTGAAATCATCTTTGATTAAGGGTTGGAAGTTAATGTATCAAAAACATGAGCATTGTCTATCATAGAGGAAACATATAGAAAGAAAGAAAGAAAGAAAGAAAGAAGGAAAGAAGAGGTCGGCGCCAGGGAGCGGGGGAGACAAATCAGCACATAAGGTCTTTGGTCAGACATATACACACAGACATATGCATATCAGCAACCCAGTCGAACACACACACATGCACATATGTGCATCTATCTATATATCTATAAAAGTGAACGTGTCTGTGTATCTGTCTTTCTGTCTGTGTATCTGTGTGTCTGTCTGTGTATGTATATTTCCTTACGCAATAACTCTGTCAATTTTTAGTCTACAGACTCGAAATTTGATATACAGGGTACTGAGATTTGGGAAAATTGATATGATCGGCTTTGGGCCAGAAATTTGGCTGTTAAGTGGTCAACGATTTGACCTTTGAGAACTCTTCCAAACTCCTCCGACAATTTTCGATCTAAACACTTGAAATTTTAGATATAGGTTCATTGGACATGGATCTAACTTAATAACTTGATTTGAGCCCAAAACAATAAATTTTAAGGGTTCATAATTGTTTAGACTTAATTAAAACATACTTCACTTCCGGTTTGGCGGTGGTCGTGACGACAAAGACGTCAAGTTCCCCCCTCCCCCGTTCTTTTTGTCCTTCAGGGTACTGCTTTGAGCCTACCTTTCTACTACTACTTTTTTTTTTTTTTTTGCTCAACACACACATCCAAACACCCGAGCAACGCCGGGCTGAAATGCTAGTATAAATATAGAAATGATTAAATATTGCAATAAAACAATAAAGAAAAAAAAAAGGAAAACATGATAATATTAATAATATAGAAAATAATAAAGTAAAAAATTATAGCAGAATAAATTAGTAAATAGAACTTGGCCTTTTGGTCAAGATCAAAGTGTAGTATCTGTTCTTCTGATGCTGCACTTCCATTTCTTGTTCTCTTTCGGTGGAGGACAGTCCTTCACGACTGAGACAATTTTTTATTTTTGTACCTTTTCTCTACGTTAAAAAACGACCCTGGTGTCTAACTCTGTCCCGTGGGGAGGCATAGTAAATAGGTACATATAATGAAGAAGATGTATCGAGGATCAGGAATGGGTATATTTGATCTGGCAGAATGGTGGTTCATAAAAATTGTGGGATCTGCGTTTGCGCTTGGCCCCAAAAGTATGGAAATAAAAAATAAAAAGAACGTTTACAAGGGTTTTTGATATAGATGTACATAAGAATACTTTGATAAGTATGTTTCAACTTAAATAGGGATGGTATAATAAAATTGTGGGGTCTGCGTTTGCGCCTGTATTCCATGGAAATATGGCACAAGCTTTAACAAAGACTTTTCATATCTATTTGCGTAAGTATACTTTGATAATTATGTTTCAGTTTGAAAAATATGGTATAATAAAATTATTGGGTGTTCGTTCGCACCTGACCTCCATAGAATGTAAATATGTCACAAAGTTTAACAAGGTTTTTTAAAAGGGGTGAGGGTGCACAATAGCACCTTAACTTTAATCTTAATTCACGTTAGTTTTATTTATTTTTTTTTAGTTGAATCATATTGTGTTGAATAAATTTACGTCATAAATTCATGTTCTTATTAAAGTGAAAGCCCACTCCCCCCCCAAAAAAGTCGGAACTTTAGACAATTCTGGACACAAATTTTGCATGACTCTGTTTTTTTCCTTCTCCACTTGCACGTGGCACTCTTTTGAAAATAGATAAATAATAAAAAATAAGAGCGTTACTTGTTATCGTGTCAAAATAAGGAAAAAATCCTGCTCATGTGATTACGTGTCTTTTTAAAAACATTTACATCACCTTTTTATTTTTATTTATATATCTGTTTAAGCTTTTTTTTTGTAATGTACTAGAAGGAATTCAGTTGATTACAACCCTTTCTGCATGTTCTTTACATTACAATAGTACAATCCTGAATTCGACGGCGCAATACTAAACCGTTCAATACTGTAAAGCTGAAACAAAGTTGTTCTGCTTGAATAGGGTGCCCTTTTCTTCTTATTAATATTTATATCGATTCTTTGCTTCATAAAACTAAAGTAATTACGTGTTTACTTTTTTAATATCCCATTTTGCTGTTTCGGATTATTTTACTAAAGTAAGTAAAGCTTCAAT
>NC_136491.1:123193002-123203002 GCF_053919585.1 Euprymna scolopes
GGGTTGGATGCCGTTGCCCGGCATACAACAATACTTAACATATAAAGCAATCATATCTGCCCGTGTTTTGGGAGCCTGAGCCCAATCGCTCTCTAAGACCACAGATTGAACAATAAAAATGATATGGAGTTCAGGCATTTGATTAGAGTGGGGCTTCTGGAATAGAACTTTAAACCACAAGATTAATCTGTAATTTTATTTGTCTCGTTATTCGGATATATATATATATATATATATATATATATATATATATATATATATATATATAGTATAATAATTTTTCATGTTCCAAATATCCAGTTTTCTCAGTTGGTCATTTATTACTTTTCAAAAGGTATCCATTACAATATTTTATTATTATTGCAACTAACAAGTCTGCAAAATTATGTCTTCGCTGCATGTTTAGTCACGTACTCATCTTACCATAAAATTAAGACAGGGGGAGAGAGAGGGAGCTCTTATGAAAAACATATAAATATTCAGGAAAATGTTTTTAAATGGAAATGTGTGAAAATAGTGTTTCTTTTTTTTTTTCTTCTTTTTTTCAGAAAATGATTAAAAGAACGAAGAACCTGTTTCAATAAAAATCAAAACTAATCAGCAAAACAGTATAAAACACGTTCAGGTCATTTTTTTAAAAAAATATTTTAACCCGTGTAGCCATAAAATGTCAACAATATGGCCTCCTATGAAAACTTGTGAGACCCCTGGTTTAGATAGATCAACCGTTTTAACCCAGTATCATTTAATTGACAATCTATCCATCTTATTCGCCCTTATCCTCAGGTTGCTTTTAGACCTTGATTATTGGTGAATCATTAATAGAATAAAAATATCTTTAAAATAGTTCTGGAAAACTGCTTCTGTAGTGCCAGTTTACAAGAATTCTGGAAAAAGAACTGACCCATTAAATTATCGCCCCATTCGCCTCCTCCGGCTTTTCACCAAAATTTTTGAGTCTATAAGTAATTAAGCTCTAGTTCATCACCTTACAGTTCATCACCTTACAGTTCATCACCTTACAGCTGCTAAACTTCTGACTGACCAACAATATGAATTTAAACAAGCTCGTTCTACAGCAGATATCCTTACTGTAATCTCTGAACATATATACCATACACTGGACAAAGTAGGGGAGGGTAGAGCGGTAGCTCTAGATATATCGAAGTCTTTTGACAGGGTATGGCACAATGGTCTTCTCAGGAAAATCAGATTTTACGGTATAACTTGACGAATACTTAACATAATTAAATCATTCTTAAATAAGAGAAGAATCCAGGTTGTCTTCGATGGTCGTACATCTAAACAATGTGATATAAATGCAGGTGTACCTCAGGGGTCGATCCTTGGACCTTTATTATTCCTAATATTCATAAATGACCTCCCTGATAAAATTGTTTCTGAAATGGGTATATTTGCTGATGACACCACACTCTATAACAGGGACAAGGGGAAAACAAATGAACACATATCTAAGGAAATGGCAAAAACACTAGAGGAAAACCTATAATCTATTATATATATAAATCCGTAATCCTGTCTGTTTGTATGTTTGTTTGTTCACAATTTGATTAATATATACAAAACTTCCTGCTAAAAACGGTTATCTATATAAATTTTATTTACTATAAGATTTTCTATATAAATAAATAGCATCACGATCAATATATACACACTATACTGAAGGCAATGTACATAATAGAACTAATCTAATTTGCATATTATATTAAAGAAAATCTTTTTAAATAATTCGCTCAATTAAAATTACTAATTATAGTAATGTAATTGATGTAATTGTTCTATTTAAGAGTATTATTTAAAGTTAATTTATTTAAATTATTTTAATTCAAGTTATTTTGTACTATTTGCTAAACTGGCACATTTTAAGTAATTTTCACTGATATTTCACTTCCGGTTATGAACGGATATAGTTTTTAACCAAACCGAGAGATATGGTGATAAAATGATTTGTTTTAATTATTTATTTTCTATAAATGTAAAAGTTATAAATATTGATAAAAAAAATAAATAATTAGGCTAAGGATGATTTTATTTTTCGATGAAATATTTTAAATCGTTAGCCCTCTATTAAAGTCTCGGCTATAAATGTCGATTTATTGTAAGGTGTGAGCACGTTTACCAAAAGGTTAAAATTTATTTCCTACGGACGATTTTAAAATCATTTTTCAACTATTCACTTGACTGTCTGAATTTTATTATCGTTTCCATAATACTTTGAAAAAGAAACAAGGTAAAGTAATGCTTTTTATATCAGATATATTCCTACGCGTTTTTTTTTTTTTCACTTTTTTTCTTCGCTTTTCTTTTGAGAAAGATCTTATGTTTTCCTGTCTGGGTAATTGATTTAGTTGATAATATATATTTGTGTGGGGGAGTTTTGACGTAATTATGGGTTTTTTTTCGGGGGGAGGGGGTGTCGCTTTATGTCTCAGCGTCACTCAAAGAAAAATAATTGCAGAAGTACAAAAATGCGGGTATTTTTATCTGTTTAGTACTTCTGCAGTTTACGAACCGTGCTATTTTTTAGATATGATTTACAAGTGTAATTCAATTTTTGCTGTATCTTTTGTTTATTAAATTTTTATGTGAAAGTCCTTCCTTTATTAAAAATGGGGTACTTTTTATATACACAACCAAGCATAGTTTATCCGCAAAAATCCGCAAAAATCCTAATTTACATTTTTGGGAGCAACACAAACTGAAAACGGACCTGTACAGTTTTTTTTTTCTACGTAATGTAGAACTTTCGTTTACATTTTTACCAGTGGTACAAGAAATGTCGTTTACCCAGAAGTTTTGGTTTCGAACCTGTAATTACATAAATATTAAAAGAATGCCAATTAGTATTGTGTAATACAAATATATCCGTAGCAAAGCTCGGGTAAATCGGCTAGTAATAATATAAAGCTTGTTTCCTTCAATAATTACAAGAAACCTTCTCAACCACCAATAGCTATGGCTAAAGATACATTACCTGAAAGTACTTCTTTTAAACTCCTCGGTTTAACGTTCACAGGAACATGAGCTGGAATAGATACATTGAGAGCATTGCCAAGGTTGCTGCGAAGAAGGTAGGCTCTCTTTACTGTGCTAGAAAGCTACTTACGCCTGAAAGTATCCTGTATCTCTACAAGACCACCATTCGCTCATGTATGAAGTACTGTTGTCATATTTGGGCTGGTGCTTCTTCTACTAATCTCTCACTCCTGGACAGGGTTCAAAAGAGAGTCGCCAACTTGATAGGTTCTAAACTGTCATCTAAGCTTCAGCCTCTGTCCCATCGATGTAATGTTGCATCTTTCTGCCTGTTCTACAAATAATTTAATAGTGAATCATCCGACAAACTACAAGCCCTTGTACCCCCTCAACGTAAATACCCCCGACAAACCTGACAAGCAGTGAAATCCCATCCCTACACAGTAGAATTCTCTAGATGCAAGAAGCGTACTATAATAGTTTCTTTCCCAGAACTGCTAGACTTTGGAACTGCCTTCCAAGTTCCTGCTTTCCCAACTGTACTGACATGCAGAAGTTCAAGTGTAATGTGAACAAATATCTTGCTGCTCAACTCCCTACGTAGTATCCCTGCAACTTATATCCCTGATAGTAGCCTCATACATCAAAGTGGCACTGTGCCTTATTTAGGGTGAAAATTGAATAAAAAAAATCTCTAAAAAGTAATAATCACCAAACATAGACAATCTCTCATTAAGACTTATTGTCATGAAAATAAGACATCAAATAATATCGTCTAAACATTGTATTCGAGCGTCTAAAGTCTTGCTGCACAAAAATATTGCAACAGAAATCTTCCCTAGATTCCAGTTTCTTTTCATATTGCACATAAGAATTTAGTATTTCGTTATCATTTACCTTTAGGAAATTAACTATATTTTTATGGTTTCCTTTTACTTCATTCGAAGTCCTCAAAAATCAACAGGACCCCAACTTAGGGACTAACACTTGATCTCTATTTGAGATGCATAGATATTCGAATATTCCCTTAAAGTTTTTCTTAACCTTTCAAACACTGAGTTAGTAAAGAATTTAAAAAATATTAATTTTCCTCTCCAATTAAATATGTTATAGTATATCTTTCTTGAGATCTCTGAGACTTACTGGATTCCAGGATAAGAATACATCTAGTCTGGTGGAGTATCCAACTTAGTACTATTATTATTACTGTAGGTAACATCACTTGAAGAAGATGCACCATTCCTCATATAGTTCAATGTGGGTTAACCATACCAAGGAGATCGTATGTGGACCGCAAATACCATGTGATTTTGAAGAGTTTACTTCTAGGGAAAATTATCCTCATGCCAGGTTGTTCTGACAAACCCCTGTACAGAGAGACCTTACACACTCGAGGATAGTGTCTAGTACGCATTCAAGTTCTCTCCAGCAGGCATTCACCGTCTTTTGAGTAAGCATTCAAGTTCTCTCTAGTATTCATTCATGATCTCTCTAGTAGGTATTCAAGTTCTCTCCAATAGGCATTCAAGTTCTCTCTCCATTTTACAAACTTTAACAAAGACTTTTGATATCTATCCGTGTAAGTATACTTTGATAATTATGTTTCAGTTTGAAGAAATATGGTATAATAAAATAATGGGGTCTGCATTCGCACCTGACCTCCATAGAATGGAAATATGTCTCAAAGTTTAACAAGTTTTTTTAAATATAGATCCAACATAATAATAGTGTGGTAAGTGTGTTTCAGTTTGAACAGGTGTGGTATAATACACTTATGGGGTTTACCTAGCTTTCATAGAATGGTTTTTAATTTTTTTTACTAAAATATAGTTTCGAAAAAATAAGTTGTTTGTGAGTAATGTCAAAACCAATTGAGGTGACTGAAATAGGATTTGACCAATATTTAAATGATTTATGATAAAAAAATGAAAGGATTAAACTATTTGATATTATTTTCTGTTTGTATGTTCTTGTCCCCTTTAAGTAACTGTTTCTTTTTGGGTTTTTTTTTAATCAATTATCAAAGTTACTTAAAGGCGTTTTATCAATTATCAAAGTTATCAAGTTTAACTCTTCCATTTTTTATCATAAATTATTTAAATATTGGTCAAATCCTATTTCACTTTAATTCTGTGGATTAACTGGTCTCTTGTAGTACTAGCACGGCGATTGGCATCTTTCTTAACAGTGTCCCTTACATAATAATCCGCCGGGTTAAGATCAGGGGAGTTTGGAGACCAAACACTGGAATTTGTGTAGTTTTTAAAATTAGCTGACAACCATTTTTGACTTTTCCCTGGAGTGTGACAGGGGGCCGAATCTTGCTACCATACATATGGCCTGTTATTTGATGCCCTTGTAATCAAAGGCTTAAGTACAGTATTTAGCAACTGTGTTTGAAAATATGTTGAGACACCACACCACCCTCTGAGGACACGCATCCAAAAACAATGAGAGTTTGGGAAATCTAGTCTACATGACTAGGACAATCTTTAGGATTGTATGCAAGCAGTTTGTTATTCTGCGTGTTGTGCTTTGGATCTTGGCAAACATATATATTTTTTATCAGAAAAAAATCAGATTATTTGTGGTTTCGCAGGTTGTTTCACTTTGCTCAGAAGTTTCTTTGTCTTTATCAGAAGATTTTTGCGGGCCTTTTCTGTGAAGAGTTAACCTCTACAACACTTCTATGAATAGTAGTAAGGTCTTCATTTAGTGCAAGCTTCATGGTAGAAGATGAAGCATCCAATTCACAAGACAAAGTCCCAATTCCGATGCCTTTGGTGTAGAAGATAATTAATGCCAGTAGGGGGATTTGAACCCAGTTACGAAATCTCCCTTGAACTTGTAAACTGATATTCAACTTCCAGGCTATCAGAAATTAACACCGGAAGCGAGGGAAATTAAGGATAGATAAAAGCAAAATTAGCGAACATAAGCAGTAAATAGTCAGAGAGTATTCAACGTCCTGATGTCGGAATATTGCATTGTGCTAGTTGACAGCTCATTTTTAATTCTCAAAATAGGGTTCAACCTTTTTTTTGAAGAGGTATTATATATGTATATATACACTGGACTACCCGTGACCCGTTGGGTCACTATATTTTATAGGTAGCCATAGAATAGTGAGTATACAGAATTAATGTATAAACGTGATATTCATAACGGAAAGAAAATATTTATAACAATTCATAAATGGATCAAGAATACATATTTTTGTTACATAACAGAAATATTCGTGTGAAAGTATATTAAAATGAAAAATATAGATGGATTCCTTGGAGCTGTTTCAACATTAAACCTAATTATACCCCCAGTATTTGTGTGTGTGTGTGTGTGTGTGTGTGTGTGTGTGTGCGTGTGTGTGTGTGTGTGTGTGTGTAATTGTCTTCGTTCCATTTCATGTACATAATAAAAAATTATTAATTGACGAATGTTTTTTTGTTATGATAAGGTGCAGCAAACTAAGTATTATGGTATTCATTTGATGCGCAGTTAGGGATTAATACAGATTAGTCACCGTAATACCATATTATTCTATAAGTATGGCGGTTTTCATTAAGAGTCGAGCTTCTTTGTTTACAAAGCCATTCAGTGGAAGTAATGTCAGACAAATTTTAAGGTACGGATGACCAACACTGTATATAATGTAGCCATTTTTTTTTTAAAAAAGCAAATATAAAAATAGAAGTTTTATTCAAACAGTCTTTATTTCAACTTTTATAACAAAATTATAACCTTTCTAATAAAAATATGTTTATGAACTGTTTTTGTAATCAAACATCAGGCGTTCGTAATTTTTTTCTTCACATCAAACAGAAATTGAAGTGTTAAAAATATTTATAAACTGATTTTTAATATATTCATAGACTGTTATTTTCCAATAATATGTTTATCAACTGTTTTTCTATCAAACAAAAAATAGTTCATAAATATTCTTTAAATAACATCTCGTTAAAAAAAAAGCAGTCATAAAGTTTTTTGTAACATGTTTGATGTAAAAACATTTACCAACACCTCTGATGTTTGATTAAAAAACAGTTCATAAACATATTTTTATTATAAAGGTTATGTTATGGGGGGGGGCTAACCTATGTTATCTACTAATATACTATTCCAATCTCAATAAATACCGGAAGACTAAGCCGTAAAGTGCCAGTCGCCATTCGGTACTCGTGGCTGAAGTATGGTGTTTGCTCAGGTGCTGCTGCACTCAAATTAATTGTCCTTATTCAATGGAGGGTGAAACTCTTCTATACTAAGGCAATTTTATTTTTGTAGAATCCTCTTTTGAGGAGAGCTTGTTATCTCCTACATTAAACCGATCTTGTGTCACATTTTGTTTCGTGGGAAACAAATAAATAACCAGTCGATATCCGGTGTACCAACCTAGGTCGTTTGTTGGCTATGACGAATAACCCAATGATGGTATGCTTTGCAATACATGCTGTTACTTTATTTTGGCGATCTGTTTTTCTTTGTAACTCTTTAACAATGCTACAACAGTGGTAACATCGGATTTCGAACTGACAGAGGTCACTCGAATTTAAAATATCCCCAAAACTCACGACGGAAAACTGAATTAAACCAAGCAAATGTTCAGAAAACAGTGATGAAAGAAAAAAATGGAACTTGCGAAAACTAAATAAGTGCATGGACATAAAAGTTTGAATTACAAACTCGTCGAAAATAAGAATATTTTCATATTTTTTCTCTTCATGACATCTTGGCACATCCGTAAATACAAAAGTAAGAGAAATCCGAACTATTCGTGTTTTTTCTCGTGTTATTATATAAATGTCAGCGAACTTATTTTTTTACTCACCCAAAAAAGTAAATACGGTTTTCAGTCTTTTTCGTCACAGTCAACATCTTTTTTTGTTCTATGGAAAAAGACCATACTTAGAAAAACTATTGAATATTACTGTTGACGTATATATTTTCTTGTCTATTAAAAGACATTGGTCTTGGACGAATTATTCTTTCCAAGGAATTTAAAACTGTTTGTTCAACGTTCGTTTGCAAAGTTATTAAAGGAAACGAAATACTGCTCTCTTTTCCACCAGTTGTTCTAAAAATACTAAAAAACTGGTTTATTGGAACACGGTTTTGATCAATTTCCGTAAATTCTGTATTTTACCCATTAAAGAAGGATGAACACCTTACAAACTGCATTGGGCCAATTATTAAAATTGCAAATTGAACAACAATAACGCGCAGAGGAAAGATAAGAACAACTAATGAGACTAGAGGCACAGTAATATGAAAATCAACAACATATGAAAGAGCTGCTTACTCAAGTCAGGAAAAATAACATTACCGCATTTTCACAAGATTCAATATGAAATGCGATTGACAATTTCTGCTGCGGACTTGAATAAGGTAAATCATTTGAAGCTTATTTTCGTCGATAGGAAGATTTTTTTGGTATCTACTACAAACAGTGGTTGAAAAGGTCCGTTTACTATTGTGGAACCTAGAGATGGCCGAGTATAACAAGTTTGTGGATTTTATTTAACCACGAAAAACATCGGAATTAACTTTCGTCGAGATGGTGGAACTTCTTACAGAACTATTTAGCCCGACAGTTTTTTTTTTATTCCATAAGCGTTGGTCATGTCTGAATTGGCAGAGGAATGACGAAGATGATATCGCAACGTACGCAGCCATAGTAAATAAACATTGCGACGAATTCAAACTCGCAGACCTCAGTGCAGACAATTTTAAATGTTTAGTATTTGCGCAAGGATTAAATTCTGGTCGAGATACGGAAATTAGAAGGCGTGTCCTAACAAAATTAGAAAATGAACCAAACCTAACCCTACAAAAGTTAACGGAAGACTGCAAGAAAATAGAAATTATTAAAAAAGATTCGATGGATATCGAAGCTGGAATCGTGCAGATAAAAAAAAGCAGACAGACAATTTAAAAAATACGTAAAACATAAAACACAAGTTAGGGAAAAAGGACACACATATCGACACGTAAGAAAAGATTTGAAAAAAGAAAAATCCCATCTCCGTGTAATCAATGTGGTAATGTGCATTGGGTTAAGGACTGTCCATATTTATCAAGAAAATGTTTAATATGCAAAAACATAGAACACAAAAGTATTTATTGTAGAAATAAAATGATATACAAAACCCGAGTGTGTTTGGCGGAGACTGAAAATAAAAAAAGAAAAGTTGCAAATATAAAATAAATAAAAATGCAACTCGATTCAGGTCCAGACCTTTCGATAATAAATTTAAATACCTGGAAGCAATTGAATAAACCCACATAGCTCTCCCTTAATGAGAACAACGGCTGATCAAGAAACCAAAATCAGAAAGTTGCACGCTACCGGAGGCTAAGGTCAGGAGGGCTGGAACAGGTACTCTAGACATAGTGTAGCATGGTTTAGAATTGCTCGCTGGGTCTGGAACGATCGGATAGACGTCAGGGCAATCTGGAACGGACAGTGGACCCTGAGAATGTAGGGTCAGTATTAAGGAACAGACAACACTGAGAACATAGGGGTCAGTGTTAAGGAACGGACTGTCAGTAGGGAGTCAGATGCAGGCGAGGTTGTAGACCGAAGAAGCAAGGTGCATGCGAGGTTGCAGGCCGGATGAGCGAAGTGCAAGCAAGGTTGTAGGCTGGAGGAGCGAGGTGCATGCAAGGTCACAGGTTGGAGGAGCGAGATGTAGGCAAGGTTGAAAACCGGAGGAGCGAGGTGCATGCAAGGTTGCAGGTTGAAGGAGTGAGGTGCAGGCAAGGTTGCAAACTGGAGGAGCGAAGTGCATGCAAAGTCACAGGTTGGAAGAGTGAGCTTGCAAACCGGAGGAGCGAGGTGCAAGCGAGGTTGCAGGCCGGAGGAGCGAGGTGCAAGCGAGGTTACCGGAAAGCTGCAGGAGAATCTTGAGGCACCAAAATCTGGAAGGCTGCAGGAGTGAGCTGGAGGCACTAGAGCGAGCTGGAGGCACCAAGGGCTGTAAAGGCTGTGGGAATGAGCATGAAGCCG
>NC_136491.1:123208002-123215502 GCF_053919585.1 Euprymna scolopes
GTTTCGAACTCCACCATGATTTGATGATTAATTTTTAAATGTTATTATGTAATAATTACAAAAGGCACTCTTATTTTAAAAAATGCAGAAGAATGTTTTTGATGTATGTAACGAAAATGTCATATTCAAAATATATATTATATATCGGCTTATTTGTTACATTTTAAAATCATGTAAATAGATCAAGTAATGGCATTTTGTATTGGATTCACTCCTAAACTAATTAACCGATCATTATGAATTTTAATTATGTTTATATGATTATATATTTCTATTATTGAATTGTGACGTAATCAACCTGAGGTAGCAATTTGCCCTCATTGGGGAGCTTTAGATCCCCCCCAGGGGACTGAGGAGGGCTCAATAACTATGCTAAGATCGCTTTAATTGATCCCGGGTAGCTACAGATATCCCAAGAAGTTGAAATAGAGAATATGTGTAAAATGTGTGTATATATATATATATATATATATATATATATATATATATATATATATATATATATATATATATATATATATATATTTATTTATTTATTTCATTGTCAAAATAAATATTGTTTGGAAGTCAGAGAAATATATTTTGCATTTAAAATTGATGACAGGGAATTTAGAACAATAACATAACACTGTCTGGCCTTAGCGAACTCAAAAGCCAGATGTCGGACTGACAGGGATGAACTTGGGGGTCATAGGAATTTAATATATCTGTAAATCTCAGATCACAAAATTGGTGAATTGCACACCCGCAAAATCTGGGGTTTCCCGAATCGTGGCATGATCTGACTAGCTGGAGAAACTTCCACCCCCGACCACATGCACCACTATTAATACGAATGTCGCGTGGAAATTAGCCAGTTTCGAAGCAGTCCAGCAAGAGTTTGTGCGCGAAACTTGAAGTAACCGCCATTCCCTGAAGACGCGACCCCTCCTCCACTCGTCTGACGCTGTCTGTGAAGAGAGATTGAAACTTTGAAAAACTTATTAAGAACTGACGATATTTGTAAAAAAAAACATTGTATATAAGTTTGTGAATTAATTCTGTAGAGTAGAATTCACGTGTCTGTTTTTCTTTCTGCCTGCGGCTTCGATATTCGCTTTCAGCATATAGGATTCAATGTAACAACCCTCAAGGAAGGACCAGACGATCCGAGCCGAGTTTCCAGACAAAAAGGGGTCCTAGCCGAGCTTCATCAATGAGGGGTTATATTATTGGTTGCCCTTTGACCAGGAAAGACGCTGTTTGGTTACCACGGAAAAGAGAGAAAAAATCTTTCCTCGTCGAAGAAGAGAAAGATAATAATTTTACATTACTGGCGGCTACCGGACACAAAAACAAAGACAGAAAAGAAAAAAAAAAGAAAAGAGTATTCCACTACGAACTCAGGAGAAAAGACGTAATAAGAAAGAGACAGACAGACAGATAGACGGAGACATTTGAAAAAAAAAAAAGTAAAGAGAGGCAGAACTGAAAAATATAGAAACACGCACGTTTGAAAATAAAAAAATTTAAAAAGAAACGCATGGTTGAAGAAAAAAGAAAGAAAAGCTAAAATCAAAGGCGAAAGAACGAACAGAAAAAAAGAGAAGAGAAAAACAGCGTTCATGATCCTTTCAGCAAGAGTGGTGTGGGGAGAAGACGAAAGAGAGTCAGCCGGCCTCCGCTGTGTGTGTGTGGGGGGGGGGGAGTAGGGCCGCATTGAGTCGCCTCTGCTGACTCGGTTGGTGTCAGTGAGAGGGGAGGCGGTGGCACTCGTATTTGACAGTACGCCACCCCCTCGCACACATTGGGAGGGGAGGAGTATGGGGAATTATTGGGGGGTTTTCTCCTCTTCCTTTTATCTTTTTTTTCTTCTCTCTCTTCCCCCTGGGTGTATACGCCGCGTGATCGGAACTTTATAATAAGCGTTGGGAAACTTAAGTAAGGTATTATTTTTAAACAGAAAACGAGAATATTAATTTAATCAGCCGTGAAGAATTTAAAACTTCTGAGAGTTGTGTTTTTATGCATTCAAACGAGAATAATTGGAGACATAAAATTTTGAGAGTTGAATTAATTTTTAAAAAAAAGAAGAGTTTTTGTTACCTCAGTCTCGAAGGATTTCGATTATTAAACTAAACAGAATTAGTGAGAGTTCAGTCGAGGATAATTAAAGGCGTTAGTTTCCGATATTAATTGGACTTTTGGAGGAATTAAAATTTTGCCTCAGTCAGAAAGGATTTCTTAATTGAGAAATAAGGGTTAAAGAGGCCACAATCTGAACGAAGAATACTTGGAAATAATTATTAGCATCACTGAGTGAAGTGTGGTACACTCAATTGTGTGCAAAAAGTGATTTATTATTTTTTTTTAGTTTATATGTGAGTAAATCAGGCGTGTGATGTTTGCACCTGGAGATATTAATGAAAAAAAAAGACAGAATTTCTCGTGCGATAACTACGCGTTAACTGAGTCTCCTTGAAGGGCGCGACCTGTGAGGTCGTTAAAGATTATGCATTTCTTGGTAATTAATTTTTTTTTATTAGTTGGGATGAATTCCGGAATATTTCAACTGGACTGTTACGATAGGCAGTGATTGTGGTTGACCAGCCCTTCGTGTTACTCAGTGTTTCTGGGCAGGGCCCGTTTGGGCACATTCTTTGGGTGAGGTGCTGGGGGCATGGTTAATATTTTATAATTTTTATATGTGTTTGAATTGTCGAACCGGGTTCGATAAATCGAGGAATCGTGTCTTCTTAGAGGCGGAAGGATGGCTCCTCCGACCTTCAGACCCCCGTGGTAAATTAGGGATGAGGAAGAATGGTGATGACTCAATCGAGTTCTTTTTTATTGGGTGTGGTGACCGGGGACGGTCTTGTTGTTAATTGCAACCGGCACCATACGTTGTTCTTGATGTATCAGTTGGACGATTAAGTCGCTGATCGATCCATTTCTTCCTGTCGTTGTAGAGATGAGGACAATCATGGTATTGCTCCTGCTAGGACTGCTGTGGACAACTACTGCGCTGCTTGTCAGAAGGAGTGCCATTTTCAGAAAAACTAGTGAGGTAATAATTACCCAGTCGAACCGACTGGTAACTTTAGTGAATAATTTGCGGCCTTATAGGGAATTAATTAGCACCCATAGAAGAGGGATTGAGCAGTTTGATATATTAAGGAGAAAATTAGTTAGTACCTATGAACAGGAAGGGCAATATATGCAGATATTGGCTCCCTTAGAGGACGAGACGCGCATTTTGAGACGCCGGTGGACCGATCAAATGAATCATTATCAAAGATTTAGGAACCTGGAACGCAGGCCTAAGAGAGCGGTTATACCAATAATAGGCAAAGCCTTAGAGGCATTATTTGGAGTGGTTACAGAAGAGCATCTCGAGTTAATAAGGACCCGAATAGAGCAGTTAGAGCGAGGGCAGAAAACGTTAACACAAGTTACCAAGGAGGGGTTATCAATACTAAATATCACGAGAGTAGAAGTGCAGGAAAATAGGGAAGTCTTAATGATATAATCAGTCAGTTGGAAATTTTGCATGAAGAATTGTGGAATGTGCCTAGCCGAATTGAAACTGAGTGGGCAAATGACCAATTGAATAGCCTCACTGACCTCTGGGACCCCCTGATCCATCGTTCACCGCCACATACCCGACTTAGGCTACCAAAAGCTATGGGAGGAGTTAGACAAATCGATTTGAGTGAATTGCAGGCTCGATTAAAAAGTCTGGAGATTACAGAAGCTAGGGATAGACTTCATAAGGTAGTGGTTACAGGAGTGGGAGTGAGCACGCTAGTAACAATAATTGTGCTGTTGTTGGTGATTGTATGATGCGTGAAAAGGACGAATGTAGGAAGAAAGCAAGGTGGTGAGCATCTCGAGGCTGATTGTACAGGTGGCAAGGGAGACCCTGGTTCAAACCCGCCTGTGATTCTGGAAAATGCAGCTGCTGGTGTTAACGTAAACGAAGTGCAGCCCGAAGGCCTTCCTGATCCGGAAACCCAAGGAACGACTTGAATATTCTCTTCTTTTCTTTTATCTCTGTTTTACCAAAATTCTTGCAGGGCGCTGAGCTGAAGATCATTGAAGGAAAATCCAAATAATACTTGAATGACCGTCTATTGAGGTGAGAAGAAATCCTCAGTGAAAGAAATTCTTACAAGATGCTTATGATGGAGATTTGAACTGTGAAATAAAAGGTGAAGGTTCAACTACGACTGCTTAAGGTGAGAAAGATTCCCCTAGCTTAATAAAAAGCGGGTCCTTTGAAAACACTGATTAGGGCTGCATACCCTTTATTACAAGACTGTGCAGCGAAGTGAAAAAAAAAATCTTGTAAATTGTGACTGACACTCTGTGAAAAACAAAAATTGAACTATGATTGAATTGATGAAAAAATGGGAAAAATGGGACATCTCTTATAAAACCCTGGAAAGAGAAAGGGGACAAAACTTTTAACCAAGGGAAGTAACTCTTATGAGCTAACTGATGAACTTGTTGCATTTTATTGAGTGACAATTTTTAAATGATGATTATCTTATCTTTGAATTATTAATGTGAATTGAAAAAAAAGAATATATAAAAAAAAACTTGCATGTGAAAAAAAAAGAAACTATATTAGCCCTGACGAACTTTGAACTTTTACGTTTAATGATCTTATGAACTTTTTTGAATTGACTTTCTCATGGACTTTTGAATGAAAAAGGGGGAGAACCCTGATTCAAGGGTGGATATGGGATTATGTATATGTTATCTTTTTGAGGGGTAATTTGATGATGGAGAGAGGGGTCTGTGGAAAAAAAAATCTGACGGCGACCTGTGAAAAGTGATGGAGCGGTGTGTTGAAGAATTAGACTCCATTGGTTCTATCGAAGCAATAGTCTAATGGGGGCGAATGTGACGTAATCAACCTGAGGGAGCAATTTGCCCTCATTGGGGAGCTTTATATATATATTATTTCATTGTCAAAATAAATATTGTTTGGAAGTCAGAGAAATATACTTTGCATTTAAAATTGATGACAAGGAACTTAGAACAATGACATAACACTGTCTGGCCTTAGCGAACTCAAAAGCCAGATGTCGGACTGACAGGGATGACCTTAGGGGTCATGGGAATTTAATATATCTATAAATCTCAGATCACAAAATTGTTGAATTGCACACCCGCAAAATCTGGGGTTTTCCGATTTCGTGGCATGATCTGATTTGCTGGAGAAACTTCCACCCCCGACCACATACACCACTATTAATACGAATGTCGCATGGAAATTAGCCAGTTTCGAAGCAGTCCAGCAAGAGTTTGTGCGCAAAACTTGAAGTAACCGCCATTCCCTGAAGACGCGACCCCTACTCCACCCGTTTGACGCTGTCTGTGAAGAGAGATTGAAACTTTGAAAAACTTATTAAGAACCGACGATATTTGTAAATACATTGTATATAAGTTTGTGAATTAATTCTGTAGAGTAGAATTCACGTGTCTGTTTTTCTTTCTGCCTATGGCTTCGATATTCGTTTTCAGCAGACAGGATTCAATGTAACAACCCTCAAGGAAGGACCAGACGATCCGAGCTGAGTTTCCAGACAAAAAGGGGTCCTAGCCGACCTTCATCAATGAGGGGTTGCAGAATTCATTCCTAAACTAATTAGCCGATCATTATGAATTTTAATTATGTGTATATATTTGTATATTTCTATGTATAGGATTAATTCCTAAACTAATTGACCGATCATTATGAATTTTTATTGTGTGTATATGTTTATATATTTCTATCTCTTAGATTCACTTCTAAACTAATTAACCGCACAGTATGAATTTTAATTATGTGTATATGTTTATATATTTGATGTACTGGATTCACTCCTAAACTAATTACTCGATCATTATGAATTATAATTATGTGTATATGATTATATATTTGTATGTATTCGATCCATTCCTAAACTAATTAACTGATTATTATGAATTTTATGTATTGTATACGTTTGTATATTTGTATAGATGTCATATTCCAAAAATCACATACAAGGATCACTTACTTTTTAATGTATTTATGTGTACAAGAAATTCTATCAAAGTAATAAGGTATTTGTGCAGTATAGTACTCATATGAAAAAAAACAAAGAAAATCTTACCTGTGACGTGCATAAAAGTTATTAAAACCGAAAATCATATTAAATATTCAAGTAGTATGACTTACATATGAGAAATAAGGAGCTTCTTCACTATAGCATCCAGATAAAAAAACAAACAAATTCTTACCCCTGGTGTATAGAAAATTTAGCACAACAGAAAATTACATAAACGTCTCTTCTGTCATTTTTAAATCAGAAAAAAGTACTTGTACAGTATCCCACCCAGGAAATGCTGCATTTGTACAGTATCCTACCCAAGAAATAAGGTGCTTGTGCAGTATAGTACCCATATGAAAAACAAAGGAAATCTTACCTGTGGCGTACATAAAGGTAATCAAAACTGAAAATCATGTTAAATATTCGAGCAGTATGACATTTATAAGAAATAAGGTGCTTCTTTAATATAGCACTCTAATGTGAAAACAAACAAACTCTCACATGTGACATACGGAAAAGTTCACACAACAGAAAATTATGTAAAATCATCGAGTAGTTTCATCTATATATTAGAAATAAGGTACTTGTACATTATCCTACCCAAGAAATAAGATACTTGTGCAGTATAGTACTCATATGAAAAAAAAAGAAAATCCTACCTATTACGTGGATAAAAGTTATTAAAACCGAAAATCACGTTATATATTCGAGTAGCATGACTTTTAATTGAGAAACAAGGTGCTTCTTCATTATAGCACGGAGATGAAAAAGCAAACAAATTCTTACTCTAGACGCACAGAAAATTTAGCACAACCGAAAATTACTTAAAAGTACCGAATTCTTTCATTTTTAAATTAGAAGAAAAGGTACTTTTACAGTAAAGAACCCATATGAAAAAGAAAGAAATTCTTACCTGTGGCGTACAAAAGTTATCAAAACCGAAAACCATGTAATATATTCGGGAAGTATGGCATTTATACAAGAAATAAGGTGCTTCTTCACTATAGCACTCTGATGTAAAAACAAACAAACTCTTACTTCTGATATACCAAAAAATTACATCAACAGAACATTATAAAAATTATTTTAAATATGTGTTGTACATTACCCGCTCTAGGTAAGGAAATTTTTTTTCCACATACGTGCTGTAAATTTCCTATCCTAGGGAAGGTACAATTATTCCATACATACGTTGTGTAATACCCGTCCTAGGGTAGGTAAAATATTTTTTTGCTCAAGACCGCAAATGATACATAGACATAAAAAATTTCTTTATCCTAAGAATAACAGGTATGCTCAAAATTTTTCTCATTGTCTTATACGGTTCCGAGCAACGCCGTGGCATTGCTAATATATATATATATATATATATATATATATATATATATATATATATATATATATATATATATATAGATAGATAGATAGATAGATAGAT
>NC_136491.1:123220502-123353002 GCF_053919585.1 Euprymna scolopes
CGCATTGCATGTGAGATGATGCCACAAAAAATAGCGAAGAAATGATGAATGTGAGAAGTGTGAAGAGTCAACGTTGCTTTCACATTTTCGCCAAGTTTCAGAAAAATCTAATGGATGGGGCAAAAGTTATAGGGTAAAAAGTGCCATTTTTTGCAATTTGGTGGCATTTGTGACCCCTTTTGAGCTCCCAGTGAAAATGGGCAAACGGTGCAGTTTCACGCCTTAAGACATGTATATTTGAATTCAGCACCATGGAAAACCACTATATAGACATACATATGAAGTTTTTGAATAATATGAAAAAAGAGCCCCAAAAAGGCATGTTTTTTAGTCCCAAAAGTCCCAGAGGGATGCGAACAAGAATTTTGCCGGATCACCCATACTGAATTTATATTAAGAACAATGGCTTCCACATTTTGGACATGTTTCAAAAAAATCTGATGGATGGATCAAAAGTTATTAGGCAAAACGTGTCATTTTTGGCCATTTCGGTGCATTTTTCAACTCCTTTGAGCTCCTGGGGTGCAACGGGGATTTTCGCAAAAGATTTTTTATACTGTGCACATCTATTTAATGAAATACAATTTGCTTGTGGCAAAATTTCAGGAGAAACTAATGGACGGTTATCTGGCAATCGTCCAGATGCACGGATGCACCGAAGCACAGATGTACAGACACACGGACGCCACTGAAAACATAGGCCCCTCTCCGATAAATCAGAGGACCAATAATAATAATAAGACAAAAAACGGAGAGAATACTGGTGTTTTAAGGAAGTTAACTGTAGTTTAGATTCCAATGTGAAATCACTGCATGACAATTATTGCAAGAGCACTGGGAGTCACCACATATCAAGGCCTGAAGGCTACTTGAGAATAAGGATTAATGAATGAAAGGTGGTTGTGTAGTAATCGTTAATGGTGTAAATTGGGTAGAATTTAATTATTTGTGGCGATGGCTCAACAAGAACTTGTTTACATTGGATTTGAAGACTACCATGTTGTATTCAACTGGGAAGCAGGCCAGTTGAACAGTGTTCCACATGCGGACAGTTCTGGGGATGAAGCATTATTCATGGAATCTGCGTTTAGATTAAGGCACAGTTAGAGAGTAGAGGAAATTGTAAATAGTGATTGTAACTAGTCGAGTGTTTTTTGTGAAAGTTTGGCAAGGAGGAACCATAGATTGGAGTTCAGTCGAGCACATACCAGTAAAATAACGATAGAGCAGAGTTGGCTCGCAGTGTCTCTTCTGTGGAAAAGAGGTTGCAAGGAAGAGAAAAGGGCATACCTACTACTACTAAGCCAGTTTGAACTCTATCAAGGCTGGATAGGGCATGCTGTAGCAACAGTACTCCATTTTAGGACATATCTGGATTTTTTTCAGCTATCGGCAGTGAGATACCTATTATGGACAATATTAGAAATATTAGAAGACTTGTTGTATTTACTTCTTTCTCGTCAAAGGAAGATTCCTAAAGGAGGAATACTGGGAAGCTTCATTGACGTTCTCTGGTTGAGGCACCTCCGACAGTGAGCTATAAACTTGTTCCACTCCCAAGAAGAAGAACAAGGCCTGGTAGGGTGAATCTCCTAGAACTACACAGAATGAATGCCTCAGTGTAACAAATAAAAAATCACCAAAATAGCCCAGTTTTTGCCGGCCTGATTGTCAAGATTGAAAACTTGACTAGCATGTGTCTGCGATCGCGACCAAGTGGCAAATGAATTGTGAGATTTGGTGTCACTCAGCTTCCAGAGAAAGGCACACTTCTTTTATCAATCAGAAATTCTTGGTAACAACTAGCATGAAAATTCATAAATAACTGTAGTAGGAGCACTCGGTACAGTTCCTAAGAACATGGATAAAAGATTAGGAGAAATTCAAACGGAACATTAAGACCATGCAACATATGGCAATGACGAAAACAACCAAAATATTTAGAAAAATCTATGAAAGTGGAAATCAACCCAGAAAATCAATGAACATTTACCAGGCACAAGTAAATGGAAAGAGGAAAATAATCAGACGAACCCTAAAAAACTGAAAATACTAGAAATACCATAAGACGAGGAATCAAAACATTCCAAAAACTATTTGCGGTAGTTTTAGCTTTGGCTGGTGTCACACAAAATTAGTCATGTAGGGTCAAGGAGGATGGAAAGACTGGGGAGAGGAGCAGCATCAATCAAATCTCTACTGGAAAGGCGCAAAAGTGGGGGAGCTTATTGTTACCTATTGTCAAATCCTAGAGAAATCAATGGTAAATGGCTGTTGGTATAATAGAAAATGATTTGCAATGGTTATCAAAAGAGATAGAGAGTGCAGGAAATCTGAAGAAGCTTGTCCAGGAAACAACTTCATAAGTGAGCAATCCCTGATGATGACCTGTGCAAAAACTAGGATGCATTACGTAAGAGACATGGAAGAAACAAACAAAATAGAAATAAAGACGAGGGATAAGACAAGGAAAGAGAAATAGGAACTGCATGGAGGATTCATAGGGATGAGAATAATGAAAACATTTGGAAATTGCTACAAAAAGGAAACCCAAACAGGAAAACTGCACTCCTAATAACAACCACACAAGATAACACAATTAGAACCAACCACATCAAAGGAAGGATCAACAAGACACAAGAAAACAGCAAATACAGACTCTGTGGACAAAGAAATGAAACAATAAACCACATAAGTGAATGCAGAAAACTAGCCCAAAGAGAATATAAAAATAGTCATGATCAAGTGAGGAAGGCAGTACACTGGCAATTATGCAGACGATTGCATCTTGAATGCTCAGACAAATGGTGCAAACATAAACCAATAGCAGTACTGGGAAATGAAAGCCACAAAATCCTGTAGGACATGGATATACAAACAGATAAACCCATCTAAGCAAGAAGACCAGATGTAATAATAGTTAACAAGAAGAAAAGGTCCTTTCCAGCAAACCACAGAGTGAAGATCAAGGAGATAGAGAAGCAGAGCAAATACATGGAACTGGCCAGAGAACTCAAAGGAAGATGGAAAATGAAGACAGTCAAGATAACACTACTAATAGTAGGAGCCCTAGGAACAATGCAGGAAAACTTTGCAAAAAGAATGGGAGAGATTGGAATCAAAGGGATGGCTGAGAAGAAACAATGGATAACAATAATGAAAATTTTGCCTGGTCCCTGCGGGGGTTGGGCATGAATCTCAAAGACCATATGTGGGGGCAACCCCACATATAAGACCATTGCTCTTGAGCAATCAGTTATTGGTCATTGTAGGGGAAACCCTTCATACCAATTGTCACTATCCAGTTCCCTTTCACTCTCCACATTAAAAAACGGCCTTGTGCCTAATTTGCTGAGTGGGGAAGCAAATAAATGCAACAATAATGAGAACTGCAGAAATATTAAGAAAAAACCCTTGAATGCAGAGACTAACACACATGAACTACAGACAAAAGCATAAACGGCTACAGATGTAAAACGCGAAGAAACATCACATTGAATCAACAGTATAATTATAAGATACAGCCCCACCCTTTTTGTGTGGTCACCATAAACTAGTATCACACCAAATAAATGAGGAGGATCAAGGAGGATGGAAAGACCCAGCAGAAAAGGAACTAACTTAACCTTCGCTGGTTGAGTACAAAGAGGACTGGGACCTTGGCTAATTGCCACCCAAATTCCAGCAAAGACCAATAGTCACTGTCAACAAGACATCAATGGTAAGCAGCTGTTGCGATAACGCAAATTATTTTGCAAAGATTATCGAAAGAGGTGGAGCATTGGAAATCTGGGGTGACTTGTTGTCACTCAGACTCCCGGGAACACCACAAGTTGTTCTCAAAGAGCAATATTTGATGATGGCTTCTGTGATTACTCTTAGTGAGTGAATAATAATAATTTGCAGAAGAAGAAAATTAGAAAGAGAAGAAACTTATGAATAAGAATAAAAAGAGATAACGAAGGAAAAATGAGGAAAATTAGGGGCAAAGTAATAATAATAATAATAATAATAATAATAATAATAATAATAATAATAATAATAAAAAAAGAGCAAAGAAAAAGTGAGCGAAATGATGAAAAAAAGAAGAATAAAGAGAAGAAATCTAGAAAGATAGAAAGAGAAGATTCTTATATTTTCCCCTCCCCTTCTTTTCGTCTTCCTCCTCACTCTCCTCCTCCTCCTCCTTCGGCTCGGCTCGCACAATCGAGAATTAGATCTGCGCTGCGAATGGAGAGGGCATAGATTTAGGGCTATTCATGAACCAACTGTATGAAATGGGTACGATCGGGGAGAGGTGCTGGAGGTAGGGGGGGACAATGCAAGTGGTTGCGCTGATGGGTTAATGGCGATGACTTTGGCGAGGAGATGTAGAGAGGAAGCTTTTCAGAATAGTTGCGCTTGTAAAGTGGCACTCTCTCATGGTATTGGTGGCTTCTCCCACGGGCGACAAGAGTCGATGTCTTCCTTCCTTTCTTCTTCTTCTTCTTCTTCTTCTTGGAATAAATATCTCAATTACTACTCTCTCTCTCTCTCTCTCTCTCTCTCTCTCTCTCTCTCTCTCTCTCTCTGTTTCTTTCTCTGCAACAATCAAAAATCTGGTCGACATTCTTTCTATTTACAGACATTCCATTGCCAGATTACATGTGCATACTGCCCACATTCTTGCACCGTATTTGTTTACACTCACACCCACCCACCCCTACACACACAAAGCGAGAGAGAGAGAGAGAGAGAGATAGAGAGCGAGAGAGAGAGAGGGGGGGAGGACACACAATGCACACACAAACAAGCACACAGAAGCATTCATAAATGCACATGAAAAAATTTATACATTAAGCAGGCTTACACACTCATATATGTAGACATAAGCAAATATATAAATTAAGATTCACTTACATATATGCATACAAAGTTCCTACTAGACACTCTTCTCGAGTGTTTAAGGTTTCTCTGTACGGAGGTTTGTCAGGACAACCAGACATGGGGATACTTTCCTCTACAAGAAAAACCCAAGCTAAATATTCAACATAACGCAGTATTCGAAGCAGTATGACTAACCCACACTAATTATACAAGGAATGGTTTACCTTCTACAAGTTATGTTGCCCCCAGTAGCATCACCAAGATGGATACTCAACCAGACTAGATGGATTCTTTCTTAGAATCTAGTAGGAATAATACACCACAAGAAAAATATACTATAACGTAAGTCAATTAAAGGTCCTTATTTCTTTACTAACTCAACGTTTGAGACGCAAATGAGAATGTTTAGTTCTTTCTCCCACTACAAAAACTTAAGACATCAGGGTCGGGAAGTGGAATTTAGAAGTCAGCGCCATAAAGGAGCGGCACTCTGACCTGCATAAAAGTGCCTGGGCAGCCTCGTCGGGATTCCCCGTTAAGAGCGTCTCAGACGATTAGCAATAAACTAACTCCTTCTCAAAAAGAGAAGGCAAAGCCTGGGAGGGTGTACCTCCTAGGATTGCACAGAACTAAACTCCCACTGCAAAATCAATAGGGACTGGATCATCACAGGAATGGGCTAACACTTGGTTTCTGAGAACTTCGACTGAAGTAAAATAAAACAAAGGAACACACACGTATGTGTAGGCGTTAATAAAACATGCAGAAATGCACATGCATGCAATACATTCGGGTCAAAGTGTATGTAGTATCTGTTCCTCAGATGCTGCATTTCAATTTCTTGTTCTCTGTCAGTGGAGGAGAAATCCTTCACGTCCGAGACAATTTTGAATTTTTGTTCCTTTTCTCTTTTCTCCATATTAAAAAAAAAAAAACCCAACCCTGGTGTCTAACTCTGCCGTCGTGGAGCGGCATTGTAAATAGGAACAATAAGATTAACATTGCCCAGTTGAGAAACATATCCACACACACACACACACACACACACACACACACACACACACACACACACACACACACACACGGAACTTGAATCTCTACAGGAGAGCACTTGAATGCATACTAGACATTATACTCCAGTGCCTACGGTTTCTTTGTATAAGGGTTTGTCAGGACAACCTGACATGAGGATACTTTTATCCAATGATACAAATTATGACATACAGAATTTAGACTTGACATTTTCCTCCAACTCTGATCTCGCACATGCTATTAAGATTCCCTCTTTTCTCCAGTCTTCTTCTTGTGTATTTTCACACCTGATGATGATTCGTGACACATTAAAAGATTATAAGCTTTTGAACTGCGCTCATAAAATAATCTTTTTCTTTTTGAATTGAAAGTCATTTTTGGTTTCAGAAGAAAAAAAGATCTTGTTCCAAACAAAACGGCAGTCGTCAATGTCAATCAGAGAAGCTTTGAATCGTAAAATCCAAGACGAAAACGAAGAATAGGGTTTTCCATTGGATAGTCGATCTGTACAAGTATCGGATCGTAAAAGTCTGCAGACGGAGAACAAATTCCTTGGACGCAAAAAAATCATGTGCGGCAATGCTGAAAGATTCAATAATTTTATCGAACCAATTCTGGTTTCTGATTGGTTGCTAGCAGAACGTGGCTCCATTTGATTGGTCAGCTCATATCGCCAGTGTCTATGAGTAGAACCTTCCAACTTTCTGTAATCATACCCTCATTATATAAAAAAATATTGCAACAGTTTTCTATTCAATAATAAATGTTATTTTATTACAAATGGTTCCATATTTTTGGATAACGCTATACATTGCAATGTAACGGATGCAAACTTAGAATTAATGCAGCTAACAGATGGAACAGGGTGCAAACGCACGTATGACAGCAGCAGTAATAATATGTAAATATCGAGCTGTATGCGAGGTGACGTCACGGCGAGGAAGGAAAGGAAAAGATCATAAAAAGAAGAACGTGTGCATAGACTGAGAATCATGTTAGAGAGAAGGACAGAGATAAACATGTTACACACGTGGGCTGAGAGCGACAGGTTTAAACAAGAGAAAGGTGTTACTTTGAAAGTACATGTAAATAAATGTCTGTTGTTTCAGTGAAAAAAAGCAAGTTGAATTCTTTCCTTGACTTTGTCTCCTTGCAACAAACTCTTTCTGTAAACGTGTATGATATTACACAGAGTGCAGAAATAAATTAATCAAATCTTTTAAAATTTATTAAAAATTCATAAATGAAGTCACACTGAAAAAAAAATTACCAAAGAGCTCTACTATCATATAAAAGGAACTTTGTGTGCCTGTGTGTCAGTGAGTTCGTTTCCTATGGATTCGAAAACGGCTGGATCGATTTTTATGAAATTTCACACGTGCCTGGCAGTGTTCTTGGATGGATTTTGTGTTTAAATGTCTCTAGTAAGTATCGATATATGATAAGTGAAATAATCCAATGAAAGAAGGAACAGGTGATTTTGACCAAAGTTAACATCTTACACAGCCTAACACCACAAGTAAATTTGAGAAGTTTTATTATTTATTTAAGCCGAAAGATCCAACATATCCTTTGATATGACAGTGATGCGTTAAAAATGAAATCCGGGCGAGAGATAGGTTAGTTTGGAAGTTAATTTACTAAAGCTGTCCAACACATGCCAGAATATAAGATGTATGTTTCACCGAATATGAAGATATGATCTAGTTCTATTTTTGAACTTGGCAGAAAGAAGAAGCTTTAGAATTTTTAATAGTTTGTAGGGTGGTTCACAAATGTTTAACCTGTGATCATCAGCACATTCAAGCCATTATCATCGCACAAGCAGTAATGCCAGGCATATAAAATCAACAGTAGGTTCTTTGATATGACAAGAGCGCGTTCGAAATAAATGTTTCTGTTGAAGCATTATACTTGACTTTAGCATTTTAAACCTTAATGCATTATATATATATATAATATAATTTTAATTAATGCAAGGCATTATATATATAATATAATTTTATGAAATTAACAGTAGGTTCTCTACAGTGCAATGTAGGCTACAATATATTGCGAACTTAATCACTGCAGAAAGCATGTGAAGCTTTCTCCAGGTGTATCGCAATTGGTCCCCAATTAGAGTAGGCAATCAATCGATTTGATTGAAAAATGGGCTATTTTATCGATTTCGATGACAATAAAAATATCGGAGTGTGAAAGATTTGTTGATTATCATTCAATCCCGGACAACATCGGGTCACCCTGCTAGTTCATAATAAATGAAGTCACACTGAGCTCTATATAACGAGATTATTCAATATAACTTGTGTCGCTTTTTAATAACATTCTTAAGCCAAGCTTAGAATCAGGAACAGGTGTTTTTAACAGTTGCAGCTGGCAACTGTGGAATGCATCATAGATTCACTGCTTGAGTTCGTTGTTAGCATTGCAAACTGTCTTGTCAGCTATAAGATTAAAACTAAGGTAAAAAATTTTCAATATTATTTATATGCATCTGTGTTATAAGTCTGTTGAAAATGACAACAACGAAGCTCTTCCAACACCGAAAGTTGATCTCCCGGCAGACTCTGAACTCCCCTGAAAAGAGTAGGTCAAAGGTTGCCAAAACACACGACAACTTGAGTTAGTGCATCTATGTACACGATGCTTTGTATTCCTGCGGCGCCAACAATGCAAACCATCACGCACATCCTCACAATGGCATGCTCTGATGCGGACCTGAGAGATGCTTCGGATACTGTCCAACAATGGATCTCGTGATTGAGAAAAACACTATGCTGATGATCACACATTTGTGAACCACGCTACAAATTATTTAACATTCTAAAGGTTCTTCTTTCAGCCAAGTTTTCTTTCTTTTTTTTTTTTACATGGTAGTCACCACTTATCAAGGCCTGGAAGCCACTCAGGGATAAGGGTTATTGCGTGTACAGTAATCAATGAGATAGTATCGTAGTAATCGTTAGTATTGGAGATTTGATAAAGTGTCTTACTTAAGGGGTCGGTTTATTAGGAATTTGTTTATGTTGGACTTGAAGACATCCAAGTTGTAGTCAGGTGGGAAACAGGCAAATGGAAGAGAGTTCCACAGGCGTGCACTTTTAAGAAAGAAGCTTTGTTCATGGAATCTACGTTTTGATTTAGGCATAAATAAAGAGTGTGGAAAATTATTGACAGTGGTTTCAGCTAAACGGGTGTTTTTTGTGAAAGATTGTGAGGGGGGGCAGAGATTGGCGCTCAGACGAGCACTTGCCATAAAAATAATGATAAAACAAGGCAGGCTCACAATGTCTCTTCTGTGGGAGAGAGGTTGCAGGGAAGAGAAAAGGGCATCCCCCACTAAGCTATGAAGTCTATTTTGTACTCTGTCAAAGCAGGATAGGCTGTTTTTAGCAGCTCCTGCCCAGATGTGGCAGCAGTACTACATCCTTGGACGTACTTGGCTTTTATATAGATAGAGAATTGCATCAGGAGTGAGATATCTTCTGGAGCGGTAGAAGGATCCCACCATATTTCCAGTGACCTTGGCAACAGATTTGATGTATGTGTTCCATTTTTAAATCAGGAGTAAAGGTCAATCCCAGAAGCTTGTCAAAACATGGAGCCTCCCCAAGACGAGAGCCAAGCCATCCATTCAATTGATGCCAGATGGGGATCAGAGCATTGATGATGTAAAGATAGGAGTTTGGTTTTAGATACATTAAAAGTAACCAGCCACCTCTTCCCCATTGTACCACACGCTCAAAGATCATATCTCCATATTCGGTTTAACATCTGCCTAATATGCTGGCATGTGTTGTACAGCTTTAATAAATTGACTTCCAAACTAACCTTTTACCATCTCTCACCAGGTCTTTATTTATCCTTCTTTCTCTCGTCCATTTCTGCCACTTCCTCCCACATTTTCTTTTATATTCCCCATGAACCGGGCATCCTAGCTCAACTGTTCTATATCTACTGACCCAAGAAATCTTATCAATTCTTGCAATGTGGCCATACCATCCAAGTCTCCTGTTCGGCACACATCTCCCTGTACTGTCTAGATTTTACCTTCCTTTGAGTTTATCAGTTGTAAGTCTGTCTTTAAGGCTCATAGTACACATCCACCATATCGTTCTTCTATCATTTCTCTCCATAGAACACATGTTCTCAACCCTTACTGTCCAGATTTCACTTCAATACATCATCAAACTATGTATGTGTGCCTGATAAACTATTTCCCTGGTAAACAGTACAAACGCTCTGTTAGTAATGGCATAAGTCCTCTGTGCACCGATACTATTACCAAGGTAACAAAACTTCTCAACGTCCCCAACCAATTATTCCTTTAGCACTTGCTATGTGCATTTCCTGGACTATAAAGAAAAAAAAACATTGAATAACAACGAAACGGACGCGAATCACCAAAATTACCATCATGAGGTGTAAGAAAAAACTAATTCTTGACAAAGGCGAGTATCTTCGCCGAAATATACCAAATAATAGTAATTTTAAATTGCTTATATTTTTTTTTGTTGCGATGATGCGATGGCTTTAAAACGTATTTCCGAATACGTATTATATTTGATTTCCTATTTACTAACGCTTTCAAATACCAACCAACCTATTATTCCTTTAGCATACACCCTGTACACACCTGACAATAAAAATAACCGTTTACAATAACTAAACGGACGTGTCTCACCTAAAAGTACCATAATAAGGCGTAAGAATAAAAAAAAAAGCAAATCTTATGAAGGGCGAGTTTCTTCGCCGAAATATATCGATAAACATTATTTTTAAATTGTTTATTATTTCCTTCATCTGATGACTTTATAACATATTTTATATACTTGTTCTATTTGATTTTCTTTTTACTAATGCTTTTAAACAGGAAACCAACCAATTATTCCTTTAGCACATGCCATGTGCATTCCTGGACAATAAAAAAAAAATAAAAACCTGTTGAACGGATGTGAACCGTCTAAATGACCATCATGAGGCGTAATGCATTCCCTGTGATTCTCGTGCCTTTGTTAGGGAGAATAACTTGGTGTGTCCATGTCATGGTAACGTTTCTGGAATCGTTGTTACATCATGGGCCCTGCAACCAGGCCCGGGGCGAATGAACGATAAAACATTGGCACATCTCCTTTATATGAAAGGGTTGATATGACGTGAGCTGCGTCTGCTTGATAGGTCTTTTCTTCGGTTCTTCTGAGCAATTTTTGTGTATCTAAGTATTTTATTTTTTGTGTATCTAAGTATTTAAATTTTTTATGTATCTAAGTATTTTAATTTTTTTATGCATCTAAGTATTTTATTTTTTTATGCATCTAAGTATTTTAATTTTTATGTATCTAAGTATTTTAATTTTTATGTATCTAAGTATTTTAATTTTTATGTATCTAAGTATTTTAATTTTTATGTATCTAAGTATTTTATTTTTATGTATCTAAGTATATTATTTTTTATGTATCTAAGTATTTTATTTTTTATGTATCTAAGTATATTATTTTTTATGTATCTAAGTATTTTAATTTTTATGTATCTAAGTATTTTATTTTTTATGCATCTAAGTATTTTATTTTTTGTGTATCTAAGTATTTTATTTTTTATGTATCTAAGTATTTTAATTTTTGTGTATCTAAGTATTTTAATTTTTATGCATCTAAGTATTTTAAATTTTGTGTATCAAAGTATTTTATTTTTTATGTATGTAAGTATTTTATTTTTTGTGTATCTAAGGTTTTTTAAAGTATTTTAATTTTTTATGCATGGAAGTATTTTATTTTCTATGCATCGAAGTATTTTATTTTTTATGTATCTAAGTATTGTATTTTTTATGTATCTAAGTATATTATTTTTTATGCATCTAAGTATTTTATTTTTTATGTATCTAAGTATTTTATTTTTATGTATCTAAGTATTTTTTTATGCATCTAAGTATTTTAATTTTTATGTACCTAAATATTTTATTTTTTATGTATCTAAGTATTTTATTTTTTATGTATCTAAGTATTTTATTTTTTATGCATCTAAGTATTTTAATTTTTATGTATCTAAGTATTTTATTTTTTATGTATCTAAGTATGTTATTTTTTATGTATCTAAGTATTTTAATTTATATGTATCTAAGTATTTTATTTTTTATGTATCTAAGTATTTTATTTTTTATGTATCTAAGTATTTTATTTTTTATGTATCTAAGTATTTTATTTTTTGTGTATCTAAGTATTTTATTTTTTATGTATCTAAGTATTTTAATTTTTATGTATCTAAGTATTTTATTTTTATGTATCTAAGTATTGTATTTTTTGTGTATCTAAGTATTTTAATTTTTTATGTATCTAAGTATTTTAATTTTTTATGCATCTAAGTATTTAAATTTTTGTATATCTAAGTATTTAAATTTTTATGTATCTAAGTATTTTAATTTTTTATGCATCTAAGTATTTTAATTTTTGTGTATCTAAGTATTTTATTTTTGGTGTATCTAAGTATTTTAATTTTTATGTATCTGTGCATTCCTGGACAATAAAAAAAAAATAAAAACCTGTTGAACGGATGTGAACCGTCTAAATGACCATCATGAGGCGTAATGCATTCCCTGTGATTCTCGTGCCTTTGTTAGGGAGAATCACTTGGTGTGTCCATGTCATGGTAACGTTTCTGGAATCGTTGTTACATCCTGGGCCCTGCAACCAGGCCCGGGGCGAATGAACGATAAAACATTGGCACATCTCCTTTATATGAAAGGGTTGATATGACGTGAGCTGCGTCTGCTTGATAGGTCTTTTCTTCGGTTCTTCTGAGCAATTTTTGTGTATCTAAGTATTTTATTTTTTGTGTATCTAAGTATTTAAATTTTTTATGTATCTAAGTATTTTAATTTTTTTATGCATCTAAGTATTTTATTTTTTTATGCATCTAAGTATTTTAATTTTTATGTATCTAAGTATTTTAATTTTTATGTATCTAAGTATTTTAATTTTTATGTATCTAAGTATTTTAATTTTTATGTATCTAAGTATTTTATTTTTTATGTATCTAAGTATATTATTTTTTGTGTATCTAAGTATTTTATTTTTTATGTATCTAAGTATTTTAATTTTTGTGTATCTAAGTATTTTATTTTTTATGCATCTAAGTATTTTAATTTTTGTGTATCTAAGTATTTTATTTTTTATGTATGTAAGTATTTTATTTTTATGCATCTAAGGTTTTTATTTTTTATGTATCTAAGTATTTTATTCTTTATGTATCTAAGTATTTTAATTTTTGATGTATCTAAGTATTTTAATTTTTGTGTATCTAAGTATTTTATTTTTTATGTATCTAAGTATTTTATTTTTGTGTATCTAAGTATTTAAATTTTTATGTATCTAAGTATTTTTTTTTATGTATCTAAGTATTTTATTTTTTATGTATCTAAGTATTTTATTTTATATGTATCTAAGTATTTTATTTTTTATGTATCTAACTATTTTAATTTTTATGTATCTAAGTATTTTATTTTTTATGTATCTAAATATTTTAATTTTTATGTATCTAAGTATTTTATTTTTTATGTATCTAAGTATTTTATTTTTTATGTATCTAAGTATTTTAATTCTTATGCATCTAAGTATTTTATTTTTTATGCATCTAACTATTTTATTTTTTATGTATCTAAGTATTTTAATTTTTATGTATCTAAGTATTTTTTTATGTATCTAAGTATTTTATTTTTTATGTATCTAAGTATTGTATTTTTTTATGTATCTAACTATTTTATTTTTTATGTATCAAAGTATTTTAATTTTTATGTATCGAAGTATTTTATTTTTTATGTATCTAAGTATTTTATTTTTTATGTATCTAAGTATTTTATTTTTATGTATCTAAGTATTTTATTTTTTATGTATCTAAGTATTTTATTTTTTATGTATCTAAGTATTTTATTTTTTATGTATCCAAGTATTTTATTTTTTATGTATCTAAGTATTTTAATTCTTATGAATCTAATATTTTATTTTTTATGCATCTAAGTATTTTATTTTTTATGTATCTAAGTATTTTAATTCTTATGCCTCTAAGTATTTAATTTTTATGTATCTAAGTATTTAATTTTTTATGTATCTAAGTATTGTATTTTTTATGTATCTAAGTATTTTATTTTTTATGTATCTAAGTATTTTATTTTTTATGTGTCTAAGTATTTAATTTTTTATGTATCTAAGTATTTTATTCTTTATGTATCTAAGTATTTTAATTTTTATGTATCTAAGTATTTTATTTTTTATGTATCTAAGTATTTTATTTTTTATGTATCTAAGTATTTTATTTTTATGTATCTAAGTATTTTATTTTTTATGTATCTAAGTATTTTATTTTTATGTATCTAAGTATTTTATTTTTTATGTATCTAAGTATTTTAATTCTTATGCATCTAAGTATCTTATTTTTTATGTATCTAAGTATTTTATTTTTTATGTATCTAAGTATTTTATTTTTTATGTATCTAAGTATTTTATTTTTATGTATCTAAGTATTTTATTTTTTATGTATCTAAGTATTGTATTTTTTTATGTATCTAAGTATTTTAATTCTTATGCATCTAAGTATTTTATTTTTTATGCATCTAAGTATTTTTTATGTATCTAAGTATTGTATTTTTATGTATCTAAGTATTTTAATTTTTGTGTATCTAAGTATTTTATTTTTTATGTATCTAAGTATTTTATTTTTTATGCATCTAAGTATTTTATTTTTTATGTATCTAAGTATTTTATTTTTTATGTATCATAGTATTTTATTTGTTATGTATCTAAGTATTTTATTTTTTATGTATCCAAGTATTTTAATTTTTATGTATCTAAGTATTTTATTTTTCATGTATCTAAGTATTTTAATTTTTATGTATCTAAGTATTTTAATTTTTATGTATCTAAGTATTTTATTTTTTATGTATCTAAGTATTTTATTTTTTATGTATCTAAGTATTTTAATTTTTGTGTATCTAAGTATTTTATTTTTTATGCATCTAAGTATTTTAATTTTTGTGTATCTAAGTATTTCATTTTTTATGTATGTATATATTTTATTTTTTATGCATCTAAGGTTTTTATTTTTTATGTATCTAAGTATTTTATTCTTTATGTATCTAAGTATTTTAATTTTTGATGTATCTAAGTATTTTAATTTTTGTGTATCTAAGTATTTTATTTTTTATGTATCTAAGTATTTTATTTTTGTGTATCTAAGTATTTAAATTTTTATGTATCTAAGTATTTTTTTTATGTATCTAAGTATTTTATTTTTTATGTATCTAAGTATTTTATTTTATATGTATCTAAGTATTTTATTTTTTATGTATCTAACTATTTTAATTTTTATGTATCTAAGTATTTTATTTTTTATGTATCTAAATATTTTAATTTTAATGTATCTAAGTATTTTATTTTTTATGTATCTAAGTATTTTATTTTTTATGTATCTAAGTATTTTAATTCTTATGCATCTAAGTATTTTATTTTTTATGCATCTAACTATTTTATTTTTTATGTATCTAAGTATTTTAATTTTTATGTATCTAAGTATTTTTTTATGTATCTAAGTATTTTATTTTTTATGTATCTAAGTATTGTATTTTTTTATGTATCTAACTATTTTATTTTTTATGTATCAAAGTATTTTAATTTTTATGTATCGAAGTATTTTATTTTTTATGTATCTAAGTATTTTATTTTTTATGTATCTAAGTATTTTATTTTTATGTATCTAAGTATTTTATTTTTTATGTATCTAAGTATTTTATTTTTATGTATCTAAGTATTTTATTTTTTATGTATCCAAGTATTTTATTTTTTATGTATCTAAGTATTTTAATTCTTATGAATCTAAGTATTTTATTTTTTATGCATCTAAGTATTTTATTTGTTATGTATCTAAGTATTTTAATTCTTATGCCTCTAAGTATTTTATTTTTTATGTATCTAAGTATTATAATTTTTATGTATCTAAGTATTTTATTTTTTATGTATCTAAGTATTTTATTTTTTATGTATCTAAGTATTTTATTTTTATGTATCTAAGTATTTTATTTTTTATGTATCTAAGTATTTTATTTTTATGTATCTAAGTATTTTATTTTTTATGTATCTAAGTATTTTAATTCTTATGCATCTAAGTATCTTATTTTTTATGTATCTAAGTATTTTATTTTTTATGTATCTAAGTATTTTATTTTTTATGTATCTAAGTATTTTATTTTTATGTATCTAAGTATTTTATTTTTTATGTATCTAAGTATTGTATTTTTTTTATGTATCTAAGTATTTTAATTCTTATGCATCTAAGTATTTTATTTTTTATGCATCTAAGTATTTTTTATGTATCTAAGTATTGTATTTTTATGTATCTAAGTATTTTAATTTTTGTGTATCTAAGTATTTTATTTTTTATGTATCTAAGTATTTTATTTTTTATGCATCTAAGTATTTTATTTTTTATGTATCTAAGTATTTTATTTTTTATGTATCATAGTATTTTATTTGTTATGTATCTAAGTATTTTATTTTTTATGTATCCAAGTATTTTAATTTTTATGTATCTAAGTATTTTATTTTTCATGTATCTAAGTATTTTAATTTTTATGTATCTCAGTATTTTAATTTTTATGTATCTAAGTATTTTATTTTTTATGTATCTAAGTATTTTATTTTTTATGTATCTAAGTATTTTATTTTTATGTATCTAAGTATTTTATTTTTTATTAATCTAAGTATTTTAATTTTTATGTATCTAAGTATTTTATTTTTTATGTATCTAAGTATTTTAATTTTTGTGTATCTAAGTATTTTATTTTTTATGTATCTAAGTATTTTATTTTTGTGTATCTAAGTATGTTAATTTTTATGTATCTAAGTATTTTATTTTTTATGTATCTAAGTATTTTATTTTTTATGTATCTAAGTATTTTATTTTTTATGCATCTAAGTATTTAAATTTTTATGTATCTAAGTATTTTATTTTTTATGTATCTAAGTATATTATTTTTTATGCATCTAAGTATTTTATTTTTTATGTATCTAAGTATTTTATTTTTATGTATCTAAGTATTTTATTTTTTATGCATCTAAGTATTTGATTTTTTATGTATCTAAGTATTTTAATTTTTATGTATCTAAGTATTTTATTTTTTATGTATCTAAGTATTTTATTTTTTATGTATCTAAGTATTTTATTTTTTATGTATCTAAGTATTTTAATTCTTATGCATCTAAGTATTTTTTTTTTATGCATCTAAGTATTTTTTTATGTATCTAAGTATTGTATTTTTTATGTATCTAAGTATTTTAATTTTTTATGCATCGAAGTATTTTATTTTCTATGCATCGAAGTATTTTATTTTTTATGTATCTAAGTATTGTATTTTTTATGTATCTAAGTATATAATTTTTTATGCATCTAAGTATTTTATTTTTTATGTATCTAAGTATTTTATTTTTATGTATCTAAGTATTTTTTTATGCATCTAAGTATTTTATTTTGTATGTATCCAAGTATTTTATTTTTTATGTATCTAAGTATTTTAATTCTTATAAATCTAAGTATTTTTTTATGTATCTAAGTATTTTATTTTTTATGTATCTAAGTATTTTATTTTTTATGTATCTAAAATACTTAGATACATAAAAAATAACATACTTTTATGTATCTAAGTATGTTATTTTTTATGCATCTAAGTATTTTATTTTTTATGTATCTAAGTATTTTATTTTTATGTATCTAAGTATTTTATTTTTTATGTATCGAAGTATTTTATTTTTATGTATCTAAGTATTTTATTTTTTATGTATCCAAGTATTTTATTTTTTATGTATCTAAGTATTTTAATTCTTATAAATCTAAGTATTTTATTTTTTATGCATCTAAGTATTTTATTTTTTATGTATCTAAGTATTTTAATTCTTATGCCTCTAAGTATTTTATTTTTATGCATCTAAGTATTTTATTTTTTATGTATCTAAGTATTGTATTTTTTATGTATCTAAGTATTTTATTTTTTATGTATCAAAGTATTTTATTCTTTATGTATCTAAGTATTTTAATTTTTATGTATCTAAGTATTTTATTTTTTATGTATCTAAGTATTTTATTTTTTATGTATCTAAGTATTTTAATTTTTTATGCATCGAAGTATTTTATTTTCTATGCATCGAAGTATTTTTTTTTATGTATCTAAGTATTGAATTTTTTATGTATCTAAGTATATTATTTTTTATGCATCTAAGTATTTTATTTTTTATGTATCTAAGTATTTTATTTTTATGTATCTAAGTATTTTTTATGCATCTAAGTATTTTAATTTTTATGTATCTAAATATTTTATTTTTTATGTATCTAAGTATTTTATTTTTTATGTATCTAAGTATTTTATTTTTTATGCATCTACGTATTTTAATTTTTATGTATCTAAGTATTTTATTTTTTATGTATCTAAAATACTTAGATACATAAAAAATAACATACTTTTATGTATCTAAGTATGTTATTTTTTATGTATCTAAGTATTTTAATTTATATGTATCTAAGTATTTTATTTTTTATGTATCTCAGTATTTTATTTTTTATGTATCTAAGTATTTTAGTTTTTATGTATCTAAGTATTTTATTTTTATGTATCTAAGTATTTTATTTTTTATGCATCTAAGTATTTTATTTTTTATGTATCTAAGTATTTTAATTTTTATGTATCTAAGTATTTTATTTTTTATGTATCTAAGTATTTTATTTTTTATGTATCTAAGTATTTTAATTCTTATGCATCTAAGTATTTTATTTTTTATGCATCTAAGTATTTTTTTATGTATCTAAGTATTGTATTTTTTATGTATCTAAGTATTTTAATTTTTTATGCATCGAAGTATTTTATTTTCTATGCATCGAAGTATTTTATTTTTTATGTATCTAAGTATTGTATTTTTTATGTATCTAAGTATATAATGTTTTATGCATCTAAGTATTTTATTTTTTATATATCTAAGTATTTTATTTTTATGTATCTAAGTATGTTTTTATGCATCTAAGTATTTTAATTTTTATGTATCTAAATATTTTATTTTTTATGTATCTAAGTATTTTATTTTTTATGTATCTAAGTATTTTTTTTTTTAATCATCTAAGTATTTTAATTTTTATGTATCTAAGTATTTTATTTTTTATGTATCTAAAATACTTAGATACATAAAAAATAACATACTTTTATGTATCTAAGTATGTTATTTTTTATGCATCTAAGTATTTTATTTTTTATGTATCTAAGTATTTTATTTTTATGTATCTAAGTATTTTATTTTTTATGTATCGAAGTATTTTATTTTTATGTATCTAAGTATTTTATTTTTTATGTATCCAAGTATTTTATTTTTTATGTATCTAACTATTTTAATTCTTATAAATCTAAGTATTTTATTTTTTATGCATCTAAGTATTTTATTTTTTATGTATCTAAGTATTTTTATTCTTATGCCTCTAAGTATTTTATTTTTATGCATCTAAGTATTTTATTTTTTATGTATCTAAGTATTGTATTTTTTATATATCTAAGTATTTTATGTTTTATGTATCTAAGTATTTTATTTTTTATGTATCTAAGTATTTTAATTCTTATGCATCTAAGTATTTTATTTTTTATGCATCTAAGTATTTTTTTATGTATCTAAGTATTGTATTTTTTATGTATCTAAGTATTTTAATTTTTTATGCATCGAAGTATTTTATTTTCTATGCATCGAAGTATTTTTTTTTTATGTATCTAAGTATTGTATTTTTTATGTATCTAAGTATATTATTTTTTATGCATCTAAGTATTTTATTTTTTATGTATCTAAGTATTTTATTTTTATGTATCTAAGTATTTTTTATGCATCTAAGTATTTTAATTTTTATGTATCTAAATATTTTATTTTTTATGTATCTAAGTATTTTATTTTTTATGTATCTAAGTATTTTATTTTTTATGCATCTAAGTATTTTAATTTTTATGTATCTAAGTATTTTATTTTTTGTGTATCTAAAATACTTAGATACATAAAAAATAACATACTTTTATGTATCTAAGTATGTTATTTTTTATGTATCTAAGTATTTTAATTTATATGTATCTAAGTATTTTATTTTTTATGTATCTAAGTATTTTATTTTTTATGTATCTAAGTATTTTAGTTTTTATGTATCTAAGTATTTTATTTTTATGTATCCAAGTATTTTATTTTTTATGCATCTAAGTATTTTATTTTTTATGTATCTAAGTATTTTAATTTTTATGTATCTAAGTATTTTATTTTTTATGTATCTAAGTATTTTATTTTTTATATATCTAAGTATTTTATTTTTTATGTATCTAAGTATTCTAATTCTTATGCATCTAAGTATTTTATTTTTTATGCATCTAAGTATTTTTTTATGTATCTAAGTATTGTATTTTTTATGTATCTAAGTATTTCAATTTTTTATGCATCGAAGTATTTTATTTTCTATGCATCGAAGTATTTTATTTTTTATGTATCTAAGTATTGTATTTTTTATGTATCTAAGTATATAATTTTTTATGCATCTAAGTATTTTATTTTTTATGTATCTAAGTATTTTATTTTTATGTATCTAAGTATTTTTTTATGCATCTAAGTATTTTAATTTTTATGTATCTAAATATTTTATTTTTTATGTATCTAAGTATTTTATTTTTTATGTATCTAAGTATTTTTTTTTAATCATCTAAGTATTTTAATTTTTATGTATCTAAGTATTTTTTTTTTATGTATCTAAAATACTTAGATACATAAAAAATAACATACTTTTATGTATCTAAGTATGTTATTTTTTATGCATCTAAGTATTTTATTTTTTATGTATCTAAGTATTTTATTTTTATGTATCTAAGTATTTTATTTTTTATGTATCGAAGTATTTTATTTTTATGTATCTAAGTATTTTATTTTTTATGTATCCAAGTATTTTATTTTTTATGTATCTAAGTATTTTAATTCTTATAAATCTAAGTATTTTATTTTTTATGCATCTAAGTATTTTATTTTTTATGTATCTAAGTATTTTAATTCTTATGCCTCTAAGTATTTTATTTTTATGCATCTAAGTATTTTATTTTTTATGTATCTAAGTATTGTATTTTTTATGTATCTAAGTATTTTATGTTTTATGTATCTAAGTATTTAATTTTTTATGTATCTAAGTATTTTATTTTTTATGTATCTAAGTATTTTATTCTTTATGTATCTAAGTATTTTATTTTTTATGTATCTAAGTATTTTATTTTTTATGTATCTAAGTATTTTATTTTTTATGTATCTAAGTATTTTATTTTTATGTATCTAAGTATTTTATTTTTTATGTATCTAAGTATTTTATTTTTATGTATCTAAGTATTTTATTTTTTATGTATCTAAGTATTTTAATTTATATGCATCTAAGTATCTTATTTTTTATGTATCTAAGTATTTTATTTTTTATGTATCTAAGTATTTTATTTTTTATGTATCTAAGTATTATATTTTTATGTATCTAAGTATTTTATTTTTTATGTATCTAAGTATTGTATTTTTTTATGTATCTAAGTATTTTAATTCTTATGCATCTAAGTATTTTATTTTTTATGCATCTAAGTATTTTTTATGTATCTAAGTATTGTATTTTTTATGTATCTAAGTATTTTAATTTTTGTGTATCTAAGTATTTTATTTTTTATGTATCTAAGTATTTTATTTTTTATGCATCTAAGTATTTTATTTTTTATGTATCTAAGTATTTTATTTTTTATGTATCATAGTATTTTATTTGTTATGTATCTAAGTATTTTATTTTTTATGTATCTAAGTATTTTAATTTTTATGTATCTAAGTATTTTATTTTTTATGTATCTAAGTATTTTAATTTTTATGTATCTAAGTATTTTAATTTTTATGTATCTAAGTATTTTATTTTTTATGTATCTAAGTATTTTATTTTTTATGTATCTAAGTATTTTATTTTTATGTATCTAAGTATTTTATTTTTTATGTATCTAAGTATTTTAATTTTTTTGTATCTAAGTATTTTATTTTTTATGTATCTAAGTATTTTAATTTTTGTGTATCTAAGTATTTTATTTTTTATGTATCTAAGTATTTTATTTTTGTGTATCTAAGTATGTTAATTTTTATGTATCTAAGTATTTTAGTTTTTATGTATCACAGTATTTTATTTTTTATGTATCTAAGTATTTTATTTTATATGTATCTAAGTATATTATTTTTTATGAATCTAAGTATTTTAATTTTTATGTATCTAAGTATTTTATTTTTTATGTATCTAAATATTTTAATTTTTATGTATCTAAGTATTTTATTTTTTATGTATCTAAGTATTTTATTTTTTATGTATCTAAGTATTTTATTTTTTACGTATCTAAGTATTATATGTTTTATGTATCTAAGTATATTATTTTTTATGCATCTAAGTATTTTATTTATTATGTATCTAAGTATGTTAATTTTTATGTATCTAAGTATTTTATTTTTTATGCATCTAAGTATTTTATTTTTTATGTATCTAAGTATTTTAATTTTTATGTATCTAAGTATTTTATATTTTGTGTATCTAAGTATTTTATTTTTTATGTATCTAAGTATTTTATTTTTTATGTATCTAAGTATTTTAATTCTTATGCATCTAAGTATTTTATTTTTTATGCATCTAAGTATTTTTTTATGTATCTAAGTATTGTATTTTTTATGTATCTAAGTATTTTAATTTTTTATGCATCGAAGTATTTTATTTTCTATGCATCGAAGTATTTTATTTTTTATGTATCTAAGTATTGTATTTTTTATGTATCTAAGTATATTATTTTTTAAGCATCTAAGTATTTTATTTTTTATGTATCTAAGTATGTTATTTTTATGTATCTAAGTATTTTTTTATGCATCTAAGTACTTTAATTTTTATGTATCTAAATATTTTATTTTTTATGTATCTAAGTATTTTATTTTTTATGTATATAAGTATTTTATTTTTTATGCATCTAAGTATTTTAATTTTTATGTATCTAAGTATTTTATTTTTTATGTATCTAAAATACTTAGATACATAAAAAATAACATACTTTTATGTATCTAAGTATGTTATTTTTTATGTATCTAAGTATTTTAATTTATATGTATCTAAGTATTTTATTTTTTATGTATCTAAGTGTTTTAGTTTTTATGTATCTAAGTATTTTATTTTTTATGTATCTAAGTATTTTATTTTTTATGTATCTAAGTATTATATGTTTTATGTATCTAAGTATATTATTTTTTATGCATCTAAGTATTTTATTTTTTATGTATCTAAGTATTTTATTTTTTATGTATCTAAGTATTTTATTTTTTATGCATCTAAGTATTTTATTTTTTATGTATCTAAGTATTTTAATTTTTATGTATCTAAGTATTTTATTTTTTATGTATCTAAGTATTTTAATTTTTGTGTATCTAAGTATTTTATTTTTTATGTATCTAAGTATTTTATTTTTGTGTATCTAAGTATGTTAATTTTTATGTATCTAAGTATTTTAGTTTTTATGTATCTAAGTATTTTATTTTTTATGTATCTAAGTATTTTATTTTATATGTATCTAAGTATATTATTTTTTATGCATCTAAGTATTTTAATTTTTATGTATCTAAGTATTTTATTTTTGTGTATCTAAGTATGTTAATTTTTATGTATCTAAGTATTTTAGTTTTTATGTATCTAAGTATTTTATTTTTTATGTATCTAAGTATTTTATTTTGTATGTATCTAAGTATATTATTTTTTATGCATCTAAGTATTTTAATTTTTATGTATCTAAGTATTTTATTTTTTATGTATCTAAATATTTTATTTTTTATGTATCTAAGTATTTTATTTTTTATGTATCTAAGTATTATATGTTTTATGTATCTAAGTATATTATTTTTTATGCATGTAAGTATTTTATTTATTATGTATCTAAGTATTTTATTTTTTATGTATCTAAGTATTTTATTTTTTATGCATCTAAGTATTTTATTTTTTATGTATCTAAGTATTTTAAGTTTTATGTATCTAAGTATTTAATTTTTTATGTATCTAAGTATTTTATTTTTTATGTATCTAAGTATTTTATTTTTTATGTATCTAAGTATTTTAATTCTTATGCATCTAAGTATTTTATTTTTTATGCATCTAAGTATTTTTTCATGTATCTAAGTATTGTATTTTTTATGTATCTAAGTATTTTAATTTTTTATGCATCGAAGTATTTTATTTTCTATGCATCGAAGTATTTTTTTTATGTATCTAAGTATTGTATTTTTTATGTATCTAAGTATATTATTTTTTATGCATCTAAGTATTTTATTTTTTATGTATCTAAGTATTTAATTTTTTGTATCTAAGTATTTTTTATGCATCTAAGTATTTTAATTTTTATGTATCTAAATATTTTTTTTTTATGTATCTAAGTATTTTATTTTTTATGTATCTAAGTATTTTATTTTTTATGCATCTAAGTATTTTAATTTTTATGTATCTAAGTATTTTATTTTTTATGTATCTAAAATACTTAGATACATAAAAAATAACATACTTTTATGTATCTAAGTATGTTATTTTTTATGTATCTAAGTATTTTAATTTATATGTATCTAAGTATTTTATTTTTTATGTATCTAAGTATTTTATTTTTTATGTATCTAAGTATTTTAGTTTTTATGTATCTAAGTATTTTATTTTTTATGTATCTAAGTATTTTATTTTATATGTATCTAAGTATATTATTTTTTATGCATCTAAGTATTTTAATTTTTATGTATCTAAGTATTTTATTTTTTATGTATCTAAGTATTTTATTTTTATGTATCTAAGTATTTTATTTTTTATGTATCCAAGTATTTTATTTTTTATGTATCTAAGTATTTTAATTCTTATGAATCTAAGTATTTTATTTTTTATGCATCTAAGTATTTTATTTTTTATGTATCTAAGTATTTTAATTCTTATGCCTCTAAGTATTTTATTTTTATGTATCTAAGTATTTAATTTTTTATGTATCTAAGTATTGTATTTTTTATGTATCTAAGTATTTTATTTTTTATGTATCTAAGTATTTTAATTTTTATGTATCTAAGTATTTTATTTTTTATGTATCTAAGTATTTTATTTTTTATGTATCTAAGTATTTAAATTTTTGTGTATCTAAGTATTTTATTTTTTATGCATCTAAGTATTTTAATTTTTGTGTATCTAAGTATTTTATTTTTTATGTATGTAAGTATTTTATTTTTTATGCATCTAAGGTTTTTATTTTTTATGTATCTAAGTATTTTATTCTTTATGTATCTAAGTATTTTAATTTTTGATGTATCTAAGTATTTTAATTTTTATGTATCTAAGTATTTTATTTTTTATGTACTTAAGTATTTTATTTTTGTGTATCTAAGTATTTAAATTTTTATGTATCTAAGTATTTTTTTTATGTATCTAAGTATTTTATTTTTTATGTATCTAAGTATTTTATTTTATATGTATCTAAGTATTTTATTTTTTATGTATCTAACTATTTTAATTTTTATGTATCTAAGTATTTTATTTTTTATGTATCTAAATATTTTAATTTTTATGTATCTAAGTATTTTATTTTTTATGTATCTAAGTATTTTATTTTTTATGTATCTAAGTATTTTAATTCTTATGCATCTAAGTATTTAATTTTTTATGCATCTAACTATTTTATTTTTTATGTATCTAAGTATTTTAATTTTTATGTATCTAAGTATTTTTTTATGTATCTAAGTATTTTATTTTTTATGTATCTAAGTATTGTATTTTTTTATGTATCTAACTATTTTATTTTTTATGTATCAAAGTATTTTAATTTTTATGTATCGAAGTATTTTATTTTTTATGTATCTAAGTATTTTATTTTTTATGTATCTAAGTATTTTATTTTTATGTATCTAAGTATTTTATTTTTTATGTATCTAAGTATTTTATTTTTATGTATCTAAGTATTTTATTTTTTATGTATCCAAGTATTTTATTTTTTATGTATCTAAGTATTTTAATTCTTATGTATCTAAGTATATTATTTTTTATGCATCTAAGTATTTTATTTTTTATGTATCTAAGTATTTTATTTTTATGTATCTAAGTATTTTTTTATGCATCTAAGTATTTTAATTTTTATGTATCTAAATATTTTATTTTTTATGTATCTATGTATTTTATTTTTTATGTATCTAAGCATTTTATTTTTTATGCATCTAAGTATTTTAATTTTTATGTATCTAAGTATTTTATTTTTTATGTGTCTAAAATACTTAGATACATAAAAAATAACATACTTTTATGTATCTAAGTATGTTATTTTTTATGTATCTAAGTATTTTAATTTATATGTATCTAAGTATTTTATTTTTTATGTATCTAAGTATTTTATTTTTTATGTATCTAAGTATTTTAATTTTTATCTATCTAAGTATTTTATTTTTTGTGTATCTAAGTATTTTATTTTTTATGTATCTAAGTATTTTAATTTTTATGTATCTAAGTATTTTATTTTTATGTATCTAAGTATTATATTTTTTGTGTATCTAAGTATTTTAATTTTTTATGTATCTAAGTATTTTAATGTTTTATGCATCTAAGTATTTAAATTTTTGTATATCTAAGTATTTTATTTTTATGTATCTAAGTATTTTAATTTTTTATGCATCTAAGTATTTTAATTTTTGTGTATCTAAGTATTTTATTTTTGGTGTATCTAAGTATTTTAATTTTTATGTATCTAAGTATGTTAATTTTTATATATCTAAGTATGTTAATTTTTATGTATCTAAGTATTTTAATTTTTATGTATCTAAGTGTTTTATTTTTTATGCATCTAAGTATTTTATTTTTTGTGTATCTAAGTATTTTAATTGTTATGAATCTAAGTATTTTATTTTTATGTATCTAAGTATTTTATTTTTATGTATCTAAGTATTGTATTTTTTATGTATCTAAGTATTTTAATTTTTTATGTATCTAAGTATTTTAATTTTTTATGCATCTAAGTATTTAAATTTTTGTATATCAAAGTATTTAAATTTTTATGTATCTAAGTATTTTAATTTTTTATGCATCTAAGTATTTTAATTTTTGTGTATCTAAGTATTTTTTTTTGGTGTATCTAAGTATTTTAATTTGTATGTATCTGTGCATTCCTGGACAATAAAAAAAAATAAAAACCTGTTGAACGGATGTGAACCGTCTAAATGACCATCATGAGGCGTAATGCATTCCCTGTGATTCTCGTGCCTTTGTTAGGGAGAATAACTTGGTGTGTCCATGTCATGGTAACGTTTCTGGAATCGTTGTTACATCCGGGGCCCTGCAACCAGGCCCGGGGCGAATGAACGATAAAACATTGGCACATCTCCTTTATATGAAAGGGTTGATATGACGTGAGCTGCGTCTGCTTGATGGGTCTTTTCTTCGGTTCTTCTGAGCAATTTTTGTGTATCTAAGTATTTTATTTTTTGTGTATCTAAGTATTTTAATTTTTTATGTATCTAAGTATTTTAATTTTTTTATGCATCTAAGTATTTTATTTTTTTATGCATCTAAGTTTTTAATTTTTATGTATCTAAGTATTTTAATTTTTATGTATCTAAGTATTTTAATTTTTATGTATCTAAGTATTTTAATTTTTATGTATCTAAGTATTTTATTTTTATGTATCTAAGTATATTATTTTTTATGTATCTAAGTATTTTATTTTTTATGTATCTAAGTATATTATTTTTTGTGTATCTAAGTATTTTATTTTTTATGTATCTTAGTATTTTAATTTTTGTGTATCTTAGTATTTTATTTTTTATGCATCAAAGTATTTTAATTTTTGTGTATCTAAGTATTTTATTTTTTATGTATGCAAGTATTTTATTTTTTATGCATCTAAGGTTTTTATTTTTTATGTATCTAAGTATTTTATTCTTTATGTATCTAAGTATTTTAATTTTTGATGTATCTAAGTATTTTAATTTTTGTGTATCTAAGTATTTTATTTTTTATGTATCTAAGTATTTTATTTTTGTGTATCTAAGTATTTTAATTTTTATGTATCTAAGTATTTTTTTTTATGTATCTAAGTATTTTATTTTTTATGTATCTTAGTATTTTATTTTATATGTATCTAAGTATTTTATTTTTTATAAATCTAACTATTTTAATTTTTATGTATCTAAGTATTTTATTTTTTATGTATCTAAATATTTTAATTTTTATGTATCTAAGTATTTTATTTTTTATGTATCTAAGTATTTTATTTTTTATGTATCTAAGTATTTTAATTCTTATGCATCTAAGTATTTTATTTTTTATGCATCTAAGTATTTTATTTTTTATGTATCTAAGTATTTTAATTTTTTATGCATCTAAGTATTTAAATTTTTGTATATCTAAGTATTTTATTTTTATGTATCTAAGTATTTTAATTTTTTATGCATCTAAGTATTTTAATTTTTGTGTATCTAAGTATTTTATTTTTGGTGTATCTAAGTATTTTAATTTTTATGTATCTAAGTATGTTAATTTTTATATATCTAAGTATGTTTATTTTTATGTATCTAAGTATTGTAATTTTTATGCATCTAAGTGTTTTATTTTTTATGCATCTAAGTATTTTATTTTTTGTGTATCTAAGTATTTTAATTTTTATGAATCTAAGTATTTTATTTGTATGTATCTAAGTATTTTATTTTTATGTATCTAAGTATTTTATTTTTTATGTATCTAAGTATTTTAATTTTTATGTATCTAAGTATTTTATTTTTTATGTATCTAAGTATTGTATTTGTTATGTATCTAAGTATTTTATTTTTATGTATCTAAGTATTTTATTTTTTATGTATCTAAGTATTTTATTTTTATGTATCTAAGTATTTTATTTTTTATGTATCTAAGTATTTTATTTTTGTGTATCTAAGTATGTTAATTTTTATGTATCTAAGTATTTTAGTTTTTATGTATCTAAGTATTTTATTTTTTATGTATCTAAGTATTTTATTTTATATGTATCTAAGTATATTATTTTTTATGCATCTAAGTATTTTAATTTTTATGTATCTAAGTATTTTATTTTTTATGTATCTAAATATTTTAATTTTTATGTATCTAAGTATTTTATTTTTTATGTATCTAAGTATTTTATTTTTTATGTATCTAAGTATTTTATTTTTTATGTATCTAAGTATTATATGTTTTATGTATCTAAGTATATTATTTTTTATGCATCTAAGTATTTTATGTTTTATGTATCTAAGTATTTTATTTTTATGTATCTAAGTTTTTTATTTTTTATGCATCTAAGTATTTTATTTTTTATGTATCTAAGTATTTTAATTTTTATGTATCTAATATTTCATTTTTTATGTATCTAAGTATTTTATTTTTTATGTATCTAAGTATTTTATTTTTTATGTATCTAAGTATTTTAATTCTTATGCATCTAAGTATTTTATTTTTTATGCATCTAAGTATTTTTTTATGTATCTAAGTATTGTATTTTTTATGTATCTAAGTATTTTAATTTTTTATGCATCGAAGTATTTTATTTTCTATGCATCGAAGTATTTTATTTTTTATGTATCTAAGTATTGTATTTTTTATGTATCTAAGTATATTATTTTTTATGTATCTAAGTATTTTATTTTTTATGTATCTAAGTATTTTATTTTTATGTATCTAAGTATTTTTTTATGCATCTAAGTATTTTAATGTTTATGTATCTAAATATTTTATTTTTTATGTATCTAAGTATTTTATTTTTTATGTATCTAAATATTTTATTTTTTATGCATCTAAGTATTTTAATTTTTATGTATCTAAGTATTTTATTTTTTATGTATCTAAAATACTTAGATACATAAAAAATAAGATACTTTTATGTATCTAAGTATTTTATTTTTTATGTATCTAAGTAGTTTAATTTATATGTATCTAAGTATTTTATTTTTTATGTATCTTAGTATTTTATTTTTTATGTATCTAAGTATTTTATTTTTTTATGTATCTAAGTATTTTATTTTTTGTGTATCTAAGTATTTTATTTTTTATGTATCTAAGTATTTTAATTTTTATGTATCTAAGTATTTTATTTTTATGTATCTAAGTATTGTATTTTTTGTGTATCTAAGTATTTTAATTTTTTATGTATCTAAGTATTTTAATTTTTTATGCATCTAAGTATTTAAATTTTTGTATATCTAAGTATTTTATTTTTATGTATCTAAGTATTTTAATTTTTTATGCATCTAAGTATTTTAATTTTTGTGTATCTAAGTATTTTATTTTTGGTGTATCTAAGTATTTTAATTTTTATGTATCTAAGTATGTTAATTTTTATATATCTAAGTATGTTTATTTTTATGTATCTAAGTATTGTAATTTTTATGCATCTAAGTGTTTTATTTTTTATGCATCTAAGTATTTTATTTTTTGTGTATCTAAGTATTTTAATTTTTATGAATCTAAGTATTTTATTTGTATGTATCTAAGTATTTTATTTTTATGTATCTAAGTATTGTATTTTTTATGTATCTAAGTATTTTAATTTTTTATGTATCTAAGTATTTTAATTTTTTATGCATCTAAGTATTTTAATTTTTGTGTATCTAAGTATTATTTTTTTGGTGTATCTAAGTATTGTATTTCTTATGTATCTAAGTATTTTTTTTATGCATCTAAGTATTTTATTTTTTATGTATCTAAGTATTTTATTTTTTATGTATCTAAGTATTTTGATTTTTGTGTATCTAAGTATTTTAATTTTTTATGCATCTAAGTATTCTATTCTTTATGTATCTAAGTATTGTATTTTTTATGTATCTAAGTATTTTAATTTTTTATGCATCTAAGTATTTTATTCTTTATGTATCTAAGTATTTTATTTTTTATGTATCTAAGTATTTTAATTTTTTATGCATCTAAGTATTCTATTCTTTATGTATCTAAGTATTTTAATTTTTGTGTATCTAAGTATTTTAATTTTTGTGTATCTAAGTATTTTATTTTATATGTATGTAAGTATTGTATTTTTTATGCATCTAAGTATTTTATTTTTTAGGCATCTAAGTATTTTAATCTTTATGTATCTAAGTATCTTATTTTTTTTGTGTATCTAAGTATTTTATTCTTTATGTATCTAAGTATCTTTTTTTTTTGTGTATCTAAGTATTTTTGGCTTTAAGTCTTTACTAAGAATGCATCGATGTGCAACTTAACTGACTACTGATTGATCGACGGTTGATAATCAGCTGATTAACAGGTTTCCTAATGCCGATTTATTAGCAAATTTGTTGTCACAAATAGTACTAATATTAATTTAATTATATTGTAAGCGAAAACTAATTAACTCTTTTTTTCTGCCTGCCGGTGAAGCTTTACTGAAGGGACATATGCCGTCTACACTATATTCTCATATAACAGTCATGGTTTGCTGCTAACATGCAGCTTTTTGTGACTGAACTGAATTTGAGGTAATTTTTTCTTCTTTTGCTTCCTTTCGAATTAAGATTATTATTTTGTACTTTAATTCAATGGCAAAGAAAATTATCATTCCATCTTTCAGTTTTCACATTGACGTACATTGCGACCACGTGTGAACCAAAAATAAATAAAGAAAAGAAGTATTCTTTATTTGTTATACTTTTGTTCCTCATTTTTTGGACCTGTGAACCATTGCATATATATTTTTATTTTTCTAGTGTAGATTGTGCTTATTTTATTGAGTTAAATTACTAATAAGATATCAGACAGGAATTATTTAAATACGTAAAAAAAATACTAATTGAATATTGACAATTACCATCAACCATTATGGCAACTATTGTCTGCTGGAAGTATTTTGATGTCAATCTCAAGAATAAGAATATATTTGTCTGAAAGTTATATCAAGCCGTCATATCAAGGCGTAGCAAACCAGTAAAAACTTTTATGACTAATATGTTAACCCATCTTATAAAAGTTTATACAGAAGAAACCAAAGTTGCAAATAAGAAAAGAAAATACAATGAGTGTTTATAAATTCTAGAAGCAAGTGACAGCAACTTCAAGCCTCCATCGAAACACCAAACTACGATAGATTCAATATTGGCCAAGGACAAAATTTGGAATATTAATCACCCTAGATCACAAGAGATCCATTATATGATAGGGAAAATGGTTGCTGTTCATATTCAACCATATTCTGTAACATCTAACATTGGATTTAATAGTCTTATTGCAAAGCTTTGTCCAAATTACAATATTTCATCCAAAAGTACTTCACTGAAAAACTAATTCCAAATATATTTACAAAAGTAGAAATAAAAATCAATCGTCCCTGGATAAAATTAGCAACATCTCTTTGACCACAGACTTTTGGACGGTTACTATAAACAATGTTCCCTTTCTGAGTTTGACAGGTTATTGGTTTTTAAATGACTTTGGACAGTGTAGAGCTGTGTTTAGAGTTGTTCCATTCCTTGGTGCAAGAATAAATGAAGAATTCCATAATATTCTAAATGATTATAAAATTTCCTGTAAAGTTTTCTTGGTCTTGCAGGATACAGTAAATGTGTTTTAGTGTCACCATCATGCTTCATACATACATTACAACTATTAATAAATGACTCATTATTTCCCCAACAGACTGTGAGTATAATCATTATACTTAACAGAAGTATAGTCTCTCACTTTAATCATTCTATCTTAGCAATTTATCTGAAATATAGGTAAACTTAATTTGGAAAAAAATTCATTCAAAAGCTGTCTAATCTAATTCTGATATTTCTTATTTTAGTGGAATCCTTCTTACCATTATTGAACAATTGAGTGAATCAATGGAAACAAGATTTTCATCCTATCTATAAATGATAAAAACTTGGTTTGTCTACTTTTCTAGATCCAAGATCTAAATTTAAATTAAACAAAGAAATGACATAGAAAACACTATTAAGAATTGGATTCTACATCTGCTTTCTATCAATGATAATGAAACGGAATCAGGATACACTTCTTCAAGCTCTTCTGCGGTCAAGGAGACCAAAATGAAAGTAAAAATGTATCACTTTTAAACCTGCTTCATGAAGTAGCTTTAAATAAGTCTAGAATAACAATTCCAAACTTAGAGCAGGTAGAGGCTGACTTAAACCTGGAGACTGCAACTGCTAATACAATATAAATACAAGAAGCACAATCTAAACTCAAAAAGAGTAAATCTCTTATTCATAAGCAAAAAAAAAAAAAAGTACTTGATCATTATGTAGCTTTATCACTACTCACAAGAGGTGATGATCCATTTCAATGGTAGAAAACGACACAGGAAAACTAACTGCTTCTGAATAAACTAGCTTCAAAATATATAAGTATATTGTTTTCATCTGTGGAGAGTGAGAGGCTCTTTAGTACAGGTGGTAATGTGTATGAACCTACAAGAAACAGGCTGTGTTCTGAGAATAGAAAAACTAATATTTTTACATTACAACTTAAGAGTATTCAACATTAAATATTAATGAGACTATGAGAGCAAAGGACACAGGCAACAAGAACAGAAGAGCAGGTAGAACAGCAGCAGGTGCATAGTATGCTCCAGTGGAAGCAGAACTTTAGCTTATAGTTATTCACTCTGTCAATTTTTGGCCTACAAACTTGAAATTTGATATATAAGGGATTTGACCTGTGGAAAAAAATTCTGTTTGCTTTTTTAGCTGGTAAAAATAGCTGCTAAGGGGTCAAAATACAAAAAAATAAATGTAACCTGACAGGTGTAAATCGACTAACCATATACCTTTCTACGCATGTGCAAATATACATTTATGTGGTCAAGTCGATTAATTTTTAAAGTTCTGATATCAATCTGGTGTTAGGCCCGATGGTAATGAATAAGGCTGGAGAGCTATATGTTTGTGCTTCGATTTTAGTTGATTACACCCAAGTCAAATTTATTTATTTTTTTTTTTGCTTTTAAAATAACAACTATGTATTTGGTACAATATAATAATCGATAGAGAATTTGCTTTTAATAATAAATACGAAATCTGCATAAATTAAAATATCATATTTAAGCATATTTTATGACTAGGCCAAGCCAGGAAATGAGCTTTATTCTGTGTGCATGCGAAATAGTCTCTACCTAACTACTCAAGCTTTGGTCTATAGACTTAGGATTTGATATATAGGAGATTTGGACCTGTGGAACAAATTCGATTTAGCTTTTAACCAGGAAAAATAGCTGTTAAGTGGTCAAAAGTAAAAATAAATTGTAATCTGACAGGCGTAAGTCAACTAAACATATATCTTCTTCTCATGTGAAAATATACTATATAAAATATATATGTTTAAGTACGTTAATTTTTTAAGTTTTTATATTCATCCGTCGTTAGCTCGGCCTGCTAGTCTCTCTCTATATGTACGTGTGTGTGTATGTATATGTGTGTTATGTGTTTGTATGTGCGTTATACAGCATAATAATGTTGACACACTGGTTCTCATCAGATCGCCAAAGTTAAGCAATGTTGAGCCGGGTTAGTACCAGATGGGTGACCAGTTGGGAATTCTAGGCACTGTATGTGCTTTCCGCTTATCTCGGCATTGTTTTCAGTCATTCGGAACCTCAACTTGCCACTGGTATTCAACAATGTCGACTCAGGAGAGGTGTAGTTGGAGATTGTGCAGCTCTTGCCACAAAAATTCCTGGTGCAGGCACCCTTACAGTGGGTATCCATAGTCTGTCAAGACTAAAGGAAGCCTTTATGTGTGGCCGGTCTCCCGTGCTTAGGTCAAGCAACTGACCTCTGACTTCCTTCGGAAACTGTGGCTCGTGATGTCTAGTTGTCTGGAAGACCTTCGCATTAATTCTCAACGCCTCTGTGTAGAATTCTGCTGAAAGCAAAAAGCGAAGCTTGCATGCTCAGAAAGAAGACAGACGAATCAGAGTTCTATCTACTAAAAATTAATTTCACAAAGGTTATAGTTCTTTTTTACATATATACAACGTTCAGTTATTAACACATTTTAAATTCACGAATCTCTCTTCTTCATCACTGGATGGTTGATCAAGATCGTGGAGAGGGGAGTCAGGCGTCAGGAGCTGTTTTCTTCAGAGATTCGGCGCAAAATCTCCAATCTCCAATCTGTTTGCCCTTGTTTTTATATTCAGGAACGGGGTGGGTCGGACGATCCACCAAACCAATCAGCGATACGTTTCCTGGGGGAATTCCCATATACATTTGCGTGTGTGCACTTCTCCAATAGTCCAGAGTTTTGGAATCTGAGACCAAAATGAAATCATCCTCCCAAAACCTATCATTCAGAAAGCCAGTCTGAACGAGTGTTTTTCCAGGTTAGCCAGTACAAATCTCGTTCAACAATAAAATATATATCTGTTTTTAACAATGAAAGGAATATATATCTATATATTTTTAATTCAAGTATTTTTTATATTCGCCGTTGTCCAGGATTCAATTAGACAATCTTAGCATATTTACTCGGTCTTTCTCAGGTCTCAGGAGGGTCTCAACCTCCCCAATGAGGAGCAAATCGCTCCCTCAAGTCGATCATGTCACATCGTGTGTGTGTGAACACACGCACACACACGCACACACACACACACACACACACACATTTGAGATGAGAAGCATGCCTCGTAACTTTTGAGATATCTCTTTACTGTCGGATCGATTTTGCTTCATCTGACATCGATTGTGACACACCAATGCTGGCAAAACAGAAATCGCGTGAAACTAACGCCCCCCCCCCGCCCACTCCCTCTCTCTCTCTCTCTCTCTCTCTCTCTCTCTCTCGCCGCCAACAGACACTGACATGTGCATAAATTTTGCCTTTTCAATTACAGCGTCATACAATCTGCATACATTAACCTATTTTCATAGCACATCGATAGTTTTCCATTTCTCTTTTGCTTCCTCTATCTCTCTTCTTTCTTTGGGCTATTATGAATATGAATGGGTTCATAATAGATCAAAAACGCTTCTTGAAATGCCTTTCTAAGCAGTGTTAATGTCTTTGGAACTGTTTCGGAATTGAATTTAAAATGACCAACTTCCTTTTTCTTTTTTGCCAAATTTATTTTAAGTTTTTATATCTGTAAACCTAATTATGAATTTACTTCACACACACACACACACACACACACACACACACACACACACACACACACACACACACACACACACACACACAGAGGAGAGAACTTGAATGCCTACTAGACACTATCTCTGAGTGTCTAAGGTCTCTCTGTACAGGTGTTTGTCAGAACAACCTGGCGTGAGGATACTTTTTCCATAGAAGTAAACCCTGACCAAATATTCAAAATCACATTTTGTATTCGCTGCCAAAATAAAATCTCCTCATGATGGCTAACTCACATTAGCTTCTTCTCCAATAGATGTTACTTCAAGTAAGAGCACAAAGCTGCATACTCCACCAGACTAGATAAATTCTTGTCCTGGAATCCAGTAAGACTAAGAGACTAAAACGAAAGATATAATACAACGTATGAAAATGGTTGATTGGGGAGAGGAAAATTATGTTCTCAATTTCTTTACTAACTCAATGCTTGAGAGATAAAGAACTTAAATGGAACATTCGAATATCTATGTATCTCATATAGAGTTCAAGTGTTAGCTCCAGGTTGTGGGCCCCTTGATTTCTGAGAAAGTTGACTGAAGTAAAATAACACACACACACACACACACACACACACACACACACACACACACACACACACACACACACACATTTGAGAATTTGGATGCCTACAGAAGAAAACTTAAATGCCTGATAGATACTATCCTAGAATATAGTTGTCAGGACAACCTAGCATGAGAATACTTTCCCCTACAAGTAAACCTTGACTGAAAAATGGTGGTATCTTTCTACCGCTCCAGTAGATATCTCACTGCTGATGCAATTCTCTATCTGTATAAAAGCCAAGTACGTCCATCTCTCTCTCTCTCTCTCTCTCTCTCTCTCTCTATATATATATATATATATATATATATATATATATATATATATATATATATATATATATATAGTGAATAAATGACAAAAGATTATATTCCAAAGTTCATTATGTTGACACTCTTATAATTTATTCAGTTAACATTTACAATTCTTGATGTCAACTGAATTAAAGGAATAAATTAAAAGATGGTCAACATCATGACCTTAGGAATATAGTCTTTTGTCATTTATTCACTATATAGCTCTGTAATTACATTGAACTTCTAAAATAAAGATTTGTATATATTATAAGGAAATAAAATATATTTTCACAGAAATATATATATATATATATATATATATATATATATATATATATATATATATATATATATATATATACGTATATATATATTTTTTCTTTTTGAGAAAATTAGACCTGGAGTCTAAAGAGCAGAGTTTATTTTAATATACTAGTAAATATGTTAATACTATTAAAAGAAAACAGTGCTCGTTGTACCGTGGATACATTATAAGCTCAATAGGTATAGATATCCTAGAGCTATTTTAATATTGAGTAAAACGATTAATAATTTTGAATTAAAAATCAGTTTTAAAAGGAAAACAAACAAAATCAAATAGATTGTATGATCGTTTCAGAAATGATGTTCATTTTATTTTAATTGACAATGAATATTGACAATTATTTGACAGAAATGTTGTCCTTTAATAACAAAGTCTCCTCATCCGCAAAAATAGGGGGGGGGGGACAGTTAAAGACACCAAAATAAAACTAGCATATTAGTCGTGTGTAAGGCAGATATTCCTATTCATTGTCTATTTAAATAAAACGGTCATACAATCTATTGGATTTTGTTAGTTTTGCTTTTGAAACTGATTTTTAATTCGCAATTATGAATCGTTTTACTCAACATATATATATACATATATATATATATATATATATATATATATATATATATATATATATATATATATATATATATATATATATATATATATATTTGTTTACTGTTTTGGAGGGGAAAGAATTCAAACAAAGTGCTCGATTACAAAGAAAAACTTTTTCGATATAAGAGCTTAATATTTATTTATTTAATTGTACAGAAATTCAGAAAAACATTGGTACTGTCGGTTTATGTTGAGCTTGAAACCGACGGTACCAATGTTTTTCTGAACTTCTGTACAATTAAATATATATATATATATATATAGCTATATATATATATATATAATAATTTCTTTTTCCTTTTTTGTCAGTAATACACCTCACTTGAAAATTCAAACCTCTACAAAGTGATGTACTGTGTTTGACAGTGTTTCATAATATATTTCAAGGAAAATCCTGTTTCTCAAACGGCGAGTATTTCAAATCTTGAGATAGCAAGTATTAGTAAGGACGCAGAAAATATCTTAGCAGTAAATGGAATAAATTTATTTATTTATATATTCAAATTTGATAACGAATTACTGTGTGTGATTTAATTAAATTTAGATTTCTCTGTTTTAATTAAAAAAAAATTTTTTTGTTGTTTAAATATCCGGAATTATCTATTTATTATATATTTGTTTTCTTTTACGATTTTTATAATTAATTTTGCTATGCTAATTAGCTAGTGTCACGAAAAATGAAATCTGCAAAATACATCCACAGATGCACATAGACACAGACATATATACATACACACATACACATATACACATATACACAAGTGGATATGTATATGCATATACATACATATATATATTTAAAAATATCATTATTAGTATAAATATATTTTTTTCATTAATTACTTATTTTTTAATCTTCGTAGATGTCAGCATTACTTATTTATTACAAGTTTTTTCTATATCATTAAGTTATATATCTTATTTTAAATACTATTATTAATATTTATTTCTGTATCATTAAGTTATATATATTATTTTTAATACTATTATTAATATTTATTTCTGTATCATTAAGCTATATATATTATTTTCAATACTATTATTAATATTCATTTCTGTATCATTAAGTTATATATATTATTTTTAATACTATTATTAATATTTATTTCTGTATCATTAAGCTATATATATTATTTTTAATACTATTATTAATATTTATTTCTGTATCATTAAGTTATATATATTATTTTTAATTTATATATTAATTATTTTTTTTTTGTTTAATGGATTTTGTTTGTTTACTTTATTGTTCATAGTCAATAATACCTATTCAATAATTGATTTATTTGTATCATAATCGTTCGATATATATATATATATGTATATATATATTTAGCCAGTAGAGTTTAGTTTCCTAGAAGTACATCCAATGAAACAACATGTGTCTACCAAAGAGTGCTCAATGAGTAAACAGAGCAGGTATATGAAATTTATTTATACAAACATTGATGGCTACATATGTGCATACATGTTTCTGTAATCAACCGCGTTGGGGGATTACGTCTTCAGGCCAAGAATTATCATCGAGAACTCAACGATAATTCTTGGCCTGAAGACGTAATCCCCCAACGCGGTTGATTACAGAAACATGTATGCACATATGTAGCCATCAATGTTTGTATAAATAAATTTCATAGTGGTGGATTCTCTCATTAAAGTCGATGAATGGGGGTTCAGTATGCAATTTTCCTAAGCAGCAGCTCCTAAGCTCTGTGACCCCACCTGTATAATTACAATCCGGCAGACATCCAGCATACTCCTCTGCAAATGGTGACCTTGCATATGCTTGTCAGTCAAAGATGCCTCCTTGAGTGAACAAATAACCCTGCTTTGCATCATGCTTTGAAATCACAGTGGCATACATATTCATTTTTTGGTGTATTTTTCTGGTGCTTTGCTTTCATATTTGCACGAAGGACGTCCCTATGATGATGTTATGTTCAAATACTCTGGTCCCTAGAAAACCCATCCTCCTCCATTTGCTGCGATCCCCTGCTGCATTCTCTCATGAGCTCAAAGAAATTTCAAAACGTTTCAGATTGTCTTTTAGTTTATCCTTGTAATGAAGCAGGGGATGCAAGAATTTGTCAGTTGCCCACAAAAAAGTTGCTTATGAACTCTTGAGTCATACATTCTCGCAAGATGATCTGATCACTGTATTTGTATCCTGATAAAAAATGATTCAATACCAGTGATTCTACATCTCTCCAGTAATTCACCATTTGGAGCACGATCCTTCCATCCAACATTGCAAATAGAAGCCAGGCATCTCATATGGAAGGAATCAAGATGATGTACACGCTTGCGGTACATGGTTCACGTTTCGGCACCATACAGAAGACTAGATAAAAGAACAGATTTGTAGACTGCCACCTTCATTTTTAGAGACACATCATGGCTGTTCCAGAGTCTGTGTCGCAACCTACTAAATGCCTTACTAGCTTTATTAATTTTACTTTGGATGTTATTTTCAAATTTAGCATCATCAACAAATCCGAGGTATATTGAAGCAAAATGTAGTAGGCAAAAAAAATCAGGAACACAGATCGGAAATAGTCAGTATCGCCCACCTCTAGAAGAGAGGGGTTTCTTGGCTGTAATAACCGTAGAGAAAAAAGAAGCAGAAAAAACAAAAAAAAAAACAAAACCGTTTCTCGCAGACACGTGGTTCGTCACAAAGAACAATCCAATCCCCAGAACCACCTACACACAATCTGCAGGACACACCTCACTGCTTTCCAGCGTCCTGCCTTTATAGCGGCCGGGAATGATCTATTTGCATAATCGCGCGAGAATAGACACGATTCTATGAGAATTGCATGGGGTCAACGCTAATAAAAATCCATGGACGCCATCTTGGAACTCTCGCTTCCACTCAGCCTGAAACACAACAGACATATCCGAGGTAAGCTCTCTACTTCCCCTCATTTCGGTTATTGCTAATTCTGCTACATATGTAAAATAAGATACTGTTTTCAAAGCTTTACTATCAACATATGCCACTAGTTGAGAAGAGGGCGTAGCATTTGGTTTTGGCTGGTGAATAAGTTGAGTCTTTGTTATGCTAATTGTAAGACCTCGGATCCTACATGCATCAGAGAAGCTATTGAGGATGTTCTGCATATCATCAAGACTATGGCTGACAAGAGCACAGTCATCAGCATAAAGGAGGTCAAGAACAGTCGGCACAGAAGTCCTGGTTTTCGCCTTAAACTGTTGCTGGTTAAATAATCCTCTACTTGATGAATACTCAACACCTACACCTTCCGAGGTGTTCTTGAAAGCTGTCTCAAGCATCACCAAAAAAAAATAACAAATAGGATCAGGGTAAGGACACATCCTTGCTTAGTTCCATTTGACATTCCAATTGGTTCACTTTGTTCACAGCCAGATCGCACTATCACCACCATTCCCTAGTGAAAGGAGACAATCACATTCAACATCTTATCTGGAATACCGAGTCTCCCCAGAACAATCCACAGAGCATCCCTGGAGATGGCATCAAACGCCTTTGTGAGATCAACCAATGTAACAAACAAGTCCTTATTCTGCTTCCTCACTTTCTCCTGTAGTTGCCATAGGCTGAAGATCATGTTAACAGTGCCTCTTCCTGCTCTAAAACCAACCACACTGGGTTTCTGGGAGCACAGTTTTACAGATTGAACCATTAAGTCTGTTTAGAACTAGAATCTTACCAGAACAGATAAAAGAGAAATTCCTCTATGGTTATCACACTCACATTTATTTCCTTTGTACTTAAACAGGTGAATAATTGACGCGTCTTTGAACTATTGTGGCACGGTACCAAGTTCCCATATTAATGAAAACAGAGCACTTAGTTTCCTGATTAGTAGTTGGCTTCCACACTTGTATACTTCTGCAGGTATGCTGTCATAAACTGGAGCCTTACTATTTGAAAGTTGCTTTACAGCCCATTCAATCTCCAACATAGACGGATTGTCAGCCAGCCTCTCGATGGTTAGACTCTGAGGAATATCATCAATCACTCCTCGATCCACTTTCGATTCTCTGTTTAAAATATTTGAAAAGTGTTCAGCCCAGCACTTAGTAATTTCTTCTTTATCAGTGAGGAAAATTCCATCCGAAGAAAATATTGGAGATACGCCCCCCCCCTTGAAATGAGACCACTCACCCCCTTGAGGTTTTGGTAGAATGATTTAAAACCACAATTATCCACCACATCTTTTAAGGCCTTAGCTTTCAGCTTCCACCAGTTTTGCTTCATTTTCCGGAACCGAGATTGTGCCAACCTTTTGGCCATTCTAAAAGCCTTGTTTTTCACTGGAGAATTTTTGTCAGTAATCTACAATTGATGGGTTTGATGCATGTTATTGTGCAAAGAGAGGATAGTTGGATCATTTTCATCAAACCAATTTTAGTTTTTTCCTTCAAACTTATCCTAATGACTCTTTGGCAGATTCATACACTGCAGTTTTAAACTCTCTCCAAGTTGCCTCAATGTCATTCCAAGTAGCCTTTTGAAACGAGTGCATTGTCTTCAACTTTCCTACATCACTTTTCTTGATGGGAGAATTATGTTAGTTTCGAACAAGGTGTTTTATTGATATTCTAACCGTGGAGCAGATCAATTTATGATCTGACCAACATTCCCCGATGCTGTAAGAGCATGTAACATTTATACCTTGTCTATCAGAACGACGTACAATGACATAATCAATGAGATGATAATGATTAGACCGGGGATGTTTCCAAATGGCTTTCTTGCAATTAGGCAGCTGAAACACTGTATTAGTGAACAAAAGATAGAATTCACTGCAAAGAGACAATAAGAGAACATCATTTGAGTTGACTTTACCAATTCCATGTGAACCAATGACATTTCTCGAAAATTGTGTATCACTACCCACACCAGTATTGAATTAGCCCAAGACAAACAGCTTATCCTGTATATAGACCTTGTTAATCTATTCACATAAATAGGAGTCAAATTTTCTTTTAGCTCATCAGATGAATTAAGTGTAGGGGAATAGCAACTCAAAAATGTGGCATATTTGTCCTTTCCTACTAGAATGCGCAAGAACTACAGATTTTTTACATTATCATACCTGATGGCAAAACCAACACCAGATTCACGTTTCTCAGAACTTGGTTTTCCAATCCAATAAAAAGTGTCTCCATCTTCAACTTACTCTAGCTGTCCTGTATCAGCAAACCTAGTTTCAGAAAGAGCTACAACAGAAATTCTATGATGCCTTAACACATGTGCTATGATAGCGGTTTTTCGTTCACGGTTCTTTTTTATTATCTTGAAGTGTTCTTACATTCCAAGTCGCAATGAACATATTCGTTCCATGTATTTTGTTTCTATTCTTGATTTGGGTGCAAATATTAGATGCCCAGACATCTGCACCTGATGCACCTTTGGATTGCCCTTGACTACTTTTATTCCTCTTTGCTTATTTGGATGGAACAATCAGATTCTTTTCTAGCACTAATAAAGAGAGGAACTTTCAACGTTTACAGAATCCTTTTTGAATCCACCTGAATGCTAGCAGCAACGGAATATTTGGATATGGTCTAAAAATGTAGACGAAGAAAGGTAAGCATACGGCGACTTAATACGTGAAGTGATTTCTACTAATGCTAAAAAGCAAATAGCTATAATTGCTGACATATTTTTTTCTGTAGGAATTCATTTTCCTCCTCATGCCGTAAAGCTTATAAGTTTTGACATAAAGGTGTTAACTCAAAGAATTTTCAATTAATGAAAACTTTTCCAGATACCAAAAATTAACACCTATATGCGAAAGTAGTAAACAAGTATGAATTTAGAAATTCCTATGAAAATTTCCTATCAAGAAAATCAGTTTTGGAGGGAAGGCATAGGGAAAGGAAAAGGACAGTGCAATTGATTGTTTCGGCGCATTAAAAAAATGAAAAATGACACCCACGCAAATTCCGGCGTGACCTTTATATACCAAAGGTGCGGACCTAGTTGAAAGCAACCCATGTGATGTCTTCCGTCCAATGGAATTCCTCCTAGGACATGTTTTAAAACTGATTTTCTAGAGCTCGTTTGGAGCCGATCAAATCATATATAAACATGCACAAACACAAAATCTATCTCTTTAGTCTCTTAGCCTTTTCGAGCATTCTTTCGTCTCTTTAAACTCTTCCAACTCATTCAACGCTTTCTCATTAGGACTTGCCACGCGTGCCAACATCAATTATTTCATTTCCACTGCTCCGCGCATTAATACTCTCTTTTAACAGACGAACATTAATAACTCTGTTACATATTTGAACATTCAAAGAACACAAAAAAAAGAGACTCTCCATCTTTCATATGAACTCAAAAAAAAAAAGGAACTCTGAAATATTGAGAACTATGTTTTGCTTGTTATTGTTTGTTATTTCTATTCCGGAAATAAACCTCCGTTTGTGTTGCACATAAGATTTCTTATTTTCATTTTTATTATTTGTGGAGAAATCAGTTCCCAAAAAAAGGCCAGGCAACCCCCACAGGACTCAATGATTCACAGCCCAGCTTCATCAATGGAAGCACATCTATACATGCACTAAAAAGAACAAGGTAAATGCACACATATACACAATGCCACGCTGCCAAATACTCACATGTGTATATATTCACTCTGGTAATATATTGATTTTGGACGACTATTCACTCAACTTCTTTACCCAAACACATGTTTACACTATAAACATTTACTAACATGAAAATAGCTTTATATTCTTACATCTTATATAAAAAGTTTTTTTTTTATCAACCTCTTATAAAAAATGTTTTTCTCAGCATCTTATAAAAACCGTTTTATTAACATCTTATATAAAAATGCTTTTGTTATCAAATTTCTTTTTTCTCCATTTTTATCCTTTACAAAAATCTGCTTATTTTTTTAGCTAATACCAATAATTTTAGCAGCACTAAGAATAGTTAAAAAAAAATGCTTGAAAAAGACTTTTTTAGTGGATGGTTCACCATTTACAAAGGCCTCATTCCACTCGAGGAAGAGGTTCTAATGAGATGAAATGATTATCAGTTGAAAAATAAAGAACCCCATGAGAAGATTAAGAATGCTTAATAGTATTATGAATGGGTATCGGTATATTGCAGAAGATTATGGCTGGAGACAAGAATGTCTGTAACACATGCATAACAGAAAGTAGTGGAAGAAATAAGAATACTCACGGTTGACTTGATGTGAACATTTTTTGTAACAAGGAGGCAACACATAGAATGATACATATTGCATCTATCAGTCTTAGTCCGATATTACTTGAGTTTGTGTGTGGCAACTATCATGGACAGAAGTAATATTTATTTAACTAAATTAAAATTTATCTCTTTGTTAGTGCCTGCTGCAGAAACACATAGAAAATAGTAGTAATTGTTCACAGTGATTGTAGCTAGGTGAGTGTTTTTCGTGAATGTTTTACAGGGGAAAGGGACTTACAGATTGATGCTCAGTCGAGCACCTGCCGTGGAAATAAGGGAAACAAAGAAAATGGAAAAAACAAAGAACAGAATTTTTTCTGTATTCATTCTTTTTACGAACTGTTATCTTTATTTCCATGTTGTTGTTTCACCACTTTTCGGCCAACTCATCCTCTGCCCTTCTTCAGATAATTAACTGCGATGGGATAGGAATGCTGAGTTTTGTAACTGTATCCCCAGTAATTACTGCCTTCCATAGTTGTTGTTGTCTCACCACATTTTTGCCAACTAATTCTCTAGCCTGCTTGGGTAGGATTGAACCTGCTATCTTCAGACAGCGCTCATCTGGAACTGTAGAGACTCAACGTCTCTAACCACTGTGTCAAGGCCCCCAAAACGTGGTGAAACAACAAAAACTATGAAGATGAGGATAACAGTACGCACAAAAAATGAATACACAAATTATGAAACCTTATCTCAAAGGATTAAAAAAATAATAAAAATAATATAAAGTAGTTAGCTTGAAGCGTTGTTTAACGTGTATATAAACGAAAGTGAGATTTATAGGAGGCAGAACAATGCAGAGATGTAACGGATAAACGTATACTGAAGCATCTTATGGTACAATGGTGGAACTGGTTATGCAGTTTCCCTACTGGATCAATACATGTATGTATATTTCCATATAAATTTTTTATGATTGTTGAGGTTCTGTTATGTCAACCTATTTCGCAGAAACTGGAAATAAATGTTTGCTTGTTGGTGTGTGTTGACACTTGATATTATATATATATATATATATATATATATATATATATATATATATATATATATATATATATATGATATATATATATGATATATATATATATATATGATATATATATATATGATATGATATGATATATATATATATATATATGATATGATATATATATATATATGATATGATATGATATATATATATGATATGATATATATATATATATATATATATATATATAAGTTGAAATTTGAAATATAATTAAAAATAACATTTGAAGATAATTTGACTTTCAGTGGGCAATGGCGATACATGGGTTCTGCTAGTTTGAAATATAATTAGAAATAACATACCAAGTAATTCTGTTTTTTTTTTTGTCCTCTTTGTTAAAGGGAATATGGCAGATGATTTGTTGAATTGAAAAAATTAAATATGCAGTTCTCGTTTTGAGGTAAATTACTATCAACATAGAAATTGACACCTGCGAAAAATTTTATTTCAATTATTTGAATTGTTTTGTTGTTGTTGTTGTTGTTGTTGTTTTTTTTTTTTTTTTTTTTTTTTTTTTTTTAAGTTTTGGTTTCTTTTTGGTTTTTCTATTTTATTATATGGGCATTCATTTCCTCCCTGATATTCTTATGGGTGGCTCTGCTCTTGAGGAGAAATCGACTCTGAAACTTCTTAACTTCTTGGTCTTTCTTTCTCATCCAGTCTTTCTTGGAGACTATATATTAGATCCATAGTTTTGCTTCTCGTAAAGCCAGTACTCTCTATCACTCTAAACGTTTTCTCACCACTCTGTCTCTACAAATCTATGATCAGGCCATGCATGAAGTACTGCTATCATATTTGGGCTCGTGAATCTCTGTCCCGTTTGATTGTTTATGATAAGCTGCAGAAACGTATCTATGATTTGATTGGTCCCATCCTTTCTTCTGTGTACCGTTTCTCCCTATTAATGCTAGTCTCAGTCTTTTCTAGAAATACTGTTGTGGCACGTGTTCTTCAGAATTGTCTGCTGTAATCCTTGCTCCCTTTGTTCCAGCTTGTTTGACTTGTTGATTTAGTGGTCTTCAGCAATTCACTGTTCCAATACCTCATCGTTATACAGATTGCTATTTAAGTAGCTTGTTTCCGAGAACTGCAGGCTTATGGAACTCTCTTCCTGCTAACTGTTTTTCTCCTTCCTATAACTGTGGTCTTTTCCAGCCTAATGCCAATATTAAGCATCTCCTGTCCTTACAAGTTCCTTACAAGTAGCTTCATCCTCTGTCTGGAGCGATTTCCATAAGCAGAAACACAATCAACCCATTTAGAGTCATTTAATGCTGAAGTTTGAGGATTTTAGTGAATGGATTGATGTTCAATTATCTGCTTAGTAGAGGAGATTTGATTTATACCTTGAAAAATTGTTATCCAGCTTACTCCCCAGATAAGACTTTTGGACACTAATTGTTGCTTTATCTAAGAAACTTTATGAATCGTACACCAAAATGCTATCACAGAGCTGCTTATCAGTTGACTACAATATGTTTTTTCAAGACAAATGTAAACAAACTTTTATTGGGCCATTCTCTTAAACAATATTAATGCAAGTGAGCACCAGGGGTAGATTCTTAAATCTTTATTATTCCTGATATTCATAAATGACCTTCATGATAAAATTGTATCCAAGATGGATATAGCATCCATCAACTTTGTGCTCCTCCTCTTGGGGCACTAACCATTTTCTCACCTTCTGACCTTGTGTCACATCCTCTCATGGTGGGAAATAATGGCCTGTTAACTCCATAGAATGCCATCTTGGCGGAATGTTGCTCATTGTATATTCTGTTTTTGTTTCAATATATTTTACCTTTTCTAACCCATATCTGTGTCTGTGTTTTTCCTTAGTGACCCTGCCAGAGCCACAGCAAAAACTTACATCAGATCTGTTGCTATGATCGCTAGAAAAATGGCTGGATCATTCTATCGCTTGAGAAAGTATCAAACTACTGATGCAATTCTCTACATAAACAAGAATCAAATGCATGCTAAGATAGTGTAATTCCATCACATCTGGGGAGTTGCCATTCAGCACACTTTCCTGCCTTAACACAATACAAAACTGACTTCGAAATCTAGTGGGAGATATCATCTTTGCTTTGCTACATCCTCTTTCTCACGGAAGACAGGTTGTTAATCTTTCCTTACTCTATCGTTATTTTCATGATAGATGCTCGGCTGAGCTCCAATCTATGGTTTCTCCACTGAAAAGTATTTATAACAAAAAACTCATCTATCGACTGTATATAATTTTCCTTTCTTCCTTTGTGTACTTTAAACTAAATGGAACTTCCATGAACAAAGTTTGTTTCCAATACCATGTGGTTGCTTACCAACTCAATACAACATGGTTGTTTTCAAGTCACATGTAAACAAATTCTTATTGAGCCGTTATCTTAAATAATCAAATTCTGACCAGTTTCCACCATCATTACCAATCCTCACGGTTCTGTCTCACCATCTACTTAAACTCAGTAATCTTTATCCTCCAGTTGCTTTTGGGGCTCGATAAATGGTGACTCATTAGTACATAAAAATGGCAGAATTAAAGTCGTATCATGCTGAATTATATGAATTAACTTTACGATTACATGTCTTTGCTTATCTAGTTCGTGACACATCAAACATTTTAACATTATTTAATGTTGATCTCCAGCACTTACTGTAAAAGATTCATTATATATAATTAAATGAACACAAGTTGCTAGTTAACATAGTGTTGTGGCGGACTACCTGTGTTACCTACGAACGAACTGATCCATACACAATGAATACCGGAAGACAAAGCCGTATAGCGGAAATCGATATCAGGTGGACCAACTTTGATCTAGGTTTATAAGAGGCTGATTTTACGACGGTAAAGCAGTTTAACGTATATGAGATGATTCTACTGTTGAGTCATTTTATAAATTTATAACTTAAAATATTGCAGCATTAATAATTGATTATATAATGGTATAAATTAAATTAAAATAAAAATTCTGAATGTTGCAATATTGTAAGTTATAAATTTATTATATTTTTTACTAGAATATCTTGTCCTTTTCTTTTTCAGTTTTAACAATTAGTCCTTTACTTTTCCATGTTTAAGTTTAACCATATTACTTTCCATGTTCGCAGTTTTCTATTGTAATCCATGATTTTTCCAGGCTTCCAATAAATTCACTTGTTCTTTCTTTAATTTCAGTCTTTTTTTTTTTGTTGCCCCCATAAACACATATGTAATAACAATGTACGGCTCTCATCTGCTTTCAATAAAATCTCTCCAATTATCTCCCTTTCAGGCTTTCATTCTCACTTGTAACTTCTCTTAACGGACTAGTAGCAACAGTAGTCGCTGAAGCGACGTGGTTGCTATGGAAACCAGTCATAAAAAGCGTCGCTCACCTCTTTACATATTTTTACGATTTTGAACACCAAAAAATTCATCATAACTTTTGTTTTACTGAACGAAAATTGAAATTCTTTTCACAATATAGCTGAGAAGGTGATCTATAAACTGTAATAATTGTTTGAAATTTGGGCAAAAAATGAGTGAGCGGTGCATTAAAGCAGTTTTAAATGACTAAAACTACCACTTAACCATATATTCAAACACGGTAGTGTATGAATGATATATATATATCGTGTGGAAGAACTGTCGACTGTCAACACGACGGTTCTAGGTTCAATCCTTGGCTTGGGAGAGATGCTAGTCTAGCGGCACTGATGAGTTGTGATACAACGAAACAGGACTGTATGTCGATGACTACAAATATATATATATATATATATATATATATATATAGAGAGAGAGAGAGAGAGAGAGAAAGAGTTAAACAGAATAGGTGTGTATGGGTTTCAACTTGGTGGTGTCCATTATGCCAATAATGAAGTAATTCCTGATGACCAGTTCTATTTCCAAAGCAAAGGAAAACTTGAAAGCAAGTGATTTGACAACATCGTACATAACAGAATTATAAGCCCGTTGACTTGCTGAACCATAAGAACTAGACAGTGAGCTTGCATAATATCTTAAAAGTCTGGGGAAAAATAAGGTTAAATTAAGATAAATAGATAGGTAGATAGATAGATAGATAGATAGATAGATAGAGAGAGAGAGGGAGAGGGAGAGAGAGAGGGAGAGAGAGAGACGGAGGGGTAGTGAAAGACAAAGAGTTGAACACTAGATGTGCACGGATTTCAAGTTGGCATTGCCGATTTGGTAGTCCATAATGGTATCCGTTTTGCCAATGGTTAAGGAGTTTCTAATGGGCAGTTCTATTTCCAAAACTGTCAGCCAGTTTACGTCTGCTACAAACACTATTTTACAAGAAATTTACAGCTGAATAATGGATAGATAGCTGGATTCCAAATCATAAGACGGGCAAACTTTTAGACTCTTTTATAAGTGTTCTATTACAGATTCCCCAACTGTAATCTCTGAACGTATATACCATGCACTGGATAAGGCAAGGGAAGATAGGGCAGTAGCTCTCAATATATCCAAGACCATTGACATGGTATAGCACGATGGTCTTCTCATGAAAATTAAATCGTATGGTATTACTTGACGAATACTTAACATAAATCCTTCTTAAATAAGAGAAAATTGCAGGTTGCCCTCGATGGTCGTGTGTCAAAACAATATGATATAAATGCAGGTGTGCCTCAAGGGGTCAATCCTTGGACCTTTATTATTCTTCTTATTCATAAATGACCTCCCCAATGAAATTGTCCCCGAGATGGGTATATTTGCTGATAACACCACAGACACAATGGGAAAACGAATGAACAAATGTCAAGTCCAATGTTGATAAGAGTAGGCTTCTTCCATTTAATAATTACAAGAAACCTTTTTAACCATTGATTGCCATGCCTAATGATACATTATCTGAAAGATTATCGTTCAAACTCCTTGACTTAACGTTCACAGGAACATGAATTGGAACAAATATATCGAGGATATTGCCAAGACTGCTGTGAAGAAGGTAGGCTAGAAAGTTGTTTACACCTGAGAGTATCCTGTACTTCTACAAAGCCATCATTCGCCCATGCATGGAGTATTGTTTCCACATTTGGATGGTGTATCCACCATTCGTTTCTCACTCTTAGGCATGGTTCGTAAGAGTCTCCCTTCTAATAGGTCCTGTACTATCAACCCAGCTCCAACCTCTGACCCATCGACAAAATATTACATCCCTGTGCTTATTTTACAAGTATTTTGATGGGAAGATGCTCCAACAAACTCCAAACTCTTGTATCCCCTCGACGTAAATACTCCTTACTTACCCAATAAGCAGCAAAATCCCAGCCCTACACAGTAGAGATCCCTAGATAATGGACAGCTTTCTGCTCAAATAGTTTCTTCTCTCGAATAGCTAAACTTTGGAATTGCCTCTCGGATTACTGCTTCCCTGGATGTACTGCATGCAGAAGTTCATGTGTAATGTGAACAGACATCTTGCTGCTCAACTCCCTATGTAGTATCTCTGCAAAATTTCATTTATTTATTGTGGACTATTATCCTCATCTTTTTAGTAGTTGTTTCACAACGTTTCGACCAACTATTCCTCTGGCCTTTGTAAGGTGGCAACTTCAACGGGATAGAAACTCTGAATCTCCTAACTACATTCTCAGCAATTACTGCCTTCCATAGTTGTTTTTCATCTATCTCTATCCACTGCGCCACTTTCGGGGCCTGTGGCGCAGTGAATAGAGACGTTGAATCTCTATGGTTCCAGGTGGGCATTGTCTGAAGATAGCAGTTTCAATTCTTCCCTAAGCCGGTCAGAGGCTTACTTGGCCAAAATGTGATAAGACGAAAACAACTATGGAAGGTAGTAATTGCTAAGAATGCAGTTAGGAGATTCGGAGTTTCTATCCCGTCGCGGCTACCACCTGATGAAAGCCAGAGGAATAGTTGACCGAAACGTCATGAAACATTAACTAAAAAGATGAGGATAATAGTCTGTAATGCATAAATGAATAAAGGATAATAGTCTGTAATGCATAAATGAATAAAGGATACGCATCTCAATAAACATTCCAATTGATTAAATGATATCTGCAACACTTGTCCCAAATAGTAGTTCCTTATATCGAAATGGCACTGTGCCTTGTTTGGGGTGAAAAAACAATAAAAAAAATGAAGTGTAAGTTGTTTTGAGCTTAAATAAAAATAGATGTTATGGGTTTTGAATATTTCTTTATCTTGTAGAAATAAATTGTAGGATTTACAAATAATTTTAAATATTTTACTTAATTTTCCATTAATTTAAATTTTTATTTCATTTGTTGATAATTTAAAATTTTGTTTGATTATTCGATAATAATTCAAAGTTTTATTTCATTTTCCAATAATTTAAAATCTCATTCACTGGTAATTCCAAATTTTATATCGCAATTGCATATTACACACTTCCTAAAATATTTGTAAAACAGGCACATTGCCAGCATTAAATACTTTAATGGAATGTGTTCTGATGAACTCATTTCACTTGTACCCCCTCAACATACATATCCTCGACAAACTCGCTTAGTAATAAGATCTCACCTCTTCACTGTTGTTGTCCCTAAATGCCAGAAAGCTTTCTATTCTAATAGTTTCTTCCCTCAAACAGCTAGATTTGGAATTCCCTTCCTGCTACTTGCTTTCCTGGCTGTACTGATATGCAGAAGTTCAAATGTAACATAAACAAATATCTTGTTAATCTTTCTTAGACATGGCCCCAAATAGTAGTCCCTTACGTCCAAGTGAACATGATTTAAAAAAAAAGAATAAAGGGTATTGCAAATTGCAATGTTATGATGACTGTACTTATGCATTCATGGCCTGAAAGTTTCATCTCTCTGTTGCACATATTGACGATGTGAGACTCCAAGAAAGCAACCTTTGTCATGGACGTACGTCAAAAACAGAGATGCACGATTGAATTCCTGGAAAAAAAAAACGAGAATGGTGAGGACAATGTAGGAAAATAAATTCTGCAGCACAAAAGGTCGCTCGTTTTAATGGCACCACTCGCGTCTTCGTAGCTCTTCAACTTTTTGAATTAAAATATAGGAGGATTTATTTTTGGGAACGATCCTTGTATTTTTACTTATGCAAAAGAGGATCAAGGAGAGTTGATTCTGGCATACAACATTAATAGGAATTGTCGTCTCCCGTTCAAGTAGTTTTTCACTCCAGTGCAAAGTCTTGGTCTTAAAATGATAAAGCCAACCGGGGTTTCTTGCTGATCCAGTGATCCTTTGTTAACATAATGACACACACTTTCTATTCTTTTATACATATCTCTGGTACGGTTCATTCTTAGTATGCCATCTAAGCTATAGCTCTTTATCTTTGAGTGTGCGAATGTTTAGCTGAAACCACTGTCAATAATTTTCCCCACTCTTTATCTGTGCCTAAACCAAAACGTAGATTCCATGAACAAAGCTTCTTTCTTAGAACTGCACCCCTGTGGAACTCTCTTCCGTTTGCCTGTTTCTCAGCTGATTACAATTTGGTTGTCTTCAAGTCCAACATAAACAAATTCTTGATGAACCGTCCCCTTAAGTAATCCAATTTACCAAATTTCTATTACTAACGATTACTACGATATTATTGCACTGACTACTGTACACTCAATAATCTTTATCCTCGAGTGGCCCCCCGGGCCTCGATAAGTGGTGACCCCCCCCCCATGTTAAATAAAGACCTTAATAAGGTTGTTAATAATTTCTTTAAACCAACGCGTCATTGCATCAAAATAGTGAACAAACCAGGCAGGTTCTTCTGGATATCCTTTCATGGCGTAACAGCAGGTACTTTCCGTCTCTTTATGCATATCTCTCGTACGTCTCATTCTTGATCATGCCATACAAGCAACAGATCCTTATCTACAAAAATATATTGTACACTTGGAGCGTATTCAATGGCTTGCAGCCACGGCAGTGATAGATATCCCCATGCTTTCCTACAAAGGGCGGTTCCAAAGACTAAACCTATTTTCATCTGAGCAATGCAGAATGCGAGAAACCTTTGTGTCTACCCTCCTGGTAAAGAGGTAAATAAAAATAAATAAAAAGTGATTAAATAACTAAAACATGTTTCATCGCTGTTAAATGTCTTCTAAACTCTAATTTGTTGAGTTAAAAAATAAGTTTTCAAAATGTATCTTTTTCCTTTTTTTTAGCGATATTTGAAAGAATAGTTTTAACGAAGATTGATTTTCAAAATGGAGATTTTAACGCAAGAAAGTCAGAGAAAATGAAACAAAAAAGTGGAAGAAATAGGATTTACTGTCTGAATCAATCATCAAATCTCAGTGTCTGATTTCTTTTTTTTAATTACCTATGGATATGGAAAAGTGCTTAACCTTTTTCTGGCTTGAAGCCAAACTCATTTGCACATATTGTCCAAATGATTTTTTCCTCCCTTTCCTCGCTCTCTCTCTTTCTCCCTCTTTCAATCTCTCTCTCTCTCTCTCTCTCTCTCTCTCTCTCTCTCTCTCTCTATATATATATATATATATATATATATATATATATATATATATATTTATACGAGCAAACAGTTAATAAAACATGTTAAAAAACACTTTGAAATGAGTTAAAAACATATTTAATCTGAAAAGGAAACACTAGATAAGTGGATAGTCCTTAATCCGCGGAGTTTTCGAAGAAATACTTTCCTTCTCATCAGAGGGTAGGAATTAGCAAAATGCGGGATCGGATTTTGCACACAAAAGTATTTGATGAAACTACAAGTAAGTCAAAGATCTTACTTGAAAACAAAAAAAGTGAAGCAGAGGGAATATGGTGCAGAAAAAGGTGATTGCACATGAATGTGTAATCATTCATTTATATATATATATATATATATATATATATATATATATATATATATATATATATATATATATATATATATATATATATATATATATCCGAATAATAAAATGAATTAGATCACAGATAAATGAATCTTGTGATTTCAAGTCTTACAAAATATTTTTAGGAGGTAATCTTCTATAATATAAAGGGCAAAAATCTGTTTAAATGTATGTATGTATGTATGCATGTATGTATGTATGTCTAGCAAAAAAACTTTCGACAGAGGCAACAGATTTTCACAAGATCAGTAACACTTTGAAGATTGGCCCTTCGGACGTTAAATATCGAAAAATTGTCTAAAAATTGGAATTCCTTCACCCTCAACTGGGCACTTTTCTACAAGGAGGGGTCGATTTTTTCGCCGATATTTCCGAAAGTCATACCTTCTTTTCCGGTTTGGCGATGGGCGCAACAGCAAAGACGTCACTTTTTTTCACGTTCTTTCCCCCCTTTGTGGTACGGGTTTGAGTCTGCCTGCTGACTACCAATTTTTTTTTTTTTGCTCAACACATACCTTCAAACACCCGGGAAGCACCTGGCACTCAGGCTAGCATTTTTATATAAGATAATCCCAGCCGAATAAAATTGCTCAATATACTAAATAGAGCAAATTAAAAATTACAGATAAATATAATTTTCAAAATAAAAGTTTATTGTTTGAACAAAAAATACAACATTTAAAGTATTTACTTTAAAATTATATTTTTTCTGAAAGAAATTTAAAGATAAAACTGTAATATCTATCTATCTATCTATCTATCTCTCTCTTTCTTTCTCTCTCTCTTTCTTTCTCTCTCTCTCTCTATATATATATATATATGTATATGTATCTCTCTCTCTCTCTCTCTCTCTCTCTATATATATATATATATATATATATATATATATATATAGGGAGAGAGAGAGAGAGAGAGAGAGAGAGAGAGAGAGAGAGAGAGAGAGAGAGAGAGAGAGAGAGATAAAAGTGACCTCGTTTGTCTGTGTGCTGAATAATCTCTAGAAAACTTCTCTGTTAATTTTTGGTCTACAAGCTTGAAACTTAATACATATTTGATTTGGTCTTTATTCAGTAAAAATAGCTGCTAATGGGTCAAAATCGAAAAAAATTAGAACTTGGCAGGCGTAAGTCGACTTAAAGTGATCTGCGCATGTACAAATGTACATTTATAGCTTAAACAATGCTATTTTTTTAAACTTTTTATATGCATATAATCGTAGCTATGAAGCTGGAGAGCTATATATTTTGGTTTTGATTCTAGCTGATGACATCGAAGTCATATGTACATAATTTTTACTTTCAAAGTCATTTCTATAAATTAGGTCATATATTATAACCGATAGAGATGATAAATACGAAATCTGCATGAATTAAAATATCATATTTAAATATATTTTACGCTCTGTCAACACCAGGCGCCCTGCTAGTCTCTCTCTCTCTCTCTCTCTCTCTCTCTCTCTCTCTCTCTCTCTCCATATATATATATATATTGGTAGAGCACTGTCATAAGTAATCTCACCGCTACTTAATTGGCTGAAAAATGTGACGCTCGCTCTTTGTTTATAAACAAGCGGTTAGAGCACTGTAAAAGTGGTGGACAAATGTTTGTTTAAATAGACATTTGGCGAGATTATGTACGGGTGCCACTCCTGTAGGTCGATCGGTAGAACTGCTGACCGTCAACGTGATGGTTCTAGGTTCAATCCTCGGCTTGAGAGAGGTGCTAGTCTAGCGGCATTGATGAGTTGTGATACAACGAAACAGGACTGTATGTCGATGACTAAATATATATATATATATATATATATATACACCCAGCTAACCTTGTTGCCACTATTAACTTCATTTTTTCCTCAGAACTGAAAACAGATGGACGCGGCCACTTCTAGATAATTCCGTCACAGTTTTTGAATCAAACCCGAATTCTGCCATTACATGCACAAAAGAGGAATAAAAACTACATTGCACCAACACAACTAAGGAATACCAACAGTAAATATGCAAGACAAACACGGAAATTTTAACGGACAGAGGTAACGTCTCTCCTCAACATAACTCTAAGAATAATAAAACAATTCAACGAAACGACACTCAGAAAATAACTTTTTCCTCGTTTAGAAACGAGCATGTATGTACTCTGTTGTTTATGTCCTGCTCATTCATATATTATTATATACATAGAAAGCTGGCCTTTGCAGTCGGGTAATTTCGTGACTTTATTGTGGACTATTGCAGACTTTCCCCTCTAAAGAAATATTACCCCCACCAGGATATGGTTTTCGAACTTTTTGTTTTTGCCGGCTAATCCCATATGTATATGTGTGAGTGTGTGTATATATATATATATATATATATAATATATATATATATGTAATCAACGTTGGGGGAAAACTGGCTGATCCTATTTCAGTAGAAAATGGTGCTAAGCAGGGAGACATTCCAGCACCCACACTCTTTGTGTTATATTTCACCATGGTCTTTTGGATGGCATTTGGGGGTGACTCTGATGGTGTCTATATTCGCTACCAAACTACTGGGGGGTTGTTCAGCATTAGGCACTTTAATGCAAATACAAAGGTACTCACCAACACAATCCGTGACTTGCTCTATGCGAATGACTGTGATCTGATGCCTCCTACGGGGCTGATATGCAACGTCTTGTGAATGTCTTTGCGGTTGCCTGCAGCGCATTGGGCCTGACTACCAATCTGAAAAAAACTGTCTTAATGTATCAACTTGCGCCAGGCTTGACATACTATTGAGCCATCAGTTTATATCTATGGGTCAAAGATAGTGGTTGTCGCTAAGTTTGTATACTTGGGTAGCACATTAAGTATGTCTGGTACCCTGAATGATAAGGTATCATTACGGATCAGTAGGGCAAGTGATGCCTTCGGAAAGTTGGACAAGCGTTTGTGGAGTTGTCACGGGATCTCGCTGCCAACAAAAATCAAGGTTTATGCCGCATGCATTCTCTCTGCTCTTCTCTATGCCTATGAAACTTGGACAACATACAGGAAGCATTTGAGACGTCTTGAGTGGTTTCACCAGATGTGCCTACGGTGAATTTTGGTGTGGGCTGGCAAATGTATGTCAGTGATGTTGAGGTTCTAGAACAGAGCCAATGTCTGAGCATTGAAGCTCTCATTATCAAATAGAGACTGAGATGGAGTGGTCATGTGGTGAGGATGTCTGACAGTCGACTTCCCAAACAACTCCTTAATGGCGAGCTCACCGAGGGAAGACGTCTGAATCAAAAACCTAAAATGAGATACAAGGATTGTTTGAGGTCCACATTGAAAAAATGTGAGATGGATGAGAGAACCTGGGAGAGTCTTGCTTTAGATCATGAAGAGTGGAGAAGGACCTTGCGGGGAGGTGTGGGCAAGTTTGAGGTTGATCGAACCTAATATGAGTGCCTGAAACGTGATATCCGGAAAAGGAAACTGCAAGAAGCAGTGGATGGGCTGGGGCACCAAATTGGTCTGGAGTGTGAGGTGTGCGGGAGATTATATTTTAGCAGAGAGGGGCTGATGAGCCACCAGACTACTCGTCAGTGCAGTGGGCCACAAAACAGTATTGTGTTGCCAGATCTAACCTGTGTCAACTGGGGGCGGATGTGCAAAACAGCAGGTGGTTTAAAGTGACATTTGAATATACATAGTAGTGACCAACAAGAACGTGCTGCTAGTGGCGCACATGTCTGCACAATGTGTGCCAAAGAATGCCAGAGTTTGGCAGGGCTTAAAAACCACTTTCGTGCAGCCCACCACTGACTTGTTTTTATGTTTCTGTATATATATATTTTTTTATGTGTACTATATCAAGTAATGGCAATATTCGAAAACGAATTTGCTGTCATCATATATATATATATATCCCCCAACTAATCGGTTGTATTCCCTTATTGAATAAATGAACCAATCTATATCCACCAATATATTCTGTGACTTCATTTCCCACTTCTATTGTTTTCATATATATATATATATATATATATATACATATATATATATATATATATATATATATATGTGTGTGTGTGTGTGTGTGTGTTAGAGAAAATCAGAACAACATCGATACCATCGGTTTCACATCAAAACAAAAGGGATCTATAGTTGGTCGCCTATGTCCTAATCTTTTCAGACTCTGTCTATGTCAGTCTCCCCAGAAAATGGCGTTTCACACGCTATTTTCTATGGTATTTGAATCCTCAATCTCATATTTGTAATCTTTTTTTAACTTTTAGTGCTGAATTCCTACTGGAAATTTCCTTCAAGGGACTTTATCTAGAAGTGTAAGCCATGTTTAGTTTCAGAAACGTTTCAAATGGTTCGTTGTTCTAAACAAGTCCTGAGAGGTGACTGGTTTGCAGTAGACAGAACAGTTTCAGATGGTTCGTTGTTACACAAAAGTCCTGAGAGGTGACTTTTTTGCAGTAGACAGTTCCACAGAGCAAAATATTCTTACTGTGTCGAGACGGAAAAAAACATGTGAAATTGCTCCAGAAAAAGTTTAATATTTATGAAGCAATTCTGGTTTCTGATTGGTTGGTAGCAGAATGTGAATTAATTTGATTTGTCAGTTCTTAGCAGCATCGTTTATAAATAGAATCGTCCGACTGTGTGGGATCATACCCCATCACAAGTCTGATGGAGAAGGTCTCCTAGCGGCTTCGGTTGCAGGGAGACAGGGTAGTACACGTCAAGGATTTGTCACTTGACACTCTGCCCAATAGGTGAGGGGATGGGAACCGGCCCAGCACCTGTTGGATTGAGGTACGACGCCTGGGTAATACCTAGGAGGTCCACCCTCCCAGGCCTTGCCACCGGGCTTTCCGGTGGGGCAAGTTTATTGCTTGCTGCCTGAGGCGCCCGGACCGGGGAATGCCGACGGGGTTACTCAGGCAATTTTTAAAATTGCAGGAGTGCCCCTTCTTTAGGGGAGCCTGCGGGGTTCCCACTTTCTGGCCTTGTGCCACATAATGCTGATGTGGGCAGCATTCAAATATATACCCCATTACAAGTCCAAAATATTGCAACACTTTATAACTATAATCGCTTTTAAAAAAATATTAATAATTTTGAATATTTACAAACACTAGTGTTTCATGCTTATACAATCATTAGTCGGGAGATTTGAACTCAGTCACAAAATTATCCTTAGCTTCATAGGCTAGCATCTTTTCGTCAAGCTACCAGGATTTGTTAAATACGTATTTATTGTTTAAAATTAAATAAAATAGATTTTACTACATTTTTGGTGGAATCTATATACATTATCGTATATATGCTTTTTCGGTAAAATATGCTTTTTCAATTATATTTCACCCTTTGTGTATAGTTTAGAAGCTCAATATTAGTTTAAAATGCAAACAGAGCATATAAAAATAAATAACAGTATAGCTACATTTTAAGTTCCAAATATTTATTTGTCTTACCAAACAATTCTTTCTGAATGTCAAAACTTTAATATATTTTTTTTACAGATCTGTTTCGTCACGCAGAAACAATCAATTATTATTATTATATCAATATTGAATCTTTTTGTGCATAAACTCCTTAGAAAAATGAAACTTTTTTGCTGAGAAACAAATATGCACGGTAATATAACGTCAGAAAAAGTAATTCCATAGAAAACTCGGCATCGTTTATTTATTTAAGTAACCATCTTGGTATTATATATCATATGATATATAATAAACATTAATATATGATACAAAATGTATATCGATGTCACCAATAAACAATAAATCAATAAATAATTGCTTTATTTTTTTAATTTTCATTTTTCAATGCCAAAGCATCGATAAATCTTATTATAATCATCTAAATTACTCAAATGGTTTTTTTTCCAGAATTAATACTCTAATACTAATATATTTTTAATTACATTATTATTTTATATTTCGTTTGGGCAACGTCGGAACACGAGTCATGCTAGTCATATATAAAATTATGTATATACATTGTGCACCTCCGACTTTAAAAACTATCTGGATGGACACATGCAAAACAGATGGATTGGAAGAGTTGAGTTCAATATTTTAACTTTTGTAAGAAAAAAAAAAAGGTTACAATGGTAATCCAAGCTTCAAACTGAATTCCTTTTCATCAATTTCAAGCAACAACACTTCTTTATGTTCTCTAAAAAATGCACTGGCTACTTTCAATCCGTCAGTTGGTCTCAACAAACACACACACACACACATATATTAGTGTTTAGATGATTTATTGGAATCGGAATTGGGAATCGGTAAAATCGGATCTGTTTTGGATATCGGAATTGGTATCAGAATCTGCAAACTTTTCCTATGCCAAAGCGATTCATTAAATTATCAGTTTTATCTGATTTCGATTAAAACAAAATCTTCTACTGCTGGTAGTAATAATAAAATAATAAACGTTTATTGATTTTGAACTTCCAGTAAAACTAAAATCTATAAATCGTCTCCACAAGTGTGCTTTTTACGTTCGAGAAAACATTTAACATGTGTTTTTATGGTAATCGGAAAAAATAACAATTTTCTAGTTAAATAATTAAGGATTCATAAAGAATCAGAATCGGTAATTGTATTCAAATCTGGAATTTAGTAAAGGATCTGCAATTGTATCGGAATTTGGAAAAATATTGGAATCGTCCCATCACTGGTTTATATATATATATATATATATATATATATATATATATATATATATATATATATATATATATATATATATATATATATAATTATTTCCACAGCCCAAAGAACGCCGCAGCCCACAAGAGCCATGCTGTGGCGTTCTTTGGGCTGTGGAAATAATTATATATAATCTCTCACATTCTGAAAATATATATATATATATATATATATATATATATATATATATATATATATATTCATATCTATATCCTCATCAAAATCGATGAAATCACCTATTTTTCAACCAAACCGATTGATTTCCTGCTCTAGTTGGGGACCCTACCCATGCAGTGTACAAGGAGGAAGATTCATATGCCTCCCCCACAGTGACTTAGTCCACAATACATTATAGTCTATATTTTACTATAGAGAATCTATTGTTTAAAATGTAAAAGTCAAGTATCTTGATTGAATTGTGCTCGAAACAGAAACATTCATCTCGAACGAGCCCCTATCTTATCAAAGAACCAACTATGACTTTTATGAAATTATTTTTAAGTCCAGTATCATGGTACATTTGTGCTCTAAAAAAAAACATTCACTTCGAACTCATCCTTGTCTTATAAAAGAAATTACAGTTAATTTTATAGGTTGGACCTTTCTGCTTGTGTGGTGATAATACATCTCAAATGCACTTGTGATATTAGTTTGACAAAATCAAACTTCCTTCTATATTTTTTTGCTTATCCATTTTCGATAATTATGAGATGCATTCCGGTAAAAAAAAAAAAAAACTACATAAGAATACTTCAAGACATATCAAGCACCTTCGTGTGAAATTTAAAAATATCGGCCCAGCCGTTTCTGAGTCCATACGGAACTCTCTCTCTCTCTCTCACACACACACACACACACACACACACACACACACACACACACACACACACACAAAGTTCCTTTTCTAGAATAGTATATACTAGAAGGCCGCCCCGCATTTCCTAATCGCAAAATACACTTAAATATGATATTTTCATTAACGCAGAATTCGTATTTATTATTACATTACATTTGACCCGATATATATTAATGATTTAAAAAGTTTTAAAAATATTACTCGTGCCTCACCGTTGAGAATCGAAACCAAAACCTTTAACTTACGATTTATTTTTTCCTTTGACGTTAATGCCTGAGCTATAAAGACATGTTTGCTACAAGGTTAAAAATTATAACATGAACCAATAGCTATTATGTTACGCATGCATATTTATAATGCCGTCATTCGACCTTCACCAGGTAAATTCCAGTTCTATTATTTTCACACTTTTGCATCGATAATACCCGGCTAAAACCCAAATATAAAGGAATTTAAACGTTGAGCAGAGCGGACGATTTAACAGGTCGCCCACCCCCTTCCTTCACTGGGGAGGGGGCTGACGTGTCTCAGAATGGAGACCTAGAATTAACCATACAAGCAAAGATATTCACTTTCCATTCTTCTGCGATCGACACCTAGAAAGTGAACAAAAACTATATAAAAACCCACCAGCGTTCTTGGAAGTGAGTGAATATTCGTCCAAACAGGTTCCAGCCTCCCCTTCAAGAACAAGATGAATCCCAGGTGGACAAGATCAACGATGCATGAAACTAAGGTATGTCCAAATTACATTTATGACACACACACACACACACACACACACACACACACACACACACACACACACACACACACACACACACACACACACACACACACACATATGAACATTTAGATATAAATATAACATAAATAAACAGCAACAACATAAATTAGGGTTCATATAGTGAAGAACCACCATAGACATTTAGTGATACGTATACACGTCAGGATGAACCCTTCATCCCAAGTACACATATCGACATATGGTGCTGTTGTACATATTACGCAACATGTAGACTACAAGGTATTGTGGACTAAGCCATTGCGAAGAGGCATGTACCACTATTAGTCCCCAACTAGAGCAAGCAGTCAATCGATTTGATTAAAAATGTGCTATTTCACCGATTTTTGTTTACATAATTAAGGATCTTAAATTTGTGCCTGAAAAATTGTGCTTGTTTTCCAATGCTAAAAACCATTTTTTTTAATTGTCTTTATTTTTAACATGATTTTCCTTTGATATTAAAATTACTAGTAAAACTGCAATTTATAGATCACCCCCCCCTCCTATGAACACAAGTGTATATTTTGTGTCTGCAAAAATGTATGCACAGATTATGTTTTTTTTTATGGTAATCTGAAATAAAAAAAGTCAAAAACAACTTTATGGCTAAGTGTTTAGAGATTTTAACAGGATCAGAATCGGTATTTGTATCGGAATCAGGAATTTAGGAAAGAATCGGTAATTGTATTGGAATCGAGAAAAACATTGGAATCGTCTCATCACAAGCCTCCCTGCTCTGGTCGAGCACTGTTGGTAATTGATATCACCTGCCACTTTTTTAACATGAACGTGAATGCAAAGCTCTTTGCAAATAAACAAATAGAGCGTAGTGAGAGTGGCAGTTAATGTTTGTATAAAGCAATGTTGATATCATTGCCAACCCTTATCCTCGGGTGGCCTCTTGACCTTGATAAGTGGTGATGTCTATGTAAAAAAAAAAAAAAATGGTATCTTCCAATCGATAGAGCTACTGGCTATCAACTTGATGGGTATTGGTTTGATCCTGGGTTTGGGATGAGGAATAGGAAAATTAGGCACAAGATCGGTTTTTAATATTAAGAAAACTCAAATCTTCAAATAAAAAATGGCACTTTGAATTGGAAGACAAATTCAAATTGCAGCTATCTTGAAGGATTTCTCCTACTCTGATCCAGGACAGAAATAAAGAACGAAATCTAGTATTGGAACAGATATTACACTTTGCTCTTAGCCAAAAGACCAATAAATAACTGCAGTAGTAGTAATCTAATATAGATATTTTTTGCTGCCATGAGGTGTCTTCAATAAGTTTCTGAGTGGCATCAGAGATTCAAGGAAGGCAGAGAGTCTGTGAGGGATGATGAGAGGCGTGGGAGGAATAAGGAAGTCAGAAAACCAGAGTTGATTGGCCAAATAAAGAATTTCATGGATAAGGACGGTTGTGTGTCTATAGAGACAATAAATGAACAGTTTGATTTCAGTGTGGGAACTGTACACACAATTATTCGTGGGAAGTGAAAATGCCAACGATTTGTGCAAAGTTTATCCCAAGGGTGTCCACCGAAGATCAGAAAGAAAAATGTTGTAATGAGAGTAGGGAGATAGTCAAGCTGATCAATTCAGATCCCGCTGTTCCCTGTGGCTTTGGGTTATTCCTTAGACTCAAAGAAAACACAATGAGACAATTGAAGTGATGAGAGACTTTAACGAGATTCATTGACACGCTCACACAAAAGAACTTCCATGGTACCTTCTAGAAGTTGTTGGAATGGTGCAAGTGCATTGCTGTGGGAGGAGATCACTCCAAAGTGGACTACAGTTTCATGTGTATCATGTGCTGTCCTTCGTGTCCGAAGACAACTTCCTGTGAACCATCATTCTCCACTTGTCACGGTTGCGACTGAGGGTCTGCCAGCTTCCAGTAGGGATCAACCTGTCCTTTAGATTTCGTTTGATTGTGTCACAAAACCTGAGCTTAGTCTGCCTATGCCTCGTACCCCATCCTCCAGTTGTGAAAAGAGTATCTGCTTTGGTAGTCGGGAATTCTCCATTCTGTTTACGTGCCCGGCTCATCTCAGGTTTTTCCAGATGAGCAGGTCATACATGCTTGGGAGGTTGGCTTGTGATAGGATCTCCCTGTTACTGACAAAGTCATACCAATTAACATTTAAAATCTGCCGAAGGTATCTCATCATATAGGTGTTGAGATTGCAGGCTACCAGTTTGTACAATGGCCAAGTTTCTGCACCGTATAAGAGTGATGAGAGGACGATGTCATGATACACCAAGCATTTAGTTCTGAAAGTCAGGTCTTTATTTTGCCAGACCTTCTGCTTGAGTTTTCCATAGGATATGGAGGCGTTAGCCATTCTTGTAGAAATCTTCTCATCCATTTTGTTGTTGTTCATGACCATGGTCCCTAGGTATTTGAATTTGCTGACATTGTAAAGCTCCTGGTCTTGAATCTTAATTGGCTGGCTTGTTGCTGGGATTGTTGGTACATCATTTCGGTTTTCTTGATGTTAATCTTCAATCCAAAGGCCTTGGCTGATCCTGCGAAGCGAGTTATTATGTCCTGAGCATCCTCGTGACTATGCGCTACAAATGCAGTGTCATCAGCAAACATGAGCTCCCGTACGAGTATCTTTGTTGTTCTATTTGCAGATTTGTATGCATTGACATTGAAAAGGTCTGCTCCCAGCCTAGATCGTATAAAAACACCCTTATCACAATTTCTAAAGGCATGCCGAAGCACAACTGACAGGTAGAGTGAGAAGAGGGTTAGAGCGAGGACGCAGCCCTGTCTGACACTATTCTGTATGTCGAACGGATCAGAGAGCTCGCCCTTCAGCTTAACTGTGGCTTTCATGCCTGAATGAAGGGCTCTGACAAGGCTGGTGAAGTGTGCAGGAAAGCCAAGCTTCAGCAAGACTTCCCAAAGAGTGCTTCGATCCACCATGTCGAAAGCCTTCGTAAAATCCACAAAGATCATGTACAGCTCCATATTTGGCTCCACACACTTCTCCTGGATCTGTTTGAGTGAGAAGATCATATCCGCTGTGCCTCTGTTTGCACGGAATCCACATTGTGCCTCAGGTAGCAAGGTTTCAACGTGTGCTGTAAGCCTGTTCAGGAGAACACGAGCGAACACTTTCCCAGTTTATCGTATGGGGCATTTCTATCAGTTTTGTCGCTAACTCGTTTTTGATGGCTAGTCCGACACCGGACTCGCTTCTCTCACTAGAGGCCTTGCCACTCCAGTAAATGGTGTAGCCAGACTCTCTAATGGAACCGCTCTCTTTGAACCTGACTTCACTCAGGGCAGTAATATCGATGTCATATTTTTCTTATTCGCATGATATAGTCACAATTCTTCTTTCTGGTCTTGCTGAATCAGACCTGTCAAGCATCGTTCGTATGTTCCACGATGGAAACTTGAAGTTGGGTGTATTGTGGGCCTTATTATCCTGTGCGACGCCCTGTCAGTATGAGTTCTTTTTCTGTTTTCGTTTCATGGTTTGTAAGGAATTTACTGACAACATAGTTTAAGGATGAAGTGGGTTTTGTCAGTTGCCATTTCACCCCTCTCCTTCAATGGGGCACCCCAGACTGGCAAGGATTGCCCAAGACGAGTCGGCAGCTCATTGGTTGCAGTGACTAGCCAGAATGAGTATTATCAACTTTCTCAAACTGCCTTAACAGAGCGTCACAGTTTCTGGTTTTTCTTTCTGGGTTGAGCTTCCCAAAGATCCCTGCAATGTTAGCCTGAAGTTCAGTTTCCAGTGGCGTCCGCCTGGAGGCCAGCACAGAGTCTTGATCGACAGCTACACTTTCGTACATCTGTCAAGCACTTGGGTGATCGGTTCCGCAGTGGTGGTGGATGACAGACCAAGAGATGCACTGGATTGCATTATGGAACCAATCGCACACACACACACACACACACACACACACACACACACACACACACACACACACACACACATATGTATATGCGTATACCCGCAAGCACCTATATTCATAAACACACAGTAAAGCACATCTGTATCCATGCACCAACCAGCATGCGCCTATGTACAAATATATACATAAACACAGTCATGTGTATACTATCAATAAAGTGCCGATATGAAAAATGTCTGGAAACTTATTGAAGGCACCTCGTAGATTTTAAAAATTCATAGGTAATATTACTTAGAATAAATATATAGAAGACATTGCCAAGACTGCTGCAAAAAAGTGGTCTCTCTCTCTCTCTCTCTCTCTCTACCACACTAGAAAAATACACCTGATAGTATCCTATATATCTACAAAGCCACCATTCACCCATGCATTAAGCATTAAAAGATATAACAAAAGTACAATTAACAGGAGTAATTGTATAGTTCCGTCTGTAGACTAACAGTACTAAGTCTCCATTAGTAATTTACGATTCGAGGAGCTTTCTAATCAGAAGTGTGTCCTTTCTTTCAAATTTACATCTTTAAATGATATATACGGCATAATCATGTTGACACACCAGTTCCTGTTTGATCACTGAAGTTAAGCAACATTGACCTTGGTCAGTACCAAAATGGGTAACGATTTGGGAGTTCCAGGTGCGGTATGTCCTATCCGTTTATTTTGACAGTGTTTCCAGTTGCATTGGACTTCTCCTTGTCACTTGACTTAAGCAGTGCTGATTCAGAAGAGTAATTGAGGATTGCGCAACCCTTGCCTCACAATTTTATGCGCAGCTACCCTTGCAGGGATTATCCATTGTCTTTTGAGACTGAACAGAGATATCACAATCGTATATTATCACAAATTAGAAACATCTCTAACCCTTACCCTAACCCACCATTCACTCAAGCATGGAGCGTTGTTATTACATCTAGGCTAGGGCACCAACCACTGACCCCCCCCTTAAAAAAGTCTCAAATCTAATAGGTCCTGCATCGTAAACCAAACTCCAACCCCTGTCTTATCACTGCATTGCTTCATCCCTGTTTTTGTTTAACAAATATTTTACTAGTACAAGTACTGACGAACTCGTAGCACTCCCCTCAATGTAAATACTCCCGACTAACTTGACAAACAGCAAAATCTCACATCTTCACTGTAGAGATCCCCGAATGCCAGAAAGCTTTCTACACTAATAGCTAAACTTTGAAATTCTCACCTGGTTTCCTGTTTCCTTGACTGTACTAATATGAAGAAATTTGTTTTTTATAAAGGGGTCACTACATATCAATACCCAGAGGCCACTCGAGGATAAGGGTTAATGTATAGTTGGTTAGTCATTGGGACAGTTGTGTAATAATTGTTTTTAAAAATAATTTGGTATAATTAGATCATTTATGAGGACGGTTGAACATGAACTTGTTTACATTGGACTTGAAGATAATGATTTTGTAGTCAGCTGGAAAGCACCCCCCTCCACAGTAAATCTGGCATATAAATCCACCTGTGCCGTCTACATTTAGTAGAAGTCACTCTCACCAGCAGTGTTTACGCTACTGTTAAGTGGCTCATCAACTCTGAGTCTATTTTAAAGATAATTAGTAAAGTCCTAAGATATTGAATTAAATAAAAAAAAACCCACTTTGTTTGCACACAAAATAGATTAATTAGCCCCTAAACGCGAGAGATTCTAGATTTGCTAAAGTAAACTCAAACGAAGTCGTCTAAGTGCGGACTCTACAGAAGCCCAAAATGTCAGAAAGCCAAAAGGCTGTCTGAAAATGACGTCAGGTAGATGGAGGGAGGTAAGGGTGCTGGCTTTCTTTTTTTTCCCCAGCCGTTCATGTGTATATTCCTATCGAGAACGTTTGTATAATTTTTATCGTTTTTTAGTTTAATTATTTTTCTGTGTTCCTGCTTTTAAATTAAACAAAAAATATTTTTCAAGATTATCTAAAAATTATGTTACACCAAAAGTTTCTTGTTCATTCAAGCAAGGAAAATATTAAAATCTTACATATGAAAATTAGGCGAAACATGTAATCTAAAAAACAAAAGTAGAAATATTTTTCGCAATTATAATTTTTTGTGTGAAAGTATTAAATAACCAATGCATCATTCAACGATAATAACGGCAATTCTAGAAATTAATTTTTCTTGGGTTATATAGAACTCATTATTTTTTTTTTTACATAGGGGTTACCACTTATCAAGGCCCGGACGCCACTCGAGGCTAAGGTTTATTGAGTGTACAGTAGTCAGTGAGATAATATAGTAATCGATAGTAATGGAAATTTGGTAAATTGGATTACTTAAGGGGACGGTTCATCTAGAATTTGTTTAGGTTGGACTTGAAGACAACTAAATTGTAGTCAGATGGAAAACAGGCAAATGGAAAATAAGGAGAAGCGAGAGTAATGGGAGCTGCCGATAATGCATCCACACTGCATTATCTACTCTCCATTAATACAGACTTTAGGGTCTTTTTCATAATGTTCCTGAAAAAAATTAATTTTTCTTTCTTTTTTATCGTAACACTTTACGATGCTTTATTTTCAGAAAAAAAAAAAAATAAATAAATTCGTTTATTTTTTTTTTTATTACTGAAAACCATAACTTTAGTAATTAAGATAAAAATAATCAGTTCATTATATTCATTATTTGATAAATACTGAAAATGTCATTAAAATGTGATTAAAATTAGATTTTTGGTGAATTTTTAAGTAAAGGGAGGGGTCAAAATGTTTATACATTTTGAGCATCGGCATTCATTTTGCGTGTACCTAGAAATAAAAGAGTAGTCATTTCTGGATTAGCGACCTTGAACATCCGATTTTTCTTATTCGGTTCCGAAATGTATGCATGAAATACTCATTTCCTTATTATGCCTTAGAACCATACAGAACCTACGAGAATATAAGCTTGATTAAATTTTGTGTCTTGAAAACAATTTCCTCCAAGAAAAAATATGCCTTCACTCATTCGTGTATTTTGTTTGTTTGTTTGTTTGTTTCGTTCTTTTCTGTTTGTAGAAAGCAAAGAATAAATAAAATAAATAAATAAATAAATAAAACAATGACAAAGTCGTCCATACAAAAATAAATTAAATTTTATTGACAACAGACAACAGATTTCGAGGAATAGCCGAATATACAGTCGTTGGTAAGAAACATTGTCATAGTGACTGTAAAATAAAAAAAAAGTGTGTTAGTGCGAGGAGTGGCTTGTGATTACTAAAATTAATTTTCTTGTCTAAAACTTGTGCAGGTAGAAAGTTATTCACGTGACATGAGTTGACCAATCACCAGGCTTGTTAAACGGAAAAGTTTAAAGCCCGTTTTGGAGCCAAGGGAATTAAAAGAGAGTATCAGCTATCATTTTTTTTTTTTTTTTTTTTTTTTTTTACAAGGCAGTCACCACTTATCAAGGCCAGAAGGCCACTCTAAGATAAAGGGTTAATTAATGTAAGGTGATACTGGCGTTTACGGTGTAAATTGGGTAGAATTTGGGTTATTTAAAGGGACGGTGCAAGTAGAACTTGTTTACATTAGACTTGAAGGCTGCCATACTGTAATAGGCCAGGAAGCAGGCCAATGGAACAGTTCTAGGAAAGATGCTTTGGTCATTAAATCTCCGTTTAGATTTAAGCACGGATAGAAAATTGTGGAAAAAACGATGAATTAATGTCATATGGCATTATTTTATCTTTTACATTTTCTATTTGTTCTTTTATTTATTTTTTATTCTTTCCTTTTTCTTTTTCTATTTTTTTCCTCCTATTTCTTTTTACTTTTCTGTGTTTTACTATTTTTATTCTCCTTCCTTTTCTTTTTCTTTCTATTTCTTTTCCTATTTTTTTTCCTACTATTTCTTCTTTTTTACTTTACGTTTTCTTCTATTTCTTTTTCTTGCGATTTCTTTTTCATCTGTTTTCTTTCTATTTCTTCTTTGTTTATTCTTGTTTTTACTATTTCTTCTTTTTCTTTTATTACAAATTTTTCTTCTTTTCTTCTTCTTCTTTACTTCTCCCTCTTCTTCCTTTCCTTACTATTCCTTTGCTTCTTTTTGATTTATTATTTATTCTTTTTCTTTGTTTTCTTTTTACGATTTCTTCATTTTCCTTTTTCTTCTCCTTACGATTTATTCTTTCCTTCTTTTTCTTACTACTTTTATTTTAATTTTAATCGTAGTTTCTTCTTCTTTTTTCTTTCCTTTCTCTTCTTTATTTCATTTCTTCTTTTCCAATCGTTTCTTTTTCTTCCTTTTCCATCTTTTTGCATTTTGAAATATTTTCATTTCAATGCAACAGTCACATTTCACCATCAACCAATCCTCTCCCCCCTCTCTTTCTTTCGAATCTTACCAATAAACAAAAATAACATAAAACACCTCCAAATTCTTTACTATTTTCGAGTCTGCCATTTCTTAAAATTTAATCACATCTCCAAATGCAAGCAAAATAAAAATGAACAATATATCAAAATACTCATACAAAAATCCAATTAAAAAAGTCCAGAAATTAATTTTAAAGTTTTGGCATGAATTTAATAACGAAAGCAAATATTTACATGCCTTTGTCAGCTGCTGCTATGTGCTAGAAAGTAGCAGTTCTTACATATCTATTGTTATAAAAACCAGGTCAACCAATGTCGTTGTACACCGTGAGAAAATAGATCAAACAGGTCAATGCTCATAGCAACATGCAGATGATATTTTATCTTATGCAGAAATTAAAAAATAATACTCAGGAAAATTACTTGATGTACAACTGCAAGTAATCTTATTAAATAGTACCTTCCTTCTAGTGTTTGTGTATGAGTACTATTATTTAAAATCTTCATTAAAAAACAAATTTAAAAAGAAAAAACTCCTCAGAGCTATGTAAGTATGTTGCTATTGATTTGTTATGAAATAATACAAATGTTTAAATGTTAACGATTATTTATAATTTTAATAGGGAACAAAATAATTAATGCTTATATATAATCAAGGCATGCACTTTAAGAGACTTATAGTTAGGTTGTCAAATTTAAGTGCTAATGCCAGGTTTCGGCCTAACATGTTGTTGATCAGTTTTGATGACAACCTTCTAGATGTGTCCGTTTGCTTAGACATGAATACACCCCCCCCCACGCACACATAGAAAGTCAGTCACCTAATCTCGCATGCGAAGATCATGATGTTATAATCATTAGATCACTACGGCTGGATGTTAGAACATTTTAAAAAAAGAAATCTTAAAATTCCAACGATATTTCTCGCGGTTGAGATTGGCCATGAAGTTTGTTCCTTGCTAATGGAGTCGGAGATGGCTTCATGGCCAGATTCAAATCTCCCGACCGGTAGTAAACATGTCACCCCGCACTGATGATTCCCAGAAGCTCAGAAGGATAATAACACACTAGTGCCTGTAGGTATTAAACATTATTATTGTAATTATATATATATATATATATATATATATATATATATATATATATATATATATATATATATATATATATATATATATATATATATATATATATATATTGGGGATGGGACGATGCCAATACTTTTCCGATACACTTACTGATTCCGATTGCGATTCTTTTTTAATTTCTAAATGTAGAGTTTTTCTAATTTTTTTGAAGTGGGAGGGGGTCAGATTACCGTAAAGAATCTATGTAATGTGTTCACATATTTTCGCTAACGTACAAATAAACTTGTGGGGTGATCTATAGATTTAGGTTTTACTTGTAGTTTTAAACCAATGAATATTTATCATTTCATCATTAATATGAGCCATGAAAAAATAAGTTTTTAAACAAAAACAAAACAAAAAAGTAATTAAAAGAATCGTTTTTGGTGTCGCAAAATAGGCACAAATTTTTCCTATTCTGATCCTTCAAAAGTTCGGATTTTTTTGATTGCTAATTAATCATCCCAACACACACACACACACACACACACACACACACACACACACACACACACACACACACACATATATATATATATATAGTCACATGCAGATACAGTGTTTCGCTGTATCACAGCCCTTCGTTGAGGCTAGACTAGCAAATGCCTCAAGCTAGGGCTGAAACTCGACTGCCTAGACAATAATCAGTGCTTCTAACCGTTACGCTATTTTGTCTAATGCTAAGTAAGTCAAATGACTATGATAAACATTGTCCAAACGCTTAAGCTCTATTTATTTACACAAAAAACATTGCATTCATTGTATCACAGTTCTTAAGAGATAGATAGATAGAGAGAAAGACAGAGAGAGATAAAAAGAAAAAGAGATTATTAAAACGCAAAGTACATTATTTATCAGTTTCTTTTTTTACCTTAGTTGAATGTAATGTGTCACACTGAGAACGAAAGTGACAGTAAAACTGAACCGGTGAAGAAGAAGAAAGTATTCCCTTCACCACCACCACCACCACCACCACCACCACCACCACCACCACCACCACCATCATCATCATCATCATCATCATCATCATCATCATCATCTGCCTTCAACATAGCTGACGAACGCCATCTAGCTACTATATGGTAATCCCCAAAAATGTCAGAGGGAGGCTAACAGGTGACCTAGAACTGTGCAATGATGAAGCATGATTGAAAGGATCCTTTCTCCCTGTTTGCAGCTGTACATACATCTGATCATAGCAAGATCATTATGCCAAAGTCGTTGCAGATCAGAAGTACCTGGGGTCTACGTCTAAATGCCAGGCAAACCAAACACAGGCTGAAGCTATGAATCATAAAAGAAATAACTGTAAGGATTGGCAAGAGCTTCCTGAATTTTCCCTTAGTAACAAAATACCAGACAACCTGTCAGTCAAATCCTGAATCTGGTAGGGACAGTGGCAAGATTATAGTGTTAAAGCTTTACCATCTGAAACTCTGTTTCTAGGTGGGCGACCCATAGATTTCTTTCATCGAAATCACTCTAGACAAGGCATGAAGCCACTTGATTTAAGAAACTAAAAATACTACTTCAAGGTCAAAAACTTGTCAACGATGTGATAGATGGTATAGAAAACAGCAATTCTTCTTTCTTTGTCAGAAACATCGTCCATGGAATGTGAGAACTAAAGGACAAAATAAAGGAAATATATGTTTGATACCAAGCCGGATAACATGGTTTTAGTAACAATCTAGGAGGAGTCAGCATCAGAAACCCTCATCATTTGGTAGCAAACTTGCAGATTAACAAATATTAGCAATCAATGAGGTGATCTTCATGCACACCAGACAGTTCTAAGGCACAATCTTTCTGAGTTCTATGCAGAAATCCAATTAACTTCTCCTCCTCCTCCTCCTCCTCCTCCTCCTCAACAACAACAACAACAACAGCAGCAGCAACAACAACAACAACAACAATTGTTCTGTATTTCGATACTTACAATAATGCAACTGTTACTTTTATTTCAGAAATGGAACTCTCCTGAAAACTAAGATAAAAAAAAACAAACCGAAAACAAAACACCATTCTTTTATACTATTTCGCCATGAAAGATTTGTTCTATTTTATTGGCCAAATTCAGACAGATAATTGCTGATTCTGCAATAATTCTTGGGTCAGATGTAAATTGGATTTTCTGCTTTTTACTTTTAACTGTTTTGTTTCATTCAGATGTGAATCCTTAAAATAAAAGCTGACAATTTCACATAATCTCTTGCTGCATTTATTAAAAGTTGAACTCATTTTTACAGGCTGTCCCTCTCAAACTTACGTAACAATAACTGTAATGTTTATTGATGAAAATAAAAGTCTAATGAGAAACAACATTACCAACTCACATGAGTTTCAGATTTTAAGTACTAAATATTTGTCAAAAAGGGCTTACCTTGAGATATAATATGAAACGCGATTACACACATCACAATGAAGAAGTCGTGACTAAACAAGTTTACTATTAAAAATTTTTTCATTTGAACTTTTTTGAAAGGCCTAAATATAATGAAATGCAAGAATTTTAGATGGCAGTTTATTCGTGTAACTTTATTTTGAATAAACCTATATGCAACCGTATTTTTCAATAAAAATATTTCATTTAATAAAAACAAAATTTGTTCACAGAGAAAAAAGCTACCACAATGCAAGAAATGGAAATATACTGTTGTTGAAAAAGAGGGTAACAACTAAATTAATTTTTTATAGTAAACCTTACTTCGTTTAGTTGCAATTCTTACAAACTGATCTAATGCATGTAACTGTGTTCCATAATATATTTCGAGGTAAAACCTCTTTATTAAATGATGTTTGTTTAAAATTACTAATCAGTAATGCTATTAAAACATTACCGGTCTGTATGAGTTTCTGGAGATTTGAAACAATCACTATTTGATAACGATGCCTTTGTTCGAAATATATTATAGAACACAGATACATCCATTAGATAATTGTATATAAGTTGTGACTAAACAAGTAAGATTTACGATAATAAAAATTCACTTTGTTTTTGTCCTTTTCAACACTGACATATTTCCATTTCTTACATTGTGATAATTTTCTAATACTCCTCTATGTACATATTACACACAATGCTTGCAAATGGTCAAAATGATGACAACAATTCTCCAGACACAACTGATTACATGGATCAATGGAATTGAAAGATTATCAGAATTGTCCATGGCACTGTTTATGGGCGTAGCAAACAGTTCTGTCTGCTTCAAAATTATTCGCTGATGCGAGCAATGGTTTGTCACATTATAAAAACTCAAACATTTCAAATTTTCTTGTTGGCTAAATTCAAATTGTAGAATCATAATTCATCATAATCGTATATAGTTTAACGTCCATTTAACATGGTAGCATGTGGTGGACAGCTTTAATAAACTTATTGTCAAAGTAACCTATCTCTCACCAGGTCTTTATTTATCCCTCTTTCGCTCAAGTTCATCTTTATCACTTCATCCCATGTTTTTCTTGCCCTTCTCCTCCCAACAATCACTGCTACCTCAACAGTTCTACACGTTACTAACCCAGGAACACTCACCCATTCTTTCAATATGACAATCCCACAAATTTCTTCTGTTCTGCACAGATCTACATATACTGTCACGATTTAGAGAATAGATAAAAATGTATTAATAGTATATATACTTTGAAATTAGAAAGTAATAGCAATGGCTTCAATTATAGTATAATTAAAGTTTTTCATCTACTTCTCTATTGAAAATTCTCACCTCTGGATTATTATTAAAACATGCAGAAATGTTATAAGCTTCATACAGTCATCATAAATAATATAGAATCATGGATAAAAGATAAATTATCGAACTAGTTAATATAGCAAAGGGTTACCTAGACTTTTCTTTATTAATACGACTGTATATACATTATTCATCCCTTATTCAGATTGAATGTCAGCAAATTAAACATTCATTTTTATTCTTGCTTTGAACTCTAGTTGAACCAGCATGTAACAATTAAGGGTTCATATATCTTTTTTCGCCTGTCTATCTATTGAAAATTGTTATATTTAGATTATAACATGCAGAAATAAGTACAGTACTTATAAAAATATGGATCAATTGATAAAGGATAAAATTATCGATTCATTTAATATAGCAATGGGCCTCTAGATTTTGCTATTTAATGAAACTGTATTTAGCTTTTAAATTAAACACTTATTATTTTATTTCCTTTTTATTTTTTATTCCCTTTTCATCCCAAACAAGGCACAGTGCCACTTTGATGTAGGGGGCTACCATTGTGGGCATAAATTGCAGAGATACTATGTAGGAAGTTGAGCACTGAGATGTCTGTTCACATTACACTTGAATTTCTGCATGTCAGTACAGTTGGGAAAACAGGAACCCGGAAGGGAGTTCCAAAGCCTAGCAGTTCTGAGGAAGAAACTATTAGAGTAGAAGGCTTTCTTACATCTAGGAATCTCTACTTGTAGGGGTGGGATTTAGCTGCTTGTCGGGTTTGTTGGGGGTATTTACGTCCAAGGGCTACAAGGGCTTGTATTTCGTTGAAGCATTCATCATCAAAATACTTGTAGAACAGGCAGAGGGATGCAACATTTGGTCAATGAGACGGCGGTTGAAGCTTTGATGATCCTAGGTATTACTACCGTCTAATAATTTGGGGTCTGTATACTTTTTTGTCTTGTGAGTTCGTTCTTGAAAACCCTAAAATAAACTTACATATCAAAGGATTATTTTGTCTGCTTTGACTTGACTGTCAAGAAGACATCATAACCGTTAATCACGTTTCATCAGCATTCACGAAAACAAAAACCTTAATTCTAATTTCAACATCTTAAATAAGAATAAAGAAAGAAAAAACACACCCTCATCAGCGATAATCAACCAACAATGCTAAACGCTGAAATCATGGGGGAGTCTGTGAAAGTTCAGATGACAGTAGAAATTTTAAGATATTTTCTTCAGATTTTTTCTTTGTTTATTTTATGATTTTGTTATTTGTTTTGAAATCTGCCACAATTAATTATGTAGTAGCTCCTAACTCCTAGAAAAAAAATCAAATTTCAAAGCATCATCAATGTTATTGCAAAGAAATAATTAAGCAGACATTTTGGATTCTGAAAAGTTTGAATTTTTGTGACAAAATTCATATTTATAAAAATATTTTCCTGTTTTATAATTTTACGAATTAATGTGAAGAAAATTTTAGGATAATTAAATTAATTTAAAAAATATAAACAGCAGTATTTTTCATTCGTTAAAAATGATTTAAGTGTATCTGGAACTAAAAGCGTACCCGTCCCAGGAAGAGTAAAATAAATTATACTATACCTTATCTTTAGAATCCTTATTCTAATTAAGATTAAAATTCATTTAGATCAAAATTCATTACATTATTTTACTCCTAGAAAATGTCTAAAATTTAAGGTTCAAGCTTAAAAAGGTCTTCAGAAAAAAATAATAAATTAGAGAATATTGTTTAATTGATGTGTGATGGCAATGGATGAAATTTAATGCAAATCTGAAATATTTAAATTTTTTAATTGCACGTTGTGCTTTAAAATCCTTTAAAATAGTTTATAGAAACTAGAAATTGTGGAATATTTATAAATTAATCTATAATACCTATTATTAAAATTTCACAAAATTTGGAGGTATATGAATTTTCTACAAGGGTTTCCATAAACTCTTTGTCCCCATTGCATGAAACTAAGTTAAACTAAATATAGCCAACAATACATACAGCTGCACCTAGAAACTATGTTCCAAGATTCATAATGATTTGTTTATTAATCTAGGAGTGAATCACGTGCATACAAGCATACAAACATATACCTGACCTTATATATAGATATGAAATCTTTTTCTTCTGAAAACTATATTATAAAACTAACTGAAGCATCTTCTCTATATAAATAAAACAGTAGATATACGTATGTATGCCTGTCTGTCTATAAATATTTAACCGTTAAAATCTTAAACTACTGGTCACATAACACTGGAATTCACGGGAAATAGCAATCATACACCAACGAGTAAAATCTTTGTTGGAATGGATGAATAACGCGGTACAGAAGTCGGCAAGGTGAAAATCAAAAATATTCATTTCAACTTGCTGACATATCTATTAGTGTGCACATGCATAAACTAAGCATAGTTAAAAGTGGGTTAATCCTATAACTTTCTAATATATCTGTCGGGTTATCTCAAATGGTAGCGAAATACAACTGGAATGCGAAATGTTTTGGTTTCGATTATAGCTGATGTCAGCCAAGTCATTTTTTTTACTTTTTAAATAAGCATTATATATATATATATATATATATATATATATATATATATATATATATATATATATATATATATATATATTCTTGCTCGTCCGTCGAAGTCGACGATGACCAAGGTATCAATCAGTTCGGCGTCAGGGGTTTGTGGGTCCTGAGATGGCTGATGAGGCCAATCCGTGTGCTCGGCAGACTCTTCCACACTCTGGACACGTGAAGGCGGTATCGGCAGGCTGTGAACCGGCAGCTCTCTCCTTCCTCCTCTTGCGCTTCTGCTGGTCGTGTGTGATATATATACACACACACACACACACACACACACACACACACACACACACACACACACATTCAATAGAGAATTGGCTCTGTACAAATCTATCTGCATGAATTAAAATATATTCAAGCGCATTTTACGACCGGCAGGATCGGACGCCCTCTTCGGGAGGTTCTGTAATAAATGATCGGCAAACACAAGCATAGACAGACGTCCTTCATAAATGTATTAAATACATTCATCAATATGAAATAGAACTGAATAGATAATAATTATTTGATAGTTTTTTGATAATAATGTTTTGGCAAGCATGTTATCGCAATATACTATTTTGTAACCATACTTTGGCAACTATATATTACAGCCATATTTTATCAACCATCTTTTATTAATCATGTTTTGTCAGTCATGTTTTAGCCATCATATTGCTATAGCTATATTTGGGTAACATTATTTTGCAACCATACTTTAACCATTCATTCTAGCAGGCTGGTTTTGGGGACAATATTTTGGCAACAATATTTTGACAAAAATATTTAGACAATATTCTGGTAACAATATTTTGCAAGTATATTTTGGCAGACATATTTTAGTAATCATATTTTGGTAACGATATTTTATTAGCGGCACGTTGCAACACTCTTTGGCAACAATATTTTGCCAACTATATGCTATATCATGGCAATCATATGTTGAGAATAATATTTTGCAATAATATGTTCTTCCACCCTAATTTAGGCACAGAGCCACGTTGATGTGTGTGTGTGGGGGGCTATTGTCTGGAACATAATTTGCAGGGATACAATGTAGAGAGTTGAGCAGCAAGATGTTTGTTTACATTACACTTGAACTTTTGCATTTCAATACAGTCAGAGAAGCAGGAACCCGGAAGAGAATTCCAAAGTATAACAGTTCTGGGAGAGAAACTATTAGAGTAGAAGGCTTTCTGGCATCTCTATTGTGTAGGGGTGGAATTTTGCTGCTTGTCTGGGGTATTTATGTCAAAAAGGTACAATGGCTTGTAGTTCGACGGAACGCCTACCAGTAAAATACTTGTAAAACAGTCGGAGATACGCAACATTTCATCGATGGGACTGCTGACAGTATGGGACCTATTAGGTTGATGACCATCTTTTGAACCCTGTCTTAGAGTGAAAGACTAGTAGCAGATGCACCAGCCCAAATGTGACAACAATTCTTCATACATGGGTGAATGGTTATCTTAAGCGTAAGTAACTTTCTAGCATGGTAGAGAGAGCCGACCTTTTTTTGCAGTAGCCTTAGCAACACCCTCGACATATCTGTTCCAACTCATATTCTCTATGAACGTTAAGCTAAGAACTTTGAACAAAGTATTTTCAGGTAGTGTATTTTTAGCCATAACTATTGGTGGTTACGAAGGTTTCTTGTAATTATTGAAGGAAACAAGCTTAATCTTAGCAGTATTGAATGTTACCATCTATTTTTGTCCACATTCGACTACAGAGGGAGATCATTTATGAGTATTAGGAATAATAAAGGTCCAAGGATTGACCCCTGAGGTATACACACATTTATATCATATTGTTTTGATATACAACCATCGAGTGCAACCTGGATTCTTCTCTTATTTAGGAAGGATTTAATTATGTTAAGTATTCATCTAGTAATACTATATGATTTGATTTTTATGAGAAAACTATTGTGCCATCACCTGACAAAGGCCTTAGATATATCTAGAGCTACTGCCCTTACCTCCCCTGCCTTATCTAGTACATGGTATATATGTTCAGAAATTACAGTTAGGATATTTGCTGGAAAATGAGCATACCTAAATCCTACTGTTGGTCGGACAGAAGTTTAGGAGCTGTGAGGTGGTGGTCTAGAGCTTGATTGATTATGGTAAAAGAGGCAGGAGGTTTATGGCGTGGTAATTTAATGGGTCAGTTCTTTCGCCAGAATTCTTGAAAACTGGTACCACAGAAGCAGCTTTCCAGCAGTCATGAAAGCAAGATTCGTTAAGGCATTTGTTGAGTTTGGAGAGAACTGGAACAACCTCAGCAGATTATTATTTTTAATAGTACAGCCGGGATGAGATCAAGTCTACATGCTTGTGAAGTGTCTAGGTATTTTATGATATCATGAACTTGGGAAGAGGTGATTTTCAGAGCATCTAATTTGGTTTCTGTCCGCAAAGGAAAATCTTGGAGGGAGTGGTTTGCTGGGTGCAAAGCAGAGTTGGAGGCAAACTGGCAGACAAGCAGGAAGGCCTTCTCAGTTGCCGTGATAACAACTTCAACTTTTTTTTGGAACCATAGTTTAGCAAAGATTTCTAGTGACAATAATTTGCGAATATTTTTTAAACTATATTTTAAAACTACATTTTCAAACCATAATTTACAACCGTATCTTGCAAGTTCATTTTGCCAACCATATTTTGAAAACCATATTTTTACGGACATATTTGTCAACCAGAGATTAAGGATACTAATTATAATTATAGTAATGAAAGAAAGTAGAAACTAACCTCACTTTCCTTATTATGTCCTTTAGTTCTCGCATTCTAGGAGCGATATTTCTTTAAAAAACTATGGGAAGAATTGCTGTTTTCTATTTAGCTAACACTTATCTTTAGGTATTTTTTTATCTTGAAGTAGTATTTTTTTAACTCCTTGCGTGAACTGGTTTCACGCATTGTCTGGAGCCATTTCCATAAAGAAATAGATTAATTAAAAGTAATTTTTATAAACTTAATAGACAAGTAAGTCATTGTCGATTTTCGTGCAATTTATTGATAATTTTACTTACATTTTATTCATTTTTTTTTGTTTTTGTCCTTTTTATTACGTTCTTATATCAGTATCAAAATGATCATTCTATATTTTTCAACATAATTGCTTGGAAACAAACATTCAAATTTATTTCCTCGGGTTTTATCAGAAGATAACTTATATGCACCAAACATTGATGTTATTGTTGTTTTCTATTCTGGAAAGCTCAATCGTCATGCAAAGCTAAAAAAAAAAAAAAAAAAAAAAAAAAAAAAAATTTCTCTCTCCAAAAAGACAAACAAACACAATGAGTAAATATTTTAAGATATAAAGAATCATAAAAACTTTTGCAAAAATGATTGAATCCGAAAAGGGTTGTATATGCCGTAAAAATCCAGGAATAAATTAAACACAATAAATGAATAACCTGATAAAGAACTTGAAGCATAAAACCTTTATTTTTCTAAAATTAAATTAAATAACCCGAAAAGGGTTGATATGCCACAGTATAACAAAACAAGCAAATCAACTTTATTCCCACGTCATTCCTTTTTCTTCCACACCATTTATTCAATATTGACAAATTCTTTGTTTCACTGGCTCCAAGAAATAATCGATGTGATGCAAGGAAAAAGAATGTGTTATTTTATTTCTAATATTCATTGATGACAAACAATATGAAAGATTTAATGAAATAAACTGATTTTCTATGCCATTACAAAACTGGCATCGTTCTTATTACTGTTTTTTTTTTTTTTTTTACAATTCTTTCATTTCTGTATTGTGTCGAGAAACACTTTCATGAACTTCTTGTTGGCCTTGAATTATTATACTCTACACTGGAAGCCCTTTCTTGTTCTTTAAAATATGTAGAAACGTGATGAGACGAGTCCAGTATTTTTCCTAAATTCTCATGCAATTATCAGTTCTGTCGTAAATTCCAGATTCCAATACAATTGCCAAATCCAATTCCGATTTAAAAAAAAACCCTTTAAATATTTAGCTATAGAGTTTTATTTTATTTTAAGATTACTGTACAAACTCATGTAATATGTATATATATTTCTTATATATATATATATATATATATATATATATAGAGAGAGAGAGAGAGAGAGAGAGACAGACAGACAGACAGACAGACAGACAGGCAGAAATACAGAGAGAGACAGACATACAGAGAGGGGGGAGATAAAGTTAACTTAAAAAATAGACATTTTTCAGAGAGAAAGAGACAACCTATCCGATTAAGAGGGGCAATTTATAAAGGTAGGAAGATTAAAGTTACATTAGTATTACATTATCATGTCAGTAAGCTTGAGTGTGATTACAATAAGTTTAAGGTAAATGAGAGAGGAAACCTCTTTAGGCCGTATATATATATATATATATATATATATATATATATATATATATATATATATATATATATACTAGCAAAAGTACACGTCGTTGACTGAGTTCAAAAACAGCCTACAGAAAATGGACTCTGATTTATGGAAGTATGATAGGTTATGAAAAGGAAGGGTTGTAAAGAGATAGCTTCGAATTTGGGGGTATCAAAACCAAAGCAAAATATGATGAAAGTAAAAATAAAATAGATAAACCCTATAATTTATTATACCATACATATTCACACTGAAACACTTATCACAATATTCTGTGGATCTATATTAAAAAAAAACTTGTTAAACTTTGTGACATATTTCCATTCTATGGAGGTCAGGCGCGAACGAACACCCAATAATTTTATTATACCATATTTCTTCAAACTGAAACAATTATCAAAGTATACTTACGCAGATAGATATGAAAAGTCTTTATTAAAGTTTGTGCCTATTTCCATTCTATGGAGGCCAGGCGCAAACGCAGACCCCACAATTTTATTATACCACCCCGATTAAAGTTAAAACATACTTATCAAAGTATTTTTATGTACATCTATATCAAAAACACTTGTAAACGTTTTTTTTTAATTTTTAAATTTTTTATTTCCATACTTTGTGGACCAGGCACGAACGAAGACCCCACAATTTTAATGAACCACCGTTCTGCAAGATCAAACATACCCATTCCTGTGTCTCGATACATCTTCTACCATCATCTGTAATCAGTTTTTTAAAATAGTCAACCATATAGGAGCCTATTCGTGACCAGACACACACACACACACACATACGCACACAGACATTCAGCTTTATAAAAATGTAGATATATATATGTATAAGTTCGAAAATGCCATCGTTTGCCTCTGATGAGGATGACAAAAGATGTCTAGGGTCTGAAAGAATTCTTTTCTCTGTTATTTGTAAATTCTGTCCCACAAATAAACTCTTTATATATATATATATATAAATATATATATATATATATATATATATATATATATATATATACCGGTTGTACCGATTGGTTTCCTAGATGTAAATTCAATGAAACTCGCATTATTATTAAAAATTGCTCACTGCAGGACAGAGCTGGTATATAGTTTGTTTATGATACAAATATTATTGGTTACATATGTGCATAGATGTTTCAGTGGAGCCCCAATTCAGAGATAATACTTCATCAGACAAAAAAAGAATTGATATTGAAAAGGGTGTCAAGATTACATTAGTTTTTATAAGATATTTGGGTGTAATCTACACCCCAGGGAAAATTAGGATGTATACTTTGTGAATGTGAATAGTAGGGTCTTTTTCGAGGTGTAGTGAGGGAAAGGGGGAATGTTTTTAAATCAAGGGCAATAAATAATTACCAAGCTAAACGAATAACCTAACACCTCCCTACTAATGGCAGCTGAAACACGAGAAATAACAATCCCCTTCCCCTCACTACACCTCCAAAAATCCTACTGCTCACATTCACAAAATATACACCCCAATTTTCCTCCCAGAATGTAGATCGCACCCAAATACCTTATAAAAACCTTGCCAGCCGTTCCAATATCAATTCTTTTTTGGTCTGGTGGCGATCAGGCTGGCTTTGATATTGTGGGAGGTTATGTTGATGTTTTCGACATATGGCCAAACGAAACTGTCCAGCAGGTTAAGATCGGGGGAGAAAAGGGACCAGTGAGAGAACAATACAAAGTCGTTGCACTCCTTCTGAAACTAAACCTGGGTCTTTTTGGACTTGTGGGACAGCGCTGAGTCCTTCTGCCACACGCATGGTCTGCTTGATTACAGGAGGATCACCACACTCTTCAGCACATTCAGGTAGACTTTGGTGTTGACTTTCCAGCCGACTTTGAGGATGTGAGGCGTCATGATGTGGCCTTCACTTGAAACCACACCAAAGACCATAACCATGACCGGAAAGGATCGTCCAATACATTTAATTGTGCCCTCAAGCATTGAACCATCCAGATTTGCATTTTGAGGGTGCTGGCAATGGTTCTGTTGTCATAACTTGGATCGGTAGAGAACATGAGTTGTACAGCGGCGCATCTCCGATTTCACTGTCAGACATGATAGAAAGCTTCTATCGCTCTTGGGATTTATCCACAACTGGCCAACTAGTGGATGGTTGATAACAAAAATCAAACAGAAATGGAATCATGTTGGTTTTTCTAGAGCGACAATTTTATCATTCCACCCTAAAAAAGATACCATAATACACCTATTAATAGACGATGCATTTCTATTTTAGTACCTAGCATTATCTCTCCTCATTTGATGTGAAGCATTAGGCTTCGAAATGCCTGGCTTAAAGAGCTTGAATAACCCTTACGCCCTTCAATATATTCCCTTGTTTGAATTGATGAATAAATCTATATGCAACAGTTTATATTTTTCTATTGTTAATTTTTTTTTCATCTTGTAATGCTCCCTATCTTGGATTGGGCATATAGGGGAGCGAAACGTACAAAGCAATACTCTTTGTGTAAACAAATTGAGTTTAGGCGTTTGGACAATGTTTAAACATTGTAATTTCACAAAGCAACTCAGCAGCAGTCAAATAACGTAATGGTGAGAAGGGCTGACTGTCACCTAGGTGGTTCAGTTTCAATCCTGGCTTGAAGTTATTTAGCCGCACTGAAGAGCTGTGAAACAGTCTGTGTGTGTGTGTGTGTGACATTTCTACGGTGATAAAGACTTGAATTAAAGTGTAAAACGCAATAGTCAACTATTATGGTTAAATAATGCTTTATACAATAACATTAATTTCGAACGCACCTCTGTCATATCAAAGAGTCTTCATGCCTGGCCTGTGCAGTGGTAAAAATTTTTAAATTTACTTGTGATGTTAGGCTGTATAAGGCGTTAACTTTGGTCAAAATCGCCTGTTCATCGGATTTTTTCGATTATCGTTTAACAATACTTATCAAAGACATTCCGATACAAAACCTTTCTAAGAATACTCCCAGCCATATAATGTACATTTGTGGGCCCTGCCGTTTGAGAATCCATAAGAAACGAACACACAGGCGCACAAAGATCCTTTTATATAATAGTAGAAATTTCCGTTCCCTAATCAGTACCGAAAAAAAAAAGTGCTTTATTAATGGACAGGGATGAACGACTGATTTGATAAGGTTTTGATCTTTCAAATCCTGATCAGGGAGTCTGTACTTTACAATGAACTTCTATTCAGTTGAAACATCATTTTGGTTTTTTGTTGTTTTTGTTATTTAAATTTTTTGTTTTTGTTATTTTGTTGCTTTAGATCTTTAACTCCTTACTTTGGAAGCGTTCCATTTTCTCTCTTGCAAACGATCCGCATTCTCATCTTTTCTTTCTTTTTCTTTTTTTCTTTTTTTTTTCTATTATTATTTTTGCCAAGCTTTCATAATCGAGTCTCCGTCTCGTGAAATACCTTAATTGACCCTGCCGGTCTCGAGTCCCATGTCGCTGATTAGCTGGTTGAAAGTGCTTAGCACATAAATCAGTCCATTTGTATGTTTGACCATTAGTGTGTGTTGTAACCGCTAAGAATCGTGGTATCGATTACTTAGTTGGACACAGAAAATAAAATACACACACACACACACACACACACACACACACACACACACACACACACACACACACACACACACACACACACACACACCTAATGAGAAAAATTCTGGCACGGAATTAAAACTGTTAATTGTTCCTCCAATACTCTGGCATCTAACTGTCTATAAATACTGGGCTCGAGTTGCTATTGAGATTCATTTTCTTTTCCAGTTTTCCAACTTACTTGTTTAATTGCATTCTTACCCATTGATGATTCGACGTCGAATCGAAAACGTTCGTGACAATTATGAAACACACATTAATTTTGTTTTATTTTCACACAACAAAAGATAATAATAAAAATAAAAAAGGTATCATTAAATGGAAACTCTGTTATTTTAACAATGTTTGCATATATATATATATATATATATATATATATATATATATATATATATATATATATATATATATATATTCTTGAAGTTATATATTTGGATTTTACCGTCACTGGATTATTTACCTTCCACCAGACTATCCATTCACGTGTAATTACCTTTTGCTTCACCATATTCCCTCTGCTTCACTTTTTTGTTATCAAGTAAGATCTTTGACTTACTTGTTGTTTCATCAAATACATTTGTATGCAAAATCCGATCCCGCATTTAGCTAATTCTTACCCTCTGATGAGAAGAAAAGTATTTCTTCGAAACTCCGCGGATTAAGGACTATCCACTTATCTAGTGTTTCCTTTTCAGATTAAATATGTTTTTTAACTCTTTTTCAAAGTGTTTTTTAATGTTTTATTAACTGTTTGCTCGTATATATATATATATATATATATATATATATATATATATATATATATATATATATATATATATATATAACTACTTCATTTACTCACATAAAATTAATATACGAAACTATAGATTTATGCGTAAACTTTAAGTATTTACTTCAAAAGTGCTCAATACGTAGGTAGAGCTAGTTAGTAATTTATAAAATATATATGGCGATTAAGATAAAGCTTAATCGCCATATATATTTTATAAATTACTATATATATATATATATATATATATATATATATATATATATATATATATATATATATATACAGTATAACCCGGGATACGATATCTAGGATACATTTTTTTCAGGTTACGATGTGGAATACAATGTTTTTCCGACCTCTGGTTACGGTATTTGCCCCCAACTTACGTTGTTATTTATAATGTTATTTGATTATATGCATGCGTATTATATACTGTACTGTATTTTGTGAGTAATTTTTAATGCCCTACTCTATCCTAGGGTCCTACTGTATATATATAATTTTCACAAAATCAAGACAACAAAGGTTGTATTGATAGCAACAAGTAGTGGATTTTAAATAATATATATATATATATATATATATATATATATATATATATATGTGTGTGTGTGTGTGTGTGTGTGTGTGTGTGTGCGTGTGTGTGTGTGTATTAATTTCCTTCTTATATTGGGTTAGTAATTAATATATTGTATTTTGAAAATTTATTTGCTATGCTTTATTTATTTTGATTTTTATTCAAATTATTTCAATCTAGTTATTTTCAGATCATTAAAATGGAATGTAAAGTTGAAAAAATAAACATGAAATATAGTTAACTATAAAAATAATGTAACAGTTTTAAAATGTGAATATGTTTACACATGTTAAAAAATATTAAATTCAAACAACTTAATAAGAATATAATAGATGATATTGCCGAAACATTTATTTTTTAAATCGTCGACGATCGTAATAGATTGCACAAGTTTAATAAAGTAAAACTTGCTCAAACAGTAATAATGTAAAAATATATGTAATAATCGCGTTGACACACCGGTTCTCGTCAGATCACCGAAGTTAAGCAACGTTTAGCCTGGTTAGTACCAAATGGGTGACCATTTGGGAATTCTAGGCGCTGTATGCTTATCAACATTTGTTTCCAGTCGTCCTGTACTTCACTTGCCACTAGTATTTAACAATGTCGACTCAGGAGAGATGTGGTTGGATATTGTGCACCTCCTGCCACAAAGAATTTCATGCGCAGGCACCCCTTCGTGGGTATCCATGGTCTGTCAAAGACTGAAGGTGCCTCTTCTCTCTTAATAAAGTAAAAAGAAAATACATTAACAAAAAAAATCTTAATATTTTGCCCAAATATATAAGTAAGCGGTTTTGAAGAATAACGCAAGTATTGTATCCATTTTGTGCTTCTATACCTCAATTGACAGATCTGCCGATGTTTAAATCTTCGTTTTCTGCACAATTACTCAGTTTTAATCCCCCTCTCTCTCTCTCTCTCTCTCTCTCTCTCTCTCTCTCTCTCTCTCTCTCTTATGCGGACAAGATAAGTAACACGATTCTAATCTAACTAATCGTAGGAAAATATATAAGTAATTTAAATCGCTCACATTAAAAGCAAATGTAAAAAAAGGTATAAAAAAAGAAAACCAAAAAATAATATCTTATAAGGTCCACTAAGGTGCTCCGAAATTAAAAAATAAACAAAGGTATCCATACATATCTTTTCAGGGTTTTCTTTTGGTGGGGGGATAGTGGCGTGTTGCTAATATGTGCATAGGTAAGTGTAAAGTTATCACTATTTAATTTTCTGTTTATGAGTGGTTATTGTGTTTATATTTGGTTTATTTTTTATATGATTGCCATATTTGAAAAGTTCTGTACCCTTCGTCTATGTATTAAGAGGTAGATTCCGGAATAATCGAATTTTCAGCTCTCAGCCAATGAGAATGAGTGGAATTTGAGAAAGGGGAATTTATTATTTTGAATTGGGAAATGGAAAGATTATGTTATGTATATTGGTTTGTGATTCAGTAACGAAGGATGCAACCACAATACCTGTAGAATGTGTATATTCCTTCCCGGTCTTGACTGGGAGTGGTATGAGAACTTAATATTTAGGGGGAAAATAGAAACTACTTCCTCTAAAGATGCTGCGATTGTGATGGTGTTGTTCCTAGGATTAAATGTAAGATTTTATTATAGCGACTAAATGTGTCTAAAATGTTCTAAAATTACACAAGAGAGTGGCTAATAGTGTAAACATAATAAATTTGTATGTGGCATCTGTTATTGCAAGCCTACAGTACTTTGGTTCAAAGAGGAATTTTTGCAATCAAAATATTATATATATATATGGAGATAAACAATATATATATATATATATATATTGCTGGCAAAAAGAAAGTCCGCACATGTAATTTTTTCAAAAACTGCAAATTTAAGCTAAATTCAATGTAACTGTTTCAACAACCTATACCTTATTTGATTCGCCTTTTATTCATCTATAATTTTACCTGTTCATATTTGACTTTTAATTGAAATATTCTCGTGTTCATGTCAATTTAAAAAAATAACTTCAAATTGAGGAGGAAAAAAGAAAGTCCGCAGCAACAAATTCGCTTAAAACCAACTTAAATTATCACTCCTAAATCAGTTTAAAATATCCACTAACAGACAACAAGGCATCTCTAATCGTTATTGTTGTTGTCCCAGGTTATACAACGTAATATCTAGTCCATATGCCACGACTTTCTCTTAGTGATCGCCAGGAGCTCATTAATCTCCACCTTTCTAGTTTATCTAATCGAGAAATCTGCTGCAGATTGAAATGTGATGAGAAAATGGTACGAAAGACTGTGCAAAAGCACCAAAACACCGGCCGTGTTTGTGATGCCCTTTAATCTGGTCATACTAGAGTTACTTCTAACAGGGAAGACAATGCTATCAAGATCTTCAACCTAAGAAACAGATTTGAAATGGCTCCCAAAATCCAACAACGGTGCAACCTTGTTAAAAGTGCTCTCTTGCTACTGTCAAGAGCAGATTAAAGGAATTTAATTTATGAGGTTATGTTGCAAGACGCAAGCCAATGATTTCTGTAAAGAACAGAAAGCGCCATCTGCACTTTGCCAGATCCAATGAAGATCATGACTCTTCATATTGGTCAAAAGTGCTTTTTAGCGACGAAAGCAAGTTTAATAGGCTAATCAGAGATGGTAAGCTGTATATCCGTCAGAGGAAAAACGGAGAATTTAATCGTAGGTGCTCAGTTTCAATGCTGTAAGGTGATGGAGGTTCAGTTTTGGTGTGGGGCATTATTAGTACCAATGGTCCAAGGCCTATAGTTCGCTTGCAAGGTCGAATTAATTCAACCAAGTACATTAATATGTTGACTGAGCATTTCCTACCCTACTTTGGTTGGAATTTGGCTGATAATCTCATCTTCATGCAGGATAATGCTGCCATTCACACAGCTGGCAACGTAAAGAGGTTCTTGGAAGAGCATGATATTCTGTGTTTGGATTGGCCTGCACAGTCTCCAGACCTCAATCCTATCGAAAGCATTACATCAAGCAACAGCTACGCAATGATAAAATTTAAAATTTGGAAGAACTTTGGACAAAAATTAAAGAAAAGTGGGATGCGCTTTCCCCAGAGTATTGCTGCAGTCTAATTCAAGGAATTCCCAAAAGATTGCAGGCTGTCAAATTGCAGAAGGGCTATTAACTAGTTCATTGTGTTCCTGTTGTATTTGTGTTGCATTAATGTCCTAAAGTTACATTTAGATAACAACTTTCCATTTTGCAGACTTTCTTTTTGCATCCTCAATTTGAAGTTATTTTTTTAAATTAACATAAACACTAGAATATTCCAATTAAAAGTCAGATGTGAACAGGTAAAATTATTGAAGCATAAAAGGCCTATCAAATGAGGTATAGGTTGTTTAAACAGTTACATTAAATTTAGCTTAAATTTGCAGTTTTTGAAAAAGATTACAAGTGCAGGCTTTCTATTTGCAGCCTGTGTGTATATATATATATATATATATATATATATATATATATATATATATATATATATATACATATATATATATATATATATATATATATATATATATGTCAGGTCATGTCATATGCTACTGGTACCATGTAACCCAGTACTACCTGCCTCATGGTTGGGTCACCAGCGACTAAACCAGACTTGTTTGGTGAGGAGGGTGGCTAGTCTCCCTGAAGGATTAAAAACAAGAACTTCTAAAGGGCGAATGAACCCTTTTTGGGGTCAACGGCCAACTAGCACCATGTGTGTTTGTGCGTATGTCTGTGTGTGTTGGGGTGGAGAGGGCTCCCGTAAGCCGTGGTGAAGGGAACCTTGCTAAGAGAAGCAAATCTCTGATTTAAAACACCATAAAGCGGTAGACCAGTACCCACATTAAGCTGGTCTGCAGCTTAACTTGTTGCTGGTTATCTTGCTCTTGCTTGTTGCTGGATCTCAACATTTTGAACCGAGAGAGAGACTTAACTCTCGTACAAAGCTAAGGCTCTGTAACATCATCTGTGCATAGATACTCCCTCAGGCATTTGTCTATAAAAATGGTCCTGTGGCAATGAAAAAGTTGTGACGTGTGGAGGCTTGAAATGCTGGAAGCATGTAATAATTGATCTCAATGACCGTCTTCAGTGTCATGCCTGCTTGAGCGTGTGAATTCACCGGTAGGACTTAAAAAAAAAAAAAAAGAAGTAATTTTTGGACTCATGGACTTTAGCTGTCTGAGGGAGTGGTACTCGTCTGACAAGACGTTTCAGTCATCATATATATATATATATATTGATATTGTTATATGAGTTCATATATTTAGAGAAATACTCTACATCAATGCTAGAACATGTATAAATCTATGTCTGAAAAATATCAAATCGGCAGCATGTGGTGTCATTTTCAAGTCTTGAATTTCTTCAGTTTAGTTAGGTTTGGTCTGTTTTGTTTGTTGTATGGGATTTATGCTCACTGATTTCCTCTCTTTGGATTAAGAGCTCGTGGATTAATTTGGCAAAAACTAGTTACTTTTTATATCTATAAAATCAAGCTTCTCTCCTTTCAACACCAATACTCTGATTTTCATTTTCTCCAAATAAAATGAAGCTTCTCTCCTTTTATTACTAGCCTTGTTTTCGCTCAATCAAAATAGATGGCTCTTTTCCTTGAGAAAGGTCCTGGTTTGGTAAGCTCCAAGGAGTGACTCTGAGTTCAGATCTAAAATGAAATACTTGCAGTGAATCTGTTTCTAGGGCCTCTTGAAAAATGATTGGATCATTCTATTGCTCCAGAAAGTATGTGACTTCTGATGAAATCCTTTACTTGTATAAAATTCAAATACACCCCAAGATTGGATACTGCTGTCGTATCTAAAGAGGCACTGCTCAGAGCACTCTTTGTTTGCTGAGTTTCAATTTCTAGTTCCTCTTTGTAAAACATTCACAGCAAGAACATTTTTTAACACAATGGAAAAAAAAAATTTCGTTCTTCCTCCATGTACCTTGTGTCAGACAGAATTTTAACAAACAGAGTTTCGTCATAAAGGCTTTCTATCTGTGGAATATATTACCATGAGATTGCTTCTCTGCAGATTATAACATGAGTGTCTTCAAATTCTATTGTGTTGTGGGTTTTTTTTTTTTTTACAAGGGTATCACCACTTATCAAGGCCCAGAGGCCACTCGAGGATAAGGGTTAATAGGTATACATTAGTCATTGTGATTTTAGCATAGTAAACAGTGGGAATTTTGTAACTTGGATTACTTAGGGGGACGATTCAATTAGAACTTGTTCACATTGGACTTTTTCTTTTATTTTTTTTTCATAGGTATCAACTCATTATCAAGGCCAAGAGGCCACTCAAGGATAAGGGTTAAAGAGTGTACAGTAGAAATTGGACAATATAATAATCATTAGTAATGAAAATTTGTTAAATTTGATAACTTATATGGAACGGCTCATCAAGAACTTATTTACGTTAGTTCTGTATAACATGGAGATGATGTATCCTGTATATTTATGAGCTTCTATTTTCGTCTAGTGGTGAGATTGTATGCGAGTGTATATACGTTTGCATATACGTGTATCTATGACCATCTAGAATAAAGTTTGTTGCGTGCGTAAATACAGTTCATGACGGGTCAAATAATATACATAACACAATGGACGAATAACATCTGGTCAATCAGGAAACAATTTTGTCCATTTTGGGTCTTGTTTTGACGGAAGGCTACAATAAAAATTCTACCCAAGAAACGACAGAGCCTCGGGTTTATTTTCAGCAATTTTTTATTCCAGAATGTTTTTGGCCTTTTTGAAATTGCAACGCTGATTCAGACTATCGCCATTTCTGACTCCTTCTACTCAGAGCCATGGCCGTCTCTGTACCTCTCCCAACTCCGACTAACTCTAACTAATTTCCACATATCTCAAAAGATCATCTCCCACCTCTAACTGACATCATTAATATACGTCACTAAGATAATCACCTGATGTTTTTACATGTCATTATTTCTAAGTTGTCAACTAAATTGTTATGATAACATTTTTAAGTTCACATTCCTGGTAACAATTAAATTTAAATAAATTCTCTATCTATATAAGAGCCAGGTACGTCCAAGGATGGAATACTGTTGCCATATCTGGGCAGGAGCTGCTAGAAAGGACCTGTCCTGGCTTGATAGGGTTCAAATTAGACTTTATGGCCTCGTAAGAGATGTCCTTTTCTCATTGCTGCAACCTCTATCTCACTGTTGCGAATTTGTCTCTGCTTTATCATTATTTTCATGGAAAGTGTTCGACTGAGTTTCAATCTATGCCCCCCCTCGCCAAACTTTCACAAGAAACACTCGCCTCGCTGAAAACACTATCAATAATTCCCCCACTCTTTATCCGTGCCTAAACCTAAACGTTGATTCCATGAACAAAGCTTCTTTCCTAGAACTGCACGTCTGTGGAATTGTCTTCCGTTTTCCTGCTTTCCAGCTGTCTATAATATGGTTATCTTCAAATCCAACTTGAACAAGTTTCTGATGAGCCACTTAAGTTAACAAATTTACCGAACTTCCATTACTATCGATTACTATATTGCCCTTTTAACTACTGTTCACTCTTTAACCCTTATCCTTGAGTGGCCTCTCGGCCTTGATAAGTGGTGACGCCTATGTAAAAAAAAAAAAAAATTATCTAAATATTTTGATTATTCTAAAACACATTTTAGCTGACAAAACATTTTGGCTTGAATAATCATAAGAATCGTCGATATCTGTACATAAAATTATACAAACATTTTGTGAGCAAAGTTTATTTCCTAGAACTGCCCGCTTGCAGAACACAATACCGCAAGAGTGCTTCCTAGCTGAATACAACATCGTCATTATTGTCCATTGTAAACGAGTTCTTATTGATCAGCCTTATTAAATAATCAAATCCAACCAATCACCACCATTAATGATCATCACCGTGTTGTCTCACTGGCCACTCGATGTCCATTAACCCTTATCTGGGCTTTGATAAGTGGTAACCCTTATCCTTGAGTGGCCTCTCGGCCTTGATAAGTGGTAACCCTCTTGTAAAAATAAAATCTTACTTTATTTCATTAATCATTTTTCAATCGTCTCATGAGATTCATCATCTTTCAACTGACAATCATTCCATCTTATTAACTTTCATTCTTGAGTGGCTTTTGGCCTTGATAAATGGTGACACATCAGTAGGGATATGACAGCAGAATATTCTTATCATTGTTTGAACTCTCTAGTATATATCCGACCCAACTAGACACAGTTAATCAATCGAGAACCACACTAGTCTATATAAAAGCATATAAGATATCAACGGATACACAACCCAAGAGTCAAAACAATGAAAAGAATATGCTGTTGTCATAGCCCTACACACCAATAAAACGTAATCACCCTGTTACATTTATTTGATGCAAAATCAATACAGAGGCAGTAAATTATTTAGTAACTCACTGTTTGATGAGGGAAGAAATAGTCATGGGTTCGTCATCACCAAAAGAACTCATTTCGACCCATTTTTCTGTAGCCTTGACCCTCGTCGTTGCAAGGCAAGCCCATTACCATTGATTTACCTCCCGTGCTAAGTTTTTAAAGATTTTAGGTCGATTCATCATGAATCGTGATGTCGTTTGAAACATATCCAAAATAAGGATTTCTCTGTTAGACGCTGAATATCTTTCATCAATTAAGATTTTTTGTTCCTTTATTTGTTTTTTTTTATTTAACAATTTTTTTTTTTTCTGTTTGGCTTAAAGCCTAGTATATTTAGCAAAGCTGGGATCCTACATACTTTTGGCACTCAGCTTCGATTGGCAGGTATTTTCTATCTGGGCCATATTATTGACTCTGTTGGATCAAATTTGTGTAGCAGTCTGTGGTTCTTGTTGAGAATATTGGTTCTCTTGAGGTATAGTTCGTTTAATCAATGGCCATTTTCTCTCTCTCTCTCTCTCTCTCTCTCTCTTTCTCTCTCTCTCTCTCTCTCTGAACTACTATCATCATCATCCTTCTCGTCATCCTCCTCCTCGTCGTCATCATCATCATCATCATCATCATCATCATCATCATCATCATCATCATCGATTTAACATACTGGCATGTTGGACAGCTTTTAAAAATTGACCACCAAACTAACCTATTTTTGTCCAGGTCATTATTTATCTGTTTATTTTTATGGAAATCGCTCCAGACAAGGCATAAAGACATTTGCCAACGATAAGTGTTGTATGTATTGATTCCAACCCAGGAGATAGCAATTCTTCCTCCTTTTGCCAGAAGCATCGCTCATAATATATAAGGATTAAAGGACAAAATAAGGGAAGCAAGAGTTACGAGGTTGTCGAAAGTAAACCACTTCTTACTCCTCGCATTAATTTATCCCTCTTTCTCTCAAACCCATCCGTATCACACTCTCCAGTGTTTTCATTGGTGTTCCTCTGTCAACTGATTTTGCTATTTCAACTATTCTAAATCTACTAACTTATGAAATCTGATCCATTCTTTCAGCGTGACCATACCAACAAAGTTTCCTTTTCTGCACACATCTTCTTATACTGTCCAGATTTAATTTTACTTTGAGATAATCAGATTTAAGTCTGTCTTTAAAGAATAATAATTTCTAACAATACATCTTGAAGCACAGAATTGAGAGCAATGTTAAAAAAGTAACACATTGAATCGATATGGATGTGTAATTTGACTATTAAGGACAGGCTTAGTTCTGATGACCTTAGTGGAAGATTAAATCTGAACAGTATAGAGAGATGTGTGCAGAACAGAAGATTTCAATGGAATGGCCACATTGAACGAATGGATGAAAGTTCTTGATGTAGAACAGTTGAGGTAGCATGTCCAGGTCACAGGAGGGTGGAATGCCTAGTAAAATAATGGAGGAAATGATAAAGATGGACTTGAGACAAATAGTAATAAATAAAGAGTTAGACAGAGATAGGTTAGTTTGGAAGTCATTTTTTTAAAACCGTCCAACACATGTCAGCATGTAAAACAGACACTACCACAAATATGATGAGGATGATGATGATGATGAATTAATACTGTAAATTGAAATTACAATTTGATAATTCTCTGATTAAAATGCTATATTATACAAAGAGTATGCGCTGTCGATGCATACACTTTCTCCATTATTTAAGATATGATTTACACACATACTTGTTAGTCATTGCTCCACTATTGTTCCTATTTACTTGCCTCTCCACGAGGGCAGAGTTAGACACAAGGCCGGTTTTTAATGTGGGATAAATCCAGCTCCCCAAAACGGGGCACTCTGGATAGGAACAAAAATTAAAATTGTCTCAGTCATGAAGGATTTCTCCTGCACCGACCGAGGACAGAAAAGGTGAAGTGCAGCATCATATACAGATACTACACTGTGATCTTGGTACGAATGTTTTCTATTTTCGACTTGTGAAGATTATGCATAAAATTGAACTCAAATTACCGAACATACTTTGGTTGAAGTGTTCGGTCACGTGATTTCACTGTTTTATAATTATTGTATGGGATTATTCTATACAAGGTTACGCCTCCTCTCCTCCTCAAAGAAACATTTTTTCTTTTACTTTTTTTTGTTAAAAGCATTTTTCTAAGGTGTTATGCTTTGCACAATATATTTTTTGTATCCCTCAAAAACGCTATTAACATTTCTAAAGGTGTTTTTCTGTAGAAACGATATTCGGGGGAAAAAATGGTCTTTTTGCCAGCTTTAAATTCGCCAAGGTCATTTTATCTACATTCAGATTTCTATGGAAGAAATAAGAGGATATAGAATTTGTATGAATATCAACCACTATTTCTTTTACTATGAAGCAATATTCCGTCATCTCCATCAACGACTGAATCTCCAACTCTTCACGTCCAACCTTCTTTAATGCTGTCTAAGATAGTCCAGGCATGTAGCTCAATATCCCGAGGGAGATCTTATCCCAAAATAGTTTACTCATTTTCTTTACCTGGTTGACGTAAACATACTCATGGTAGTTGACTGTGAATATCATGAAAGGTAAAAAAATCAGGTTGTCTCCTTTGAGAATATAATTCGTTTTACACGAGATGGCACGTTGATCACATTTGTCACACACTTCTAGTTTTTTGCGATGGTCTGTATTTAATTTGTGTTGCGATATTTATCTGATATCTTTCGTATTTCAACATCCGGGGGTTTGTAGGTGTAAAAAAAAAAAAAAAGTGGTAGTAGGCAGGCAGGCAGGATCGAACCCGTGACGCAAAGGTGGAAAAGAAAGTGAAAGAAAACCTGATGTCTTGCGGCTACGCCATGACGTGACCATTCAAATTAAATGTAGTCAATCAAAAAGATGACTAGTAGAAATGCTGTTGCTTTTAAACCTCCCACAAAGGTCGTTTTTAATGTGGGGGTGAAAAACAGCTCCCCCCCCCAAAAGGGGGTACTCTGGAAGTATCCAAATAGATAGTAATTGTCTCAGTAGGAACAATTACAGAACAGATACTACCTGGGCAAAGGCTGGGAGTTGGCATTTGCGTTCGAATAGTTTCACTTTATTTATATGAAAAAGACAAACAAACACATGAGAGAACGGCACGGAGGAAATGGTTTCAAACTCGATCAAAAAAAAGATAGAGATGATGTTCGTTTGCGAATCTGAGATATTACGATCTAGGAAATATAAGAAAACTTCTCCCGGAATCTAACTGACGCGAGAACCCCAACGCAAAAAGCCTTTCGGACACATACACAAATGTGTGCGCCCATTTTGTCTTTTATATATTAGACTAGCTGGAGTACCTGGCGTTGCCCGGATGTTTGTAGGTGTGTGTGTGTTGGGGGAGGGAGTAGATAAAAAAGAAAAAAAAGTTTTGGTAGGAAGGTAGGCTCGAAAACAAAAAAAACGAAGAAAAACAAAAAATAAAGCATTGAAAAAAGTTTTGAGAGGGAGGAAGGCTTGAACCTGAAGCCTTCAGGTTAATAGTCTGATGACATACCATGAGGCCAGGAAGCCAGGGACTTTTGATTATCCGAAAATAAGCGTTTAAAAAATTGGAGGTGGTTTTTCTAGGTCAATAGCAGCAGCAGCAAACAAATTCACAGTGTAAATTTTGTTGTAATTGTAAGATAAAAGTGACCGAAATAAAATATATTTATGACCGCGTCTTGTAAGTGTGAGATATTATGATCTGTGTAGCAAAAAAAAAAAGTTATAAGAATGAGTGAGGAAGCCAAGAACCACCGAGAAAAAAAGCCTTTGGCGGACATACGGAAAAAATCCACACACACACACACACACACACACACACGCACACACACATTTTCGCTTTTATATATATATATATATATATATATATATATATATATATATATATATATATATATATATATATATTGATGTTAATCTGTTACGCCACAGATCCTTGCAGACAAAATAAACCTAAAGAGGGTCGGAGGTTACATCGGCCGAAATGTGAGTAAAATTTTTTTGTTAATTATTTTTTAAAATTTTAATTTGTTTTAGGAATAAAAAAATTACTTACTATTATATTTTTTATAAAATTGTGTTTCATATTTACAATTTACAATTATATTTTAATGTAATGTGAAAGATTGTTGTAGAAATTCTATAGATTCTTTTACTAAATAAGAATGTAAAAGAAAAATATTGCAAACAAGATACAGCGTCTGCTATCTCATTATGGTCAAGTGGTTAACGACACCGACTGATAACCTGGGTATTCCAAATTCAAATCCAATTCATTCCACAAAAAATAACTTTCACTTAGGGATGTTGGCAACCTTCATGTGGTCTCTGCCGTAAGTAACTGATGTCTTTCTAGAAAGAATTCTGACTAGAAAAAAATCAGGGAAAATAATGCTAACAATAGAATTTTCAGATTTATATGTGAATCCGGCCCATCTCATATTGTTTTTCTTTTACAGTAAAATGAAAAATGTTTACATAGCTGTTATACTAACAGGCCTTATCTTTTCAATAAAAATAAAAACATGTATATTTTTTAATAACATGAAGGTAGAGAATAGTTAACAAAGCCATCCCATTTGCCTTCACTTTCGCCTTGATAAGACTGGGTTTTACAATTGATTTTTCCAAGTACTTTAACCATTGCGCCACAGGTCCTTGCAGACAAGATACACCTGAAGAAGGTTGGAGGTTATTGAGGTAAAAAAAAAAAATCAAGAGGCAACAGTGCCACACTTCCAACACTCTACATTCTGCTATCAAGAACTTCCCAACTGCAAAACACGATACATAGCTGACACAATTCGACACTTCAATAGTCAAGTCCGAAAATTTGAAAAATCAGGCTTTTGTTTTATATCCAACCAGAAGCATCTCATTTGCATATTGAACAAGTATATAAAAAGGCAGCCATTTCTTTTTTTTCTTTTCTCTGCACTGCTTCTGTCTGCATGAGATCTTACAGGCTGCCGAAGGAACAAGTTTGTTACAAATTAAATCATTTAATTACAGTTACATCGACTAAAACGTTGTGAAAATGACACTCAAGATGAGAATAGTAGTCTGAAGAATCAAAATAATACGAATAACCAATCCTTATCTAAAAAATTCAGCTTTGTTAACTATTCTGTCCCTATACCGTCTTCTTAACTACCTATATATTGTTTTAGAGCTTTTAAATCTCTGCTGCAGATGCCACTTTTGATGCACATATTTGGTAAATTTCACTAGAATTTTGAATATATTTCTTATTGATTTGTGTTACATAGTATTGATTTGTGTTACATGGTTCAATGTTTGCAACAAAAATGATAGGTGTTCGAGCATTTATGGCTGCTGTGATTATGAAGAATGATTTTCAAATGGTTATAGAAATCTGTGGAATACTTTTCGTTACTCAGATTCATAGGAACACTGATTATTGTCAGTAAACAATCAATAATAATAATAATAATAATAATAATAATAACAATGAAAAAAAACACAACACAAACCAAAGGAAACTGAAACTGTAAGAAATCTTATAAACAACACACTCCAAAAAGCACATACATACACTGTAATAGCACTAGCCTCGGCTGATACCACACACATGATTGGAAAGAGTCAAGGAGGATGGGAGGGAATACTATCTAGGGGTGGGGCTGCAGATAGTATTGGGAACTTGATGAGGCTCATTGCCATACACATCTTAGATTACCAACGACCGTTGCCAACGAGAAATCAATGGAAAGTGGCTCTTGCAATAATGCAATATCATTTATTATTATGAGTGCACATTCACTGATAATAAGACATGTAAAAACTAATATTGAGTAAATGATGATGATGATGATGATGATGATGATGATGATGATGATGATGATGATGATGATGATCTTCAACCGTTTTTGTGTTGGCAACGTCTTATAAAATCTTGACCAGTGATCTCATCAATTTGCTATGCGATGAATTTATTTCTGAATCGGACATCTTTCTTTTTCAAGTGTTCTCTGTTCCGAAATATTAATCTTGAATTGAAAATAATAATTTGTTTTCTTCCTCTTCGTGCATTTTTGCTGCGACTCAATATATTGTAGCGGAATTTGACATGACTCATCTTGAATGCTCATATCCAGTTTTGGCACTCTGAGACTCTCGGGAATGCTTGCAGACAGAGAAGGGGAGATTTGGGAATTAATTAGCTGAAGGCGTATTCACAGAAATCCTGGAGATTAAGTCTAAGGATCTTAAACTCAGGAACTTTGCGAAGTAGAATGATTATTGTTGAAAACCGAGGATGTCTTTTACTTTCTGTAGGTCTCGATTGTCTCCTTTCAGTCTTAAAAGATTATGGATACCCCTTTTAAGGGCAACTGCGTGTGTAATTGTGATGCAAGAGTTGCATAATCCTCAACCACACCTCTCCTAAATCGGGACTGCTTGAGTTCAGTGGCAAGGAGAAGTCCAAGACAACTGGAAACAATGCAGAGATAAGCGGAGAGCACATACAGCATCTGGAATTCCCAAATAGTCACCCATTTTAATACTGACTAGGTTCAACGTTGCTTAACTTTAATGATCTAATGGGAACCAGTGTGTCAATGTGATTATGTCATATATTGTGAAATGTCACTATTTAACAATAAAGCGTATGCCACTGATAAAATGTGGCGTTTTGGAAATGTTTGAGATGATACTTCATGATTTTTATTATTTGGATTATTCGAACTATTGTTTCCATCTTAGATGTTATTCTTATAACGTTTTGGCCAATGTAACCTCCAGCGTTCTTTTATTTTTATACTAAGGCATCATGACATATCAAGGCCCAAAGGCTACTCAAGGATTAGGATAAAGTCAGCGTCAGGTGGACGGTGAGACCACACCATGGTGATTGGTAATAATGGTGGTGATTGATCAGAATTTGATTACTTAAGAGGGCGGCTCAACAAGAATTTATTTACATTAGACTTGAAAACGACCATGTTATAGTCATCTGGAAAGCATCCACAGATAGGAAGTTAAAGAAAAGAAATTTGATCAGAATTTGATTACTTAAGAGAGCGGTTGGATCATAGGTTTCATCCTGTGTAACAATTCTTTTGAAAATTTTTGATCTTTTGGCACATCTTCAAATACATTCTTTTTTTTTTTTTTTACATAGGAGCCACTACTTATCAAGGCTCAGAGGCCACTCGAGTATAAGGGTTAAAGAGTGTACATTAGTCAATAGGGCAATATCATAGTAATCCTTAGAAGTGTAAATTTGTTAAATTGGATTACTTAAAATGAACGGCTCAGCAAGACTTGTTTACGTTCGACTTGAAGACGACCATATTGTAATCAGCTAGAAAGCAAGCAAATGGAAGACAGTTCCACAGGTGAGCAGTTCTAAAATGAGAAATCAAGTAACAAAACCGAGAGTGCAAGTGAATAACAAAAGACGATCTGATTGTTGACCTCTGTTGACCTCTGTTGGCCTCTGTTGACCGCTGATATAAAGACTAAAACATCCCACATTTTTTTGGGGAAAATAAAAATTGCTTCAGTCTAGGAGAGAAAAAAGTGTAGTACTGGAACAGATACTACACTTTGCTTACCATTTAAATGGCGAAAAATAGCTGACTGAATCACGTTAAAATTATTATTATTATTATTATTTTTTTAATCGATGGATCTCAACTCAGACTCTATACCTCAGAAGTGGAGAGTTCATATCTACTTGCCTCCCCACAAGAGCAAAATTGAGCACAAGGTCAATTGTTAATGTTGAGTATATTAAGTGTGAAGTATATCAAGCTTCCTCCAAAAAAAAAATGACTCAAGTAATCGTCGTCGTTGTCGTTGTCGTCGTCGTCGTCGTCGTCGTCGTCGTCATCATCATCATCATCATCATCATCATCATCATCATCATCATCATCATCATCAGTTTAAGCTCCATTTTACATGCTAGCATGTGTTTGACGGTTTTAAGAAATTGATTTCCAAACTATCCTATCTTTGACCAAGTTCTCAATCTATTAATGGACATTGCCAAAATTAATGGGCTCCCTGTACCATGCTAGAAAATAACTCACACTAGAGAGTATCCTATATATTTACAAAGCCCCAATTCGCTCATGCATGGAGTATTGTAGCCATATTTGGGCTGGTGCATCTACCACTAATCTCTCACTCTTAGACAAAGTTGAAAAACAGAGTCTCGAATCTAATAAATCCCACACTATAGGCTAAGTTCCAACCTCTGTTCTATCACTGTCACGTTGTCCCTGTGGCTTTTTCACTTTAATGGAATGTGCTCTGATGAACTCATAGCATTTGTGCTCCCTCAACTTGCATACTCTTGACTAACCTGACAAGCAGAAAATCCCATCTCTTCACTGTGAGGTCCCTAGATGCCAGAAAAACTAGTTTCTTTGTTCAAATTGCTAGACTTTGAAATTTTCTCCCTGTTTCCCTGACTGTACTAATCGGTAAAAATCTAAATGTAATACCAACAGACATCTTGTTGCTCAACTCCCTACAGTCCCTTGTTAGATATGATCCCGAACAGTAACCCCTTACATTCAAGTGGAAATACACCTTGTTTGGGGGCGGAAAAGAGCTAAAAAAAATTCTTTTTATCCTTTTTTCTCTCAAGTTCATCTTTAACACTTCCTCTCATGCTTTTTCTGTGAACACCACCTGCTACCTCAACTGTTCTACATCTACTGACTTAAGGACTATCATTCATGATTTAAATGTGCCCATACCATCGAAGTTTCCTGTTCTGCATACACCTTGTATCATTCTCATGTCATTTCTCTCCATGTAACGTATGTCCTGAACTTTGTGAAGAGTAAAATTTATTCTCGTATATTACTCCTTATTTTTAAAGATTAAATGATTATTAATTTGATCAAAATATGCTATTCATAGTTCCTTATATTTTACTTTGATTAAAAAACGAACAAACTTTAAAATAGTTTTAAAAATAGGTGGAATATAATTTTGCACCGGATCTTAAAAATCTGCTTCTTTTTTTTTAAATTAAAAAATTCTTTTTTTGGTCCTTGTGCACTTATTGATCTGCGCTATTTTTTTTAAAAAATAGTATTTTCAAGTTTAATTAAAGTTTTATGATATCTGTTTTTATCAAATTATAAGGTTAAAGTACAGAATAGTTACAAAACGACCCCCTCCCCATGTTAACAATGGCTTTCGAAATGATAACGTTATTATTTCAGCGCGGATCAATAAGTGCACTAGTACCTTTTTTTTTAATGATCATAAGCAAGTTGGGTCCAATGTCGATGTCAAGGAACAAGGAAGAATGACAATGAGGTTGCTAAAGATATCAATAGGTTATTTCCCCTTTGGCCAGAGAGACTCAGACTTCTCGACTACAATGAAGAAAGAAAAACGTAAAATGGTTTGGATATATTTAAGAATCATGAGAGAGTATGATAACAGCTTCTGTTAGTCAAGCAAGAGAATGAAGAATTACTAGAATAATCTTTTATACTATAACGCTGCATACATATGTCTGATAGAAATTAACTTCCAAATTAATCCAACTCTGGGTAGGTCTTTATTCATCCCTTTCTCCCTCGCCCATTTTTTATCACTTCCTTCCATGTTTTCCTCGGCTGCCCCCTGTGAACTGGACCTGCTACTTCAACTGGTCTACATATATTAACCAAAGAATTCTCAGGCATTCGTTCAACATATCCATACCATCGAAGTTCAACACACACACCTCCTTATACTTTTAATCTTCCTCTAAAATCATCAGATCTAAACCTGGCTTTAAGACTCACATTGCACATGCCTTTTGTCATTCTTATATTTTGTTTGCTTTAATTTGACCTGGAAATAAAAATATTTGTGTCATTCATAATGTATTTATTCCGCTGATGTTCAAATTAGTCATTTCGAAAATTAAAATTAGGAAAAATAAAAAATGATATCAATTTCACATAATTAAAAATAATCTGGCAAGATAAATAAACAAAACAAAAAAAACAACAATAGAAATATTAAGAATATTAAAATCTATATAAAAAAAAAAAGTCAAGATTGAAATGAAAATATTTTTTAAAAAATCCGAAAATTGTGAAGATATCAAAAAAGAGGGAGAAAAGAAAAGAAGGAATGGTTAGTGTAAAGAGGCTTTAAGAGGGTGAGGTAGGAAGAGGGAAGAAGAGGTAAGAGAGGAACGAGAAAAGGAGGAGTGGGGGAGAGGAGTGATCGAGGAGAGAAAGAGGGGGCGAGAAGAGTTGGGGTGAGGGGAAAGGAGTAAAAGGGAATTGAGAGGGGTTGGGAAGGAGAAAGCAAAGATGGGATAGAGGGCTTGAGGAGAAAGGGAGAGAAAGGAGGAGAGGGGAGGGATTAAGAGAAAATGGGGCTAGAGAGGGAAGGGTCGTGAAAGAGATTAAAAAATGATAGAGGTGAAGGGGAGGAAAAGTTTGTCTGGGAAATTGCAAAGGAAATATGGGTGACGTTAATGGAAGTCAGAAGACAAGGAAAAAATTAATGAAGGAAAAAAAAATTGAACACTTGAAGAAAGAAGAAGATGAAAATGATAATGATGAAGAAGAAGAAGAAGAAGAAGAAGAAGAAGAAACACACACAAATGACAACAAAAGAGTGAGAGGGAAGCCAGACCAATCTGAAAAGAAATAGGAAGTTTTGCAGTATAGACAGTAAAAATAGTAGCCTAAAAGCCAATATATAACAAATAAATGTTACCAAAGGCAATATAAGTTACTCTTCTACCTACCTGGATACGTTTTTTTTTTTAATTGTTTTTTTAGCTTATTTTGAAGCATGTATTTTCTTTGAAAGAAAAGTAGTACCGAGTTTTAAAACAAGAAAAAAATGGTTAACATGAAATGGCCATCTTGTGAATAGTGGATGGGCTTCTACCAATATTTTGTTTAATTTTCGATTTTTTTTCTTGCATTGCCATTAGTTGTTGTAAGTGAACAATCTCTGATGATGACCTGTGTGAGAACCCCTTGTGAATAATAATAATAATAATAATAATAATAATAATAATAATAATAATAATAATAATAATAATAAAAACCCAAAAGAATATAAGATTAGATATCACCGGGTAGGAAAAGCAGAACACTGGGAACTATGCAAACAAGTTCATCGTGAACATTCGGGCAAATGGTGCAAGCAATACTTGAAAGCAGAAACCTTAAAATCCAATGAGACATAAAGGTACAAACAGATAAACCCATCCAAGCAAGGAGACCAGATGTCATAATAGTTAACAAGAAGGAGAAGTCCTCCCAGATCGTATGTTTTGGTGCTCCTGCAGACCACAAGATGAATATCAAGGAGATGGAAAAGTGAAACAAATACATTGTACTGGCCAGAGAACTGAAAAGCATATAAAAGTGGATGAAGAACGTTAAGATAACAACAATAATTGTAAGAGCACTAGGAACAATCCCGAAAAAGTTCGGAAAATGGGAGAAATTGGAATCAGAGGGATGACTGATGTATAATCGTAAATTACTCCCCCCTCCACAGATCTTAATGCCAGCATCAACTGGCAGTATACCAAATAGTAGAGAAGGCTCAATGAGGATGGAAAGATGAAGGAGAGAAATCACTGTATGAGTGTGAAAGAACTGGGACCTTGGGAAGCTTATTGCCACTCAAATTGCAATGATGACCGATAATCATTGTCAGTGAAAAGTCAATAGCAAGCCGCTGTTGAGGAGATGAAAATTTATTTGCAAAGGTTACTGAAAGAAGCAGAGGCTACTGGAAATCTGGGGAGACTCATTGTTACTCAAACTCCAGGGAACACCATCGGTTGTAGCCAATTAGCAATCTCTGATGATAATTTGTGTGAGAACTTCTAGAACAGCAGTTCTCAACCAGGGCTAAATTTACCTCTAGGGATAAATGATTGAAATACCTGATAATTTAAAAAAAAAATTATTTCTTTTCATATTGTGTCATATCTAAGAAACGTGACACAAATTAATTTCATAATTTTCAATTTGTTTTTGTGATACGAATGTATACTATTATTTTTATACAAAAAAAATAAAGTCCTAAACAATAAAAAGGTTCTTTTTTATCTTCTTGTTTCTCTGTCACTTCATGAAAGCTATGAATATTTTGTGTGGGAATAGCGGCTAAATGGGGAAATAGATAAAGCCGAGGGGTCAGGGATGGAGAAACGATTGAGAATGGCTGACCAAGAGAGTACACATAATAATAATAATAAAGAAGAAGAAGAAGAAGAAGAAGAAGAATAAGAACTAATTCATACCAGCTCCTCGAGAGATATTGGTACAGTACCTAGCTATATGAATTTCCGTCTTTATTTAAGTTCTATCCCTTTATGGCTAGTATGAAGAAAAATACGGTGTGGTCTAGTCGCTAAAAAGTGAGAAATTAGAGGTTGTAAATTGTATTGTTTAAATTTTATTTTGTTCAAATTTTATTGCCTCTTGCTTATTCAATTTTTCGCGTTTGATACCAACTCAAGAATAAAGGTTAATGATATAAAATGATAACCAATTGAAAGGTGAAAAACATTATGAAAGGATGGAGGATGTTTAAGGGAATGAACGAAGTTTGATTGTGACAAAAATCTGTTTACAGATTCGATTTAAAGATTGTTGTAATCTGTAGAGAAGCAGTCCCACAGCAATGTGTTCCACAAACAAGAAGTTATTTTGAAGAAGCTTTGTTCATAGGAATTTTGTCTGATGTTAAGCACACAAAAAAAAATTCTTCATTGTGGTAACATATCGAGTTCTTGCTATGAATATTATACAGAGGCTACCAGACATTGGACCAAGTCGAACATCTTTCATAAAAACAAGCATAGAGTAGATAGATAATCACAAAAGTACAAGGTTGTACAATTTGTAAGAATTTTAAATTGTTTCTATTCAAATAGATTTATTCTTATTAATACAAAAGTACACGGTTATCGCTAGAAAAAAAGCAGAAATTTTGTTTTTTAAATTGTGTCTAGTTTATTCATTTCTTTGTTTTTGATATTCACATTATGAACTGAGCAGAAAACAACATTCAGACTTTCAAAGGCAAGTGAGAATTTTTTTTCAAAAAGTGTGAATCCGACTTTGGTACTGACAAAAACATTGTTACCAAATTGTTTTTTTCAATAACAAAACATCAGTTTGATAATGTTGTTGCACCTTTAAAATGAGAAGGTCTTGAAGCAACTGATATTCACTAAAAAAGAATGGGTCTAAAAACCTTTCTGAAAGTCATTCTTTGTAAAAAATATAAATAAATTAGCGTTTGACCATTTTCCAACTTTTTGTTTACAATCCGTAGCACACTGCCCATTCCCAATTGAAATAAAAATCTTGAATCAATAACATAGACATTGCTTTTTCCACTGGCCATATGTAATGCATCCCATAATGCAATAAAAAAAGCATTGATTAATCATAAAATTAATGGAAATGTAACAAGTTTGAATTCTTGCACCATTATGGACCAATCAGATTTCAGCAGACCAACTGAAATAGGCAAGGAGATGATCAAGTAAAAAGGTATTTCTTACATAATCTAAATAGTTTAATAATAATAATAATTTGAACACAAGTACAAGGGTCTGAAATTTGTAAGAATTTTCAATTGTTTCTATTCAAATACATTTATTCTGATTAATACAAAACCATTTATTCTGATTAATACAAAACCACTAGAAAAAAGCAGAAAATATTATTGCGTCTGGTTTATTAAGCTAAAATTCGATTTCAAGACTCACATATGGATGGATGCAGCAGAAAAATAACATTCAGACATTTAAAAAGCTGGTGATAATTTTTTTTCAAAAGTGTGAATCCGACTTAGGGTCTGACAACTACGAAAGAAACGAGTCTGAAAAAATGAATGCCCCGCTTTTCTAAAGCCCACCCTGTATTAATGAAATGTTCTGGACACAAAACGACGCTAATTAGAATAAGTAACTACGATAAGTGCATTTACATATTGGTTTTATTAGTAAAAAAAACAAAACATTAGGGATCATGCTTTTAAAAAAAATAATATGCTTTGAACTAATGTTAACAATATTTATTTATACCCTATTTTTTTTTCTTTTTTGCAGATTATCAAAAACATGGTTAGCTACTTAAAAAATAGTCATGAAAAGTATTTTATTATGTTATGCTTATTGCTTTAAATTTATAAAACATGATAAAAAAGTCCTTTAGACTTACATGAGATTCTATAATTCTATGATTCTATAAATAGACCAGTTTCTAACCACAGCTCCAGATGATTGTGTAACGAATGCCCATAGTCCACTTGGAAATGCTAATCACACTGTGATGATGGTAGAAATCACCCTAAATTCTCGACCCAAAGCTGAAGAGTCATTGCTCAAAATGACAAGGCACTATAAGAAGGCTGACTGGGAAGCCATCAGTGATCTCATCAGATGCCCCATGGAGAAATATCTTTTCTCTTCTTGCAAAACAGTGCGCAAATGAGACCACTGAATGGTTCAAAGTGGCAATTGAAGCACATGTTTCCACACGAAAGTTCTATAGCAAACCCCACTCTCCCAATGGTTTATTTTTACTTGCGCAGCTGCCATTGCTCAAAGGTAGCATGCATCAAACATAAGTCCAGTACAAACAGACAAAAGTCTATTGTAAGAAATAGTAACAGCTAAAAGAGAATACACCAAAATCACCAGAACATGCATTGAAGCACAAAAATTATGTACTCGTGATTTCTGAAAAATCTATAACAGTGTAGTAAATAATGGGCAATCAACAATCCCTCCACTATGCAACAATCATTGGGTTGCTTGCATGACAACAAAGTTGGTTTCTTTCAAACTCTACATTGGACCCAACAAACTACTCTCTCCTTGATTTTCTTTTGCGGACGGAAACCATACTAGATGATCTGACCCCTCCCCCTTCTTAAGAATCTAGCAAAATTATATATATATATATATATATCATCGGCGGTCACTCATGTCCGAGTAAGACTGTCCTTCGTTGTGGCTTCTGTGGGTCCTCAGGTGAGCATAGAGCCCAATCCTAGACCCAATTTGTCTTGTGCAATTTGGGCAGATAAAGGTAGTGGTGGTGGGGTGGGGTTGGATGTGTCTGGTTGATAATCTGTCCTTTCTGTGCTTGCGTTTATCCTCAGCAGCTTGATTTAGGTCACTACTATAAAGTGCAGCACCTTCGTGGACAGCGCTCCTCCATGCCAACCTGCTCCCAGCCACGTCCTCCCATGTCTCAAGGTCCATGTGAAACCGCTTTAGATTTGCTTTGATGTTGTCCTTATACCTCATCTTTTGGCCACCCTGGGCACGCTTTCCCTCAACAAGCTCAGAGTAGAAAATCTGTTTTGGGAGGCGGAGATCCGGCATTCGGACAACATGACCAGTCCATGTGAGCTGGCGTTGAGCAACAGTAGCGGTGATAGTGGGAATGTCAGCCTCACTCAGGACGCTGGTGTTGGTGCGTCGGTCCTTCCAACTAATTCTGAGGATTTTTCGGAGGCATCTTTGGTGGTACGTCTCCAGGGTTTTTACATGCCTCCTGTATGTGGTCCAGGTCTCCGATCCATAGAGAAGAGTGGGCAGCAAGACAGCTTTATATACCATGATTTTGGTCTTTGCCAGAAGGTCACGGTTCTCAAATACTCTCTTCCTTAGCCTTGAGAAAGCCCCACTGGCACAGCTGAGACGGTGTTGTATTTCATCATCTATGTTGGCTTTTGATGATAGGATGCTGCCTAGGTATGGGAAGTGGTCCACATTTTCCAGTCTATATGGAGATGTTTGGGGGTGAGACTGGAGTACTGTTTAGACATCAAGAGGCAAACTTTTATCACCTGGCAGAATAACATCAATTGCAAGGTTAAAAGAGCTGCCCATGCCAAGGTTAAAGCGGCTGTCCAATCGACAGTCAGGAAGCTGAAGAACCTCTGGTGGATGAAGAAGGCTCAGGAGATCCAGCAGTTTGCTGACTCTGGGGACACCAGACGATTCTTTGAAGCTATAAAAGTGGTATACGGCCCCAGTTACCGTTCTCTGACCCCCCTTCGGTCTAAGGATGGGCTCACACTGCTGAAAGGAAAGGGAGAAATAACAAATAGATGGAAAGAGCATTACGAGGATCTTCTGAACAGGGACACCACTCCAGAGATGGAGGCCCTTGAAAAACTCCCCCAACAGCCCATAATTGAGAGCATGGGAGAACCACCCAGTCTGGAAGAGGTGCGGGATGCAATTAGGAAGATGAAAAACAATAAGGCGGCTGGTTCTGACGGGATCCCAGCAGAAATCCTGAAGAAAGGCGGGCCTAATCTTCTCAGACACATCCATGCCCTGCTGCTCAAAATATGGGAACAAGAGAAAATCCCTGCACAACTTAGAGATGCCCTAGTTGTCTCCATCTTTAAGAAGGGAGACAAGGCAAACTGTGGGAACTACCGGGGCATTTCTCTCCTCTCTACCACAGGGAAAGCCCTAGCTCGGGTTTTGGTCAACAGGCTTACACCCCTTGCAGAAACCATCCTTCCCGAGTCCCAAAGTGGCTTTCGACCAAATAGAGGCACGATGGACATGATCTTCACTGCTCGTCAACTCCAAGAAAAGTGCAGGGAGCAAAATTTACCATTATACATGGCTTTTATATACCATATATATATATATATATATATATATATATATGTGTGTGTGTGTGTGTGTGTGGGTGTGCGCGTATGTGTGTGTGTGCATATGTTTGTTAATATGTACATACTGTTAAATATAATGCATATATATATACTTCAAAATAAAGTTATATGTCAGAAATTTTTAACCCCCCGCCCCCAAAATTATCTTTAAAAAAAAACTAGGCACCTCAAAAGCATATGGACCTAATCTCATCCCGGCTGTAACTAAAAAAATGCTCCACTGAGGTTGCTCCAGTCCTCTCCAAACTTTTCAACAAATGCTTTAATGAATCTTGCTTTCCTGACTGCTGGAAAACTGCTTCTGTGGTACCAGTTTATAAGAATTCTGGCGAAAGAACTGTCTCAGTAAATTATTACCCCATTAGCCTCCTCCCTTTTTGCCAAAATATTTGAGTTTATAATTAATCAAGCTCTAGTCCAGCACCTTACAGTTGCTAAACTTCTGTCTGACCAAAAATATGCATTTAGGCAAGCCCGTTCCACTGCAGATATTCTAACTGTAATGTCTGGATGTATATACCATGCATTGGACAAAGCAGGGGAAGGTAGGGTTGTAGCCCTGGATATATCTAAGGCTTTTGACAGGCACGATGGTCTTCTCAAGAAAATCAGATCATATGGTATTACTGGAAAAATACTTAACATAATTAAATCCTTCTTATCCTTATAACATAATTAAATCCTTCGACGATTGTACATTTAAACAATATGATATAAATGTGGGTGTACCTCAGGGGTCAATATTTATTATTTCTAATATTCATAAATGCTCTCCCTGATAAAATTGTCTCTGAGATGGGCATATTTGCTGATGACACCATGCTCTATAACAGGCACGGCAGGAAAAAACGAACACATATCTAAAGAAATGGCAGGAACACTAGAGGAATGCCTCCAGTCTGTCGTGGAATGGGGACAAAAATTTATGGTAACATTCAATGCTGCCAAGACTAAGCTTGTTTCCTTTAATAATTACAAGAAACCTTACCAACCACCAATGGCTATGGCTGATGATACATTATCTGAAAGTACTTTGTCTAAACTCCTCGGCTTAATGTTCACAGGGAACATGAGTTAGAACAGATACATTACCACGGCTGCTGTGAGGGAGGTGGGCTCTCTCTACTGTGCTGGAAAATTACTTACATCTTTGTCAACCAATCACATTTTTCTATTTGCATATGAACAATCTCCTAAACATCATAACATTTTAATGCTATATAGATAATTAGATACTTATGCAGAATACGAAACGTGCTGATATAATAAGGTTATTATTTAAAAACCGATTCTTAACATCGGGAGGGAAGGTCGTTTTGTAACTATTGTGTACTTTCACCTAATAGTTTAATAAACATAAAACTTGAGTTTAACTTGAAAATCATATCAAAATATAGTATGGTACGTATTCTGCATAAGTACTGATGATTACAGCCAGGATATTCAGATAAAAAAGTGTGCACTACTAGTGATGAAAATGGGAAAACTTGAAATACTGCAAGCTAGGAAATGGTCTAAGTAAGAAGAGATGAAAGCACTTGACGACACTTATTGGAGGTCTGGAAGTACCAACCGTTCTCGGTAAATTTTAAACTTGTCTTTTTTTTATTTGTTTAACTGAAATTGGTCTATTTGATAAAAGCGCATAATTTTTCTAACAAAAGACAGCTCTTTGATTAGTTAATTAGTTTCGATAATCTAGTGAAAAAAAAAGAGGGCCTGATTTCTTACATCGTCTTTCCACCTCATAACTAAGAATAAGAATTCTAGTTAAGAATTCAATTATGGCGGTCAATCTTTGCATCGGATTTTCCTTCTTTTCTTTGCTTCAGCAAAATTTGCTTATTTTCTTAAAAGTGCATACTACCCATATTCTTGAATCATTTTTGCATCAACAAAAGGCAGTTTTTGATTAATTAAGTAGTTCAATAGGCATATGGAAAAGAGAACCTAATTCTTTATTCTTCTGTCTCCTCTTTAGGATTAAGAAGTCGTTTAAAAATTAAAAATGAGAAAGTGGGAAAAAGAAAAAGAATACACACACACACACATATATATATACACATATACACACACACATATATATATATAGTACAAAACTTTGTTGAAATTCAAAGACTTACATTTTTTTCTTTTTTATAACTCTTGTTTATTTCATCTTGGATATCTTCATTACAGCCGTTTCGTTAATGGGATGACAATTTTATGATTTTATGTTTTCATAAAAATTTTCTTTCTCACCAACTTGTCTGTTGCGATTTCCATCCGATGTAATAACAAAAAGTTCATTTGTACATGATAAACCTGGTGCGTTCATTTGGGGGAAAAGAAATTCCATCCCCACGTTGTTACGGGTCAGCCATCTTGGGTACCATACAAATGAAAGAACCAATGAATTTCGTCGGTTTTTGAAAAAATGGTGGATACAAGTATTGAACTTTTGTGTACATAATGAAGTGAAGTATGAATGTGAGTTCCCAATCTGAACATGGCGCATACGGTTCCTGTTCCCGTCAAAGGGCGAATGAACCCTTTTGCGGGGTCAACGGCCAACTAGCACCATGTGTATTTGTGTGTATGTATGTGTGTGTTGGGGTGGAGAGAGCTCCCGTAAGCCGTGGTGAAGGCAACCTTTCTAGGAGAAGGAAATCTCTGATTTAAAAAACTATAAAGCGGGAGACCAGTACTCGCATTAAGCTTGTCTGCATCCCATTTTCAGAGAGACTGTATTGTATGTCACCTCTGATATATCAAACTGATTAATCGCTAGTATTCAGAGATTTCTACAAATGTCTGCAAAGACCAAATAGCTATTGTTCACTCCAGGCATTGTCAAGTGACTTAGTCCACAATACATTGTAACCTATATTGCATTGTAGAGAATTTACTATTGATTGTATAAAATTATCTGTAAATAATGGCTTCACTTAAAGTTTAAAATGCAAAAGTCAGATATCATGCTTCAATTATGCTCTAAATAGAAATATTTATTTCGAACGCGCCAACTTTTGATTTTATGAAATTATTGTTATATAATCGCTTCAATTAAACTAAAACGTACAAAAGTCAAGTATCACGATTGAATTGTGCTCTAAAAAGAAACATTCAATCAGAACGTGCCCCTGTCTCATAAAACAATTGTACTGATTTTAGAGGCTGTGCTTTTCTGTTTGTGCAGTTATTAAACTGTTAGATTGTATAAAAGTCTAAACTTTGGTCGAAAAGCTACCATTGACCCAGTGACCTTTCTCGATCTTCTAGAAAGGAACTTCACAGGACATTAGTGAGAAGTGAAGTTAACGATCCATTCATTGAGTGGTCAGAGGATATCCACTCCAAATGGAGTTAGGCATCGGGTTTGTATCAGTTGAACCACTCTCAATTCTCTCTGACCTGGCGATTTGTCCAGATTACATTACTCCTTAATGCCATGCGACACAGTTCCAGAATTGAGGACTGGCTTCAGTGTCCATGCTGCAACACACTATAAGAAGCACCCAATGACATTTTCTTTTAATGCTGCAAACAATCAAAGTATGTCAATGAAAGTGACGGTTCGTAATGTTCCTGAGCATCCTCTGTCACTAAATCTTACGTAATCAACAATCCAACGAGGGACAGGAAGAAGCGAATGGAGTTTCTCACGATCTTAGATATAGCATGAATAATGACCATGGGCTTGAATCTTAGGATTTGATTGCTTTCATCAAGCACCGGCTGAAGGTCAGAATCCGATGTGATAGAAAAAAATTACACTCATCGGTTTTTGAAAAAATGGTGGATACAAGTACTGAACTTTTGTGTACATAATGGAGTGAAGTATGAATGTGGTTTCCCAATCTGAACATGGCGCATACGGTTCCTGGTCTCGTCAAACTCCAACCCTTCTGGTAAGTTTAGCCTTTTAGCTATTTGGGAGAATGAGTTGCCTCCCTTGGTAATACATTATTTTCCCAACTCCCCGTTTTATACCAATTAATACTTTTTATGTATATTTATGAGCAATGAAATTTTAAATCAATTTGTGCATATCTTAAGTAGGACAGCTCCTAGTGTAAATGTGGTATTGCGGTGACTGAAATGATTCTAGTGAAGTGTAGATAGACATTTTTATCACTTTACGTGAAAAATGACCAACAACACCCAGATCCTTACACATTTAATGGCCTTGTGTCTAACTTGTTTTAAATGTAAATTTTAAAAATATTTTTGCAAGCAAACAATACAAAGTGTAGTAGTACTCGTTCGAATGCAACACTTCGTCTATTCATTAATCGATCAATAGAAGAGAAGTCCCTCTAGACTGAGGCAATTTTAATTTTGTTTCAATCACGAGTGCCCTTTAGGAGGAGCTGAAATTTACCTCCATAATAAAAACTAACCTTGAATTTAACGCTGCCTTCGTGTGTAGGAAAGTAAATAGCAACAAAAGCTGATTACGTGTTTGTCTGTTGGAGGACAGAGAAAGAGGGGGAGAGATGTAGTATGATGCTTGTATTTATCAAGAAGGAGAAGGAGAGGGGAAGAAGGGGAGAAGGAAGTTTTGAAATTCTTTGCCATTAAGTGGCATTTTAGCGATCGGAACGTTTCGGTGGACGCATCCGTCGGCTGCGGTTAAGTTGAAGGGAGGAAGGGAAGAAGGAAGGAAGGAAGGAAGGAAGGAAAAAAAGCAAGCAAGGAAGGAAAGGGGATACAGAAGAAGAAAGAATGAAAGAAAAAGAAAAGGAAACGAGTTAAAGAAAGAAAATGAGAAAGACAATAAAAGAAATTGGCAAACAAAGAAAGAAAAAGATAATGAAAAAAAAAGAAAGGGTGAAAAACGTAAAGAACGAGTAGAAATGCAAACAAATAAATAAGGGGAAAGAAGGGGAGAACGAAAATTAAAAGCAAAGCAAAAGATAATGAGAGAAAGGACGTAAAAAAGAGTAAAAAGAAAAAGGAAAGAACAAAAAGAAAAGGCAAAAATGAAAAAAAAAAACATGAAAGAAAAAGACATTAAAAGAAAAGAACACCTGTGCACTAGTACTACGAAGTAGCCACATTTTTATTTTCTGTTTGGAGAGGGCAGATCAGGGGCAGACAACTTTGATTCATTCATCACAAGCAAGAAAGTTTTGACTGTTAGGAAAATTAAAAATTTTGAAAAAAAATAGTTTCCTCAAAACTTACACGCATTTCAAAAATATTTATGAAAGCCATACAGTTTGACAACTTTCATGTGTTCATTAAGTTTAAAGATTGTTTATATTATACTATCAAGGACCCCAGGCGTTGCTCGGGATCGTATAAGACAATGAGAAATTTTTTGAACATACCTGTTATTCTTAGGACAGAGGAATGTTTTATGCCTATGTATCATTTGCCATTTTGAGAAAAAGAATATTTTACCTACTCTAGGACGGGTATTACACAACATGAAATAATTGTACTTTCCCTAGGACAGGAAATTTAAAGCACGTCTATGGAAAAAATTTCCTTAATTAGGGCGGGTAATGTACAACATGTATTTAAAATAATTTACATAATTTTCTGTTGTGCTAACATTTTCTGTATCTCACAGGTAACATATAGTGAAGAAGCATCTTATTTCTTATATAAATGTTATATTACTCAAATATGATTTTCGGTTTTGTACGCCATAGGTAAATTTTCGTTGTTTTTCATATGGGTACTTATTTCCTGGGTAGGATACTGTACAAAAACCATTTTTTCTAATTAAAAAAGTGAAAGAGCTCAATACGTTTAAGTAATTTTCTGTTGTGCTAAATTTTTTGTGCGTCTAGAGTAAGAATTTGTTTGTTTTTTCACGTGAGTTCTATAGTGAAGAAGCCCCTTATTTCTCATTTTAAAAGTTATACTGCTCGACTATGTAATATGATTTTCGGTTTAATAACTTTTATGCACGTCACAGGTAGGATTTTCTTTGTTTTTCCATACGAGTACTATACTGCACAAGTACCTTATTTCTTGGGTAAGATAATGTAAAAGTACCTTTTCTCTAATATATAGATGAAACTACTCAATGATTTTACATAATATTCTGTTGTGCTAACTTTTCCGTATGTCATAGTTGAGAGTTTGTTCCCATATTAGAGTGCTATAGTGAAGAAGCACCTTATTTCTAATATAAATGTCACACTACTCGGATATATTACATGATTTTCGATTTTGATTACTTTTATGTACGTCACAAGTAAGATTTCCTTTGTTTTTCATATGGGTACTATACTGCACAAGTACCTTATTTCCTGGGGTAGGATACTGTACAAGTACCTTTTTTCTAATTTAAAAATGAAAGAACTTGATACTTTTATGAAATTTTCTGTTGTGCTAAATATTCTGTACGACAGGGGTAAGAATTTGCTTGTTTTTTCATCTGGGTGCTATAGTGAAGAAGCACCTTATTTCTCATATGTAATTGATACTATTAGAATATTTAACATGATTTTCGGTTTTAATAACCTATATACATCACAGAAAATATTTTCTTTCTTTTTTCATATGAGTACTATACTGCACAAGTACCTTATTACTTGGATAGGATTTCTTGTACACATATATACATTAAAAAGTAAGTGATCATTGTATGTGATTTTTGGAACATAACAACTATACACAATACAAACATGTAATACATAAAATTCATAATGATCAGTTAATTAGTTTAGGAATGAACCCAATACATACAAATATATAATCATATACACATACTAAACATTCATAATGATCGGTTAATTAGTTTAGGAGTGAATCCAATACATAGAATTTTTTTTTACATAGGCATCACCACTTATCAAGGCCAAGAGGCCACTCGAGGATAAGGGTTAAAGAGTGTACAGTAGAAAGTGGACAATATAGTAATCGTTAATGATGGAAATTCGGTAAATTTGTTAACTTATATGGAACGGTTCATCAAAATCTAGTCAGCTGGAAAGCAAGAAAAAATAAGCATATACACATAATTAACATTCATAATGATCGGTTAATTGGTTTAGGAGTGGATCCCCATCCATCCATCCATCCATCCATTCATCCATAGCCTTGAGCCCCTGGAGGGTCATAGGCCATCTACAACTTTGTAGATGCTTTTATAGCGATGAGTTCTTTTTACAGGATGAGGGTGCTGGCCCCACGCCTAAACTTCCCAGAAGGTACATACAGCGCCTAGCCTTCCCAAATGGTCACCCATATGGTACTGGCCAAACTCAACGTTGCTTAACTTCGGTGATCTGGCGAGAACCGGTGTGTCAACCTGATTGTGCCGTACAGGAGTGGATCCAATAAATACAAATTTATAAACATATATACATAATTAAAATTCATAATGATCGGTTAATTAGTTTAGGTGTGAATCCAATACAAAATGCCATTACTTGATCTATTTGCGTGATTTTTGGAATATAACAAATAAGCGATATACTATATATCAGATATATTTGGAATATGACATTTTCGTTACGCACATCAGAAACATTCTTCTGTATTTTTAAAATAAAAGTGTTCTTGTGTAATTATTACATATCATTTAAAAATCAAGTTGTCGAAATGTAAAAAAAAAAAAGAAACAAATGGTGGAGCTCGAAACCGTAAAACTGGTGTTAATGATCAGTCACGCTATACACTGCACCAAAATAACAACTATTTTAATAATTTTATGAAATATCTCCATAAGTAGATTTCTCATTTACAGAACGCACGCATGCGCATAACAATGCCATTATGCTAGGCTCGTCAAGGTGTCATTTCTTTCAAGTTTGAACCCCTTTTTTTGAATCCCTAAGCAATTATTTTAATCGATTAAACATCTCTAATAAAATTCTGCACCAGAAATGCAATCTTTTGAGCTATTCTACGTCGCCCAATGACCATCTGTCTAGGAGGAGATACAATTTGAAAAACGGAGACAGACAGACACACACACACACACACACACACACACACACACACACACACACACACACACACACACACGAACATAGTGAGATTTATATATTAGATTAGTTATAAAAATTTAATTTTGACTTTTTTACGAAAAATATATAAAAAATGTCTATTTTGTGTAATTTTCGATTCGGTCCTAGAATTGGATTTGTATGCCCCTGTTGTAAACTCTCCAAATCTCCAAACTGAAAACCAAAAGAGTGTTTCCTTCGCAGTAGTGCACTGGGTGTATCAGGATTTTTTGAGAATTTTTGACACCACTAACACGAAACTGCGAATAAAATATAAAAAAACTCGTAATTTCTCTTTTAAAAGTGGGTTGTTTATTTTCTTTATGGATTATACTTCCAAAATAAACTATTAAAGTCGTATAAAAAGTAATAGAAATATTATTTTTTATTTGTTTAAAAACAGTAACGAAATCAGCTGAATTTTACGAGTTAAGTATTTTTCAATTTTTAAACTTTAAAAATCTATCAAAATTTTTTTATTCATTCAATTTTTACGATATTTTCAGGGTTAATGTGAAATTTTTTGCTCTTTCCAATAAACTGAATATAATATTTTAGACAAACGTTTTTTAATTCACGCCCCCCTTCTGAAATGTCTATTAAAAAGTAATGGTACTCACCAAAGTTTTATATATAAAAAATTGAAGATAAAAGATCAATAAATAATATATTCAAATTTAAAACAAAAAAAGAAGTGTTTTTTAGAAATTTACCTGTAAAATCCGAAGTTAAAAACTTTTTTTTTGAAAACCACGTTATTTTTTGTTTTGTTTTTTGTTTTTAATGAAACCTTGGTCCTTGCTCCTTTGATTGAAAAAAAAATTAGGGTTTGAATTACATTTTTCGAGTAGTTATAAGCTTGGAAAGACAGGGGGTCGAATTATTCAATATATTTCACGCATCCATAAGGTCAGTTTCTGACACACCTAGTAGTGCACAAATGGCCAGAAAAGATACTGAGAAACTCAAACTGGAAAAAAATATGACGATTCGAAATAAATAAAAAAGAAACAGAGGGAATGACAGAAAAGGAAAATAAATGAAAGGAATAGAAAGGAAAACCTGCGCCAGTAAATAAACGTATATCACACGAAACCATCTTGCAGATTTCGTATATATTATTATAGCGTTAACGTTCTATCGATTTTTATATATTATAAAATTGCGATTTCAAAAATTAAAGTATATCTATATGACTTGGGTTCATCAGTTTGAATTAAAACCGAATCCCAAGCTTAAATATATATATATATATATATATATATATATATATATATATATATATATATATATATATATATATGCACTCTAAAAACTTATACAGCGCATACATAGGCCACACCACAACAACACTCTTCCTGACTGACATTTAGCTGACAATAGCGCCATAAAACAACACCTAACATCCCATGATAAAAACCCACAGTCGTCCGACACTAGAAATATCTTAACTAACAATACTAAACAATTGCACACAACGACTAAAATTACTAGAAGCCATACTTATCAAAAAACTACAACCCCTTTTTAACCGGATCTCCTTTAACACCGGGACAAATATATTAACAGTACTTAATAATTAACAAGAAACTAAATAAAAAACTATAAAATAAGAAAATCGAAATTAAAAATAAAAATAATTCGCCCCTAACCATCCTGCACCCACCTTTATAGCCAATATATATATATATATATATATATATATATATATATATATATATATATATATATATATATAAAAAGAAAACGATGACAACAACAATCGCTCCTGATGATAATCGGATGCACCGATAGAAAGCGCTAGAATAGAATATGGCTGAACAACAACTTTTGGGCGCCATTTTATACAACAAGCCAGCTGAAATAAAAAAAGATTGTTCGGCGAATGGAAAAGATATCCAGAAAAATCGGAAAAAAAGAACTCTGTTGTGTTCAATCAGACGTACTGGAATAATGACTTGCTGCCAAAATATACATATATAGATGATAATTAAGTTGGTTGTCTGTCCTTGATTCTACTATGGTCGCCACTTTTTCCCCCTTATGGAAACGGGATAAAATATAGTTTTCTTGAATAATAATAAGACGAAGAAGCTCTCCCTCAACCTTGGACTGTACTCTAATAAACAAAGTCTCTGACAGCATATATACAGCACTTTCCCTCGACACAGTGCACAAGTGCATGTATTTGGAGACTTCAATGTCCACTACAACAACTGGCTTGGATTTTCTACTTACACAGATGCAGCTGGTAGCACAACACATAGCTTCTCTATAACTCATTCCCTATCAGAGATGGTTACGTTTCCAACCCGTTTCCCAGTCCAGCAAGAACAACACGCATCACTTTTAGATCTGTTTCTGACCACAGTTCCTGATGATTGTGTTACGAACGCCCACAGCCCACTTGTGAATGCTGATCATGTAGTGATAATAGTTGAAATCGCCCTAAACCAAAACGAAAGAGTCATAGCTCAAACAACGAGATATTATAAAAAGGCTGACTGGGAAGCCATCAGAGATCTCATCAGAGATGCCCCATAGCGAAATATCTTTTCACTTCCTGCTGAACATTGCACAAATGAATGGTTCAAAACGGCAATTAAATCACATGTTCCCACGTGGAAATTTTATAGCAAGCCCCACTCTCCCCAATGGTTTGCTTCCACATGTGCAGCTGCCATTGCGCAAAGGCAGCACGCGTACCGCAGATTTAACCAATATAAATCCAGTTCAAATAGACAGAAGTATATAGAAGCCAGAAGTAACTGTAAGAAAGAAATAGCGACAGCTAAGAGAGAATTTAATGAAACCACCAAAAAACGCATCGAAGCACAGAAATTAAGAACCCGTGACTTCTGGAAAATCTACAACAGTGTAGTAAATAATGGGAAATCAACAATTCCCCATCTATCCAACAATCATGAGGTTGTTTGCTCAGTAACCGAGAAGGCTAACATGCTTGTCAGTCAGTTTGCCTCCAACTCCACACTGGACCCTGCTAACCACCCTTTCCTGGACTTTCCTTTGCAGACAGACACCACACTAGACGATCTGAAAATCACCTCTTCTCAGGTGCATGCTATCATAAAAAAATCTTGACACTTCAAAAGCATGTGGACCTGATCTCACCCAGCTGTGCTATTAAAAATGTGCTCCGCTGAAGTAGCTCCAATCCTCGCCAAACTTTACAACAAATGCCTTAATGAATTCTGCTTTCGTGCCTGCTGGAAAACTGGTTCTGTGGTACCAGTTTTCAAGAATTTTGGTGAAAGAACCGACCCAGTAAATTACTGCCCCATTAGCCCCCTTCCACTTTTTGCCAAAATATTTGTCCATAATTAACCAAGCTCTAGTCCATCACCTTACAGATGCTAAACTTCTGACCGACCAACAATATGGATTTAGGCAAGCCTGTTCCACAGCAAACATTCTAACTGTAATCTCCAAGCGTATATACCATTCACTTGACAAAGCAGGGGAGGGTAGAGCGGTAACTCTAGACATATCTAAGGCTTTTGACAGGGTATGGCATGAAGGTCTTCTCAGGAAAATCAGATCATACGGTATCACTGCAAGAATACTTAACATAATTAAATCCTTCTTAGATAACAGAAAAATCCATGTTGTCCTCGATGGTCGTACATCTAAACAATATGATATAAATGCATGAGTGACTCAGGGGTCTATCTTTAGACCTCTATTATCCCTAATATTCATAAATGACCTCCCTGACAAAATTGCCTCTGAGATAGGTATATATGCTGATGACACCACACTCTATAACAGACACGACAGGAAAACAAATGAACAGATATCTAAAGAAATGGCAGAAACACTAGAGAATGACCTCCAATCTGTAGTGGAATGGGGACAAAAATGGATGGTCACATTCAATGCTGCTAAGACTAAACTTCCTTCAATAACTAACTTTTAAACTTTCACAGGAAACATGAGTTGGAACAATTATATTGAGAGCATTGCCAGGACCACTACAAAAAAGGTAGGCTCTCTCTACCATGCTAGAAAGCTACTAACGCCCGAAAGTATGTTGTACCTCTATAAGACGACCATTCGCCCATATATGGAGTATTGTTGTCATATTTGGGCCGGTGCATCTGCTACTAGTCTCTCACTCCTAGACAAGGTTCAAAAGAGAGTCGCCAACCTAATAGGTCCTGAACTGTCATTCAAGCTTCAGCCTCTGTCCCATCAACGAAATGTAGCATCCCCCTGCCTGTTCTACAAGTACTATAACGGTGAATGTTCCGACGAACTGCAAGCTCTATGTAAAGACCCCCAACAAACCCGGCAAGCAGTAAAATTCCACCCCTTCACAGTAGAGATACCTAGATGTAAGAGAGCATTCTATTCCAGTAGTTTCTTCCCCAAAACCGCTAGACTTTGAAATTCCCTTCCAGGTTCCTGCTTCCCCAACTGTACTGACCCGCAGAAGTTCAAGGTTAACGTGAACCGACATCTTGCTGCGCAACTCCCTACCTAGTACGCTTGTAGCCTGTGTCCCTAATAGTAGCCCCCTACATCAAAGTGGCAATGTGCCTTGTTTGGGGTGAAAATGTAATAAAAACACCCCCCCCCCCCAAAAAAAAAAAAAAACTACTTGATCAAATTACGTGATTTTTTTTGGAAATTTTCATCTACGTTCCGTGACTGGTACGTACAGAATACATACTTTTCTGTATTTTCTTTACTTTAAATTGCCGCCATAAGTACCAATTTGAATAAGTACCAAGGAAAGGAAAAATTAAAAAACAAAAATTAAAAAGGAAACTGTAAGACAAACAGCTGTAGGGCAATGACGAAGAGGGGAAAGAAGAAGAAGAAGAAGAAGAAGAAGAAGAAGAAGAAGAAGAAGAAGAAGAAAAAGAAGAAGAAGAAGACGCGTGTAGATTTTAGAGGGAGGGAGTCTTCTTTGAGAGAGAAAGAGAGAGAGAGAGGTAAAGAGAGAGGGGGTGGAATAAAGATCTATCAGTGAGGGGATAGTGAGTAAGACGCCTTACACTCGGTCCTGGTCGATTGCTGAGGGTGGAGGATTGATGTTGCGAATCTATGAAGGGGTGGGACTTCATTAAAAGTTAGCTTCTACGATTAGAACGTTTTAATAGGCCACCCACTTGTGCAAAGAGACGAATCAAATAGGACAGCTGGCTAGACTGAGAGGCAAATACAATAAGGGAGTGTTAGGGAGGGTGACGAGGGTAAAAAACAAAACAAAAAAAAAGTAAATACATTTAAAAAAAGGATAAGGAAGGCTTTACAAAACCAAAAAACAAAAAAAAAATCAATGTAAAAACTTAGGAACATAGCCGTAAGAGTAATAATACCTTATGTCTTGGGAAAGTAAAGAGGACGGGCTTGAAATAGAAGTCATATAGGCGGGTGGGCTCTAGGGAGGGGTTGAGGTTGCGCCCTAAAGCCGAAGCTGATATATCTGATGTTTGGTATTGGCTTCCTCTTCCTTCTTGTTCCTGCCATCACCACCCACTCGAAGGCGTAGCATCTATATCAGGAATATTACACCACTTGGCATTATTGATTTGTTTATTAAATCACACGTCTAATATTCAAGCATTTCGTTCGTTCTTTTTATGTCTTATGTCTTACTAGCGCAAAAAATAGAGCCAGAAGGAGAGGAAAGAAAAAAAAAGGAAAAAAAAAAAGAGAAAAAGGGTGAGGAGAAGAAGGAGGGGGAAGAAGAAGAAGAAGAAGAAGAAGTTTATATATCAGATCCATTGCTCTTTCTGCTTCTTGTAAAGTCGGTTCTCTCCATCGTTCTCTCTAAATACAGCTGAGGCTATCTATCTCAACAAATCCACTATCAGACCATGTATGAACTATTGTTGTCATATTTGGGCTGGTGAATCTCTATCCCGTCTGAGGCGCAGAAACGTATCTGTAATTTGATTGGCTCCCACACTTTCTTCTTCTCTGCAACCAGACGTGATGTTTGCTAGTCTAAGATTTTTTTAAATACTACAAAGGTAATTCCAAAACTCAAAAAGTTGAAGAGCTACAAAGACAGAGTGGTAACATTAAAACGAGCGACCTTTTGTGCTGCAGAATTTTTTTTCTACATAGTCACCACCATTCTCAATGAACGATAACTGTGCGTGGGCGTGCGAAGCGCGTTTTGTTGTACGAGGGTTGTTCCAAAAGTAAAGCCTCCTATTGAGTTAAAAACTCAAAAAGTTGAAAAGTTACGAAAACGGAAATGGTACCATCAAAACGAGCGACCTTTTGTGCTGCAGAATTTATTTTTCTACATTCAATTCTATTCTCAGTGCACTTTTGTCAGGAATTCAATGACGCATCTCTGCTTCTGACACATGTCCATGATAAGGTTTTTTTTTTTTTATAGTCTCACGCCATCAATATATAGAAAGATAAAACTTTCACATCATTACTGCATAAGTTCAGTCATCATAACAATACAATTTGCAATCTCCTCTGATCCATTTGGATGGAATAAAAATAGGAGGCATTACTTTTGGAATGCCTCTTTTATTATGACGTGAGTTCTTTAGAATTGTCTGATCTATTTCCTGCTTCCTTTGTTCCAGCTCGTATAAGTCGTTGGTCTCGTGGTCATCATCAATTCGCTGTTTTTATATCTCATTGTAATACAGTTTCCTATTGCAGTAAATGTTTTTCCAAGGACTCCAACGCCGTGGAACTATTTTCTTGCCTGTTTTCCTCCCACATATAGCCGTGGTCCCTATTTACAATGCTTCCCCACGGGACAGAGTTAGACACCAGGGTCGTTTTTTAACGTGGAGAAAAGGAACAAAAATTTTAAATTGTCTCAGTCATGAAGGACTTCTCCTCCACTGAAAGAGAACAAGAAATTGAAGTGCAGCATCTGAAGAACAGGTACTACACTTTGATCCTGGTCGTGGTCTTTTCAAGCATTAAGGTATCAGTAGACATCTCCTGTCTTTGCGATAATCATCTTTCATTCGTGTTAGCTCCTTACATCAAGTGGCTTCACGTCTTGTCCCGAGCTGCGGTATGATTCTGTTCAGTTCAAGCTTTGCATTCTCTCTGTCTTTTAACTTTTATAGAAATACACGAACAAATGAAAAAGTGGAAGATAAAAACAGAAATGAGGACAAATAAAAAAGAAGAAAAGAAATTTGAGAAAGAAAAGTAAATAAAAAAACAAGTGAAGCACATGCATGGACCCCCCCCTCCGTGTATGTACAGTGAACGAAGCATAAAAAAATATAACTAAGTTCAGCATTTGCCCCCCCCCCATCCCATTTAGCCCCAAAAGTCCCCAGGGGACGTCAAATCCTGGTGAAAATGAACGAACAGTGCAGTTTTAAGCCTTAACATATGTAAATTTGAGTTCTGCACCATGCAAAAAAAGAAATGACTAAGTCCATCATTTGTCCCCCCCCTCCCATTTAGCCCCAAATGTCTCCAAGGCCTTAACATATTTAAATCTGAGTTCAGCACCATGCAAAACTGCTAAATAGACAAACACAGAAAATTTGGGACAAATATGTTAAAATAGTCCCAAATATGGAGTGTTTTTATTAGCCCTAAAAGAGCCCGGGGGCACACCCAAAAGTTATCGCGAAGTATAGACAAATGAATTGTATAGAAATAAGTTAGTTACAACTTTTCAGAAAGTTTTATAAAAATCCAAGGCATCAATTTTTTTATTAAAACACAAAAGTGTCAATTTTAGCCATTTTAATCCGAAAGGCACCCCTAGAGGGGCAATCGGAGTTTTCCTGGAATATCTGTTCTGTTATTTTTTTACTCATATCATGTTTAATGTTTGTGCAAAATTTTTAAAAATTCCAAGGCGTAGTTATTGAGAAAAGTGCGGATAGACTAACGGACGAATGAACGGACGAGGGTAAATTCACATGCCCACCCTCCTTTTGTTGGGGAACCAAAAAAAGAGAAAAATATAACGGATATGCTTTACAATAGACAACAGAATGCAAAAGTAATAAAGAAACTAATAAATGTTATGAAAGACAAGTGACACTTTTCTATCATTATGTTGTTTACTTTTCGAGTTTTATCTGGACTCTGGAGACACCATCCTCATTTTCGCCATCTTGTGGTCATTCTAACTTAGCAACTCGACACTACTTGTTTTTTCGAGACGAATAAACGCTTTAAAATAAGTAAAAGCACTAAGCATTTATCTACCTAGGGAGAAGAGTAATTTATCATGCCTTTGGTAACATTTATTTGTTATATATTTGTTTATCTACAACTTTTTCTTTCTGTTGTCTATTGTAAAATATACCCCCCCCCAAAAAAAAAAACACATCAAAATGGAATTAAAAGGAATAGGAAGAAAAGGGTAATTTTGTTACTGGGTTCGAATCCCCTGACTGGTAGTAATCATTACTTCCTACACTGATTAGAACACAAGTGTAGGAAGGTGGATCTGCAGGTTTTAAAATAATTAATCATATTTATTGAAAAATATTATCTATCTATCTATCTATCTATCTATCTATCTATACACACACACACACGCATATATATATATATGTGTGTGTGTGTGTGTGTGTGTGTGTGTGTGTGTGTGTGGAGAGAGATGAAACGTCGTTTATAAACATACTTATAGTGTATATATTCAATGAAGTTATTCAAAATTGCCACAATTAATTAAGCTCATTGAAAATGGATTTACATTTTCGGAGGATATATATAACTTTATTAAACATTCCAAAGTCACAGAAATATTCACTTAGTTCACGTTCATATTGTTTTATTGCTTACACACGTTTCATTGAATGGCATAAATATACCAAGCAAATCATCAGAGACTCACATGAGTTTTCCACTAAAATTTTTTTTTTTCTTGGATTAAAAAGGATAATTAATGTTAAAATATATTAGAAACTTTCAGAAATCATAAGAGAAAGCATAAAAAAACACATCTCTGATGATTTGTTTAGTATATTTATGCCATCCAATGAAACACGCGTAAGACACAGCAATAAAACAACATGAATGTTAATTACGTAAATACTTCTGTCACTTTGAAATGTTTAATTATATATACATACATACATACATACATATATATATATATATTTAATTATTTAATGTATATACATATATAATATAAGGTGATATAATATATTTTCAGCATTTATTATATTATGGAGAGTGCTCCGACGAGCTTCAAGCCCTTGTGCTTCCTCAATATAAACACTCCCAACAACCCCGACAAGCAACAAACTCCCACCCTTACACTGTAGGGATTCCTAGATGCCAGAAAACCTTCTACTCAAATAGCTTCTTCCCTCGTACGGCTAGACTTTGGGATTACCTCTCGAGTCCCTGCTTCCTTGACTGTACCGACATGAAGAAGTTCAAGTATTATACGAACAGACATCTTGCTGCTTTTTACAATAGTACCTCTGCAAATTGTGTCCCAAATAGTAGTCCCTTACATCCACATGGCGCTGTGCCTTTTTTAGGATAAAAGTATAGTAAAAAAAAAATGTCTCAGTCTGCTTGAATATGATTATATATCTGAGTATCTGTCCTTTTTTTAGTTCTTTCTTTTATAGGCTTTTCATAAAAATGTCTTTCTTTTTATCTGCATCTTCCCCCCCCCCCATTTGCCTTTGATCCATATCTGTCGCCCAAGATTTTACTGTTCATTAAAGTATTTTCCAGAAAGCCCTCTTGACCACAACAGACTCGGGGTCATTAGTAGCAGGAGGAGCGAAGATGAAGACAATGGAATGAGGGAATACAATAAAAATCCATGCTAGGGATAAAGGAAAAAACGCTAGAGGATCATGGGAAGGACAAAGAAAGGGAGGTAAATGATTTTAAATTGTTCATTTTTAATGGGGGTCTAAACAAGACAATGGATGGATGAAATATGGGAGATGAAAGAAAAGAAAATATGTTTTTAAGTTACTAATTGTGAAGCAGGAAGAAATGAAAGGGTGACTAGCGATAAATAAAAAAAAAATAGGGAAAAAAACAGAAGTAGATTTGTTTTTAATTGGGAGACTCACAATAGAAAGAGAAGAGAACGAAAATAAGTATAAAGACAAATAAGAAGAATATATAAAGGAAAAATGGATGAAAAATTTAAAAACTAAAGAAAAAGGTAGATGTAAAAGGAACAGAAATAGAGACAGAAGAGACGAAAGAAAAAAGATAAATTAAGAAATGTTTTTACAAATCTAAAATAGAATATAAAATATTATTGAAAGTAAAAATAAAAAATAAAAAGACAAATAAGAGGAATATATAAAGGAAGAATGTGCAAAAAAAAACAAAAAAGAACTAGAAAAATGAAGAAAGGAATAGAAAAAAGAGACAGATAAAAAGAGGAAAAAATAAAAAGAGAAAAAAGGAAGATGAAAATAATGAAAGAGTGTCTCGGTATTAAAATAAAGTATCGCAAAATATGGAAGAATAAAAGAAAGATATTGATTCAAAATAAAAAGGAAACAAGAATAGAAATAATGAAAAAAAAAGAAAAGAAGGAAAAAGAGACGATAGGTTAAGAAAAAGGAGGAAAAGATAAAAGGAAAATAAAAAAGAAGGGTAAAAGTGAAAGGAGAGGAAAAAAAAAGCACAGATGGAAGACAAAAGAGAAAGAAAATGAAAGATAAAATTGAAAGAAAAAAGAGAGAAAGAATAAAAATGAAAGAGTAAAAGTAAGGAAAATCGAAAGGGAAAAATGGAAAACAATTAAAAAAAAGATAAAATAAAAGAAAAAGGGAATTAAAAACAGAAAAGAAAAAAAATGAAATATATAAGAAAGATAAAAAATGAAGAAAAACGAAATATAAATTCATGGCGATGAACGAAATGAAAGAGAATGAAAAAAGATTCAATGTAAACTGAAAAAAAATAAAAGAAAAATAATGAATACTTTCATCAAGAAAATGCAAAAAAAATCAAAAGGAATGAAAAATAAGGAAACGTGAAAAAGATACAAGAACTTAGAAAGAAGAAGGAAAAAGAGAAAGAGAAAGAAAAACATCTAAATATGAATAAAAATGAAAAGGCAAAGAAAATTCAAGAATATTAAGCTATTAATAATGAAACTAATTGAAAGAAAAGAAGAAGAAGAAGAAGAAGAAGAGGAATAAGTAGATAAAAAATGAACATAGAAACAAAAGAAAAGAAAGAAGAAGAAGAAGAGGATTAAGTAGATGAAAAAAAAAATGAAAAAAAACAACAAAAGAATAATAGTGACGAAAAAATTCTTTGCTAGTGTAAAAATAGCAAATCAACATGTGAAGTTAAAAAAAAAAAAAAGCGTCTCAAGAAATATAAAAAATAAAGAGTGTTTTACTACGAATATTAGCGCTAACACAGATAAAGGATGATTATTTTTCCCACATTTTTTAAATGGAAGATGTACACTCGTATAATATATTGCTTTACTCTTTCACCATCTTTTTTAATATGATAAACATTTCCAGCGTTCAGTTTCTTTTAAAAAATACTTTATCCGACTTGGACTATATTTTTCAAAAAATTCCATTTTTGTCATTAGTAACAAATTAAACTGAGACACAGTAAAAGAGTCTTTCTGTGGATGACTAAAATATGTTCCTTTACTTGGGTTGAGCATACTGTTGAGTGAAATAACAAACTGCCCCTAGTGTATAATGCAATGCTCTTTGTGTAAACAAATTGAGTTTAAAGCATGACTTCGGCTACCTACTTAGCAGCAGTCAAAATAGTGTTTGAGTTTCGATCCAAGCTGAAAGTAGTTTTTTTTTTTTTACAAAGGAGTCACTACTTATCAAAGCTCGGAGGCCACTCGAGGATAAGGATTAATGAGAGTACAGTAGTCAATGGGAAAATATCGTCATAATCGTTAGTAGTGGAAATTTGGTAAATTGGATTACTTAAGAGGATGGCTCATCAAGAACTTGTTTATGTTGGACTTGAAGACGACCATATTGTAGTCAGTTTGAAGGCAGGAAAACCGAAGAGAGTTTCACAAGCATATAGTTCTAGAAAAAAGTTTTGTTCATGGAATCTACATTTAGCTTGAGGCACAGATAAAAAGTAGGGGAAACT
>NC_136491.1:123358002-123480502 GCF_053919585.1 Euprymna scolopes
ATTTATTAACATGATCGCAAGAAAGGGAAATAATGTTTATTATGCGGCCCTAGTGTACCATATTAATTGCAGGGTCAGAGGGGGGGGCCTTATTTCTAAACGAGTTATCCTTCATGAACAGCAAAAATTAAAACCTGGAAGTTTTAGAAAAAAAGAGAAGAAAGGAAGGTAGAAAGAAAGATATAATTAAAACAGCAGAGACATTTTGACAGCTATGTAATCCAAAATAATTTTTACTTCTGGAGAGAATTATTCTCTCTTTTTGATCTTCGCATCCACTTCAAATAGAAACCAGACATGGTCTAGTTGAATTTTTGCTAGATCCGAAATATGTCTGCAAATGTGTAGCTGAAAACCGTATAAATAAAAAGTGCTGAATATATAGATATTATTATAGAGCACTTTCCAATAAAAACAGTAAGGATTCATTGGATTATATCCTGTGGAACATAAACTTACTTGAATTAGATAGACAGACAGACAGACAGACAGACAGACAGACAGATAGATAGATAGATAAATAGATAGATAGATAGATGCATTTTTTTTCTAAAACAATGGTTCGACAATGGGAAGGGGGGGCATATCTTTCTAGAGACCCTAAAATTTCAAAGGATAGCTATTTTTTTGTAAAGGAGTCACCGTTTATCAAGGCCAAGGGTTACTCGAGGATAAGGGTTAATAAGTGTCAGGAGATTGATGAAATCATGACGTAATGATGGACAGTCGTGGAAATTAGGCAGAATTTGATTATTTAAGAAGATCGCTCAACAGGAATTTGTTTACGTTAGACTTGAGAACAATCATGTTGTAGTCAGCTGGAAAGCAGTCTCGCAGTGTGAAGTTCGATAGGCGGGCAACTAAATGAAAAAAGGTAGAGATTTCTACATTGTTTGCATGTTTCAAACTATTGTCCGTTTTTTCTTTTCTTTTATTAAAAACGTTGCTAGTCTCTCTTTATTCTATTGTTAGTTCTATGGAGGGTGCTCGATTGAGCTCCAGTCTCTATTTCGTCCTTGCAAGACATTCACAGCAATAACTCAACTTCTTATAACAATGAAAAAAGACTTTACTTTCTGCCTCCATGTGCCTAGCGCCGGGTGGAATTTGCATAGACAAAGCTTCTTTGCAAGAAACTGTGGAACACATTACTGCAGGAATGCTTTCCTGTTGATTACATCCTCGTCATCTTCAAATTCTTGTCATGGATTTTACTATAAATAATTAAATGCAGTTTATACCATTGAGAAATGCTAGCACTCTCATAGTGTTCATCATCTTTCAGTTGCCCATCATTTCTTTCTTTTTAACTCTTATTCTCGAAATACGAAAACGGGTTACTTGTTGTCGCAGTAGATAAAGTTTTGGTAATTTCAAAATTTCGATAGTTATTTCGAAATTCCTGGATGAATACTATGGTACCAACGGAAGGCCAGAGAGCAGATCGGCTGAAATAACAACAATTATAAAATGGCCAACAGTATACAACATCGAAATAATCTAAACAACAACGATTTATCTTGGAAATTAGTTTCTTTATTTCTTCCTTATTTTTTTTATTAAACCCTATATCTAGAAACCGTATTCTAATTTTGATCAAAATCCGTTACATGATTTGGATTCTAGAAAATGTTTATAACTTAAGATTTAAGCTTATACAGTCTTATAAAAATGTAACGTAGTACACCACACGTTTTACACAAGTATTACATATAAGACCCACACGTTTTACACACGTTGTATGCAGTCTACGTTGCAAAGGCGACCAAGACAAAGAATTATTCAAACTCACCTTTTTTTCTAACTACAGCATTTATTTTCTCACTAGTGGGACCTGTGGAAATTCCACAGGGGACTCATTCGTATATAATATACTGATGTTGGCATTCTGTAGATGTTCAGTGTAAATGGAGACGCTCTGATATTATTGTAGCAATTTTGTTAAAACTGCAAAAGTATTTATCTAAGCTAGCACGGACGTAAAGTACGCTTAAATATGATATTTTAATTTTTGCAGATTTCCTATATACTATTATAAAGTTAATTTTCTATCGATTTCTATATTTTATAAAGTTGTGATTTCAAGAATAAAAAAATATATATCCATATGACTTGGGTGCATTAGCTTGAATCGAAACCAAAATAAAAACTTATGAATATATATATATATATATATATTATATATATATATATATCTATATATTTATAAAGTAATAGGGTTCGTGTGTTTCTGTCTGTGTGTACAGCTCTCCATCATCAACGAAATATAAAGGAGGTAAGAGGGTAGATCTCTCCTGGTAGAGAAACATTAGAACCCATTTTAGGATGTTTCTGTTATAGGAGACATAAGAATCTTTGCCTAATTTCTTTATATACTAGTCTACAAACCACCCCCATATCGAATGACTTATGCTCATTTGCATATCACATTATATTAAATCTCTTTAACTAATTACCTCGACTTTATTACATATTGGAAATATTCTAATCATTTCAACTGTACTATTTACAAAATCTATTTAACATTTAATTATTTAATATATTTTCATTTAATTTTATATTCGATTTATTTCACTTTACGTATATTATCAAAACAATTCATTGGCGAGCAAAGCTTTATGTTTTGGGATTGTATTGAAAATGTAATGGAAATTTCAATTTCGTTCCGTTTTAATCTTTTATATTTTACTTGCCAATATAATTGAAAGAATACAATTCAACTATCGTAATTTTATATAAATAAACAAAAACAAATATTTTAAAATAAAACTTTATTAAAAAATAAATAATTTTATTTTTAAATGAAAAAAATCAATTTAGTAAAATAATTGTATTAAACACCCCCAGCCTTGTCAGCAAACCTGTAAACCTATAAAAGTTAACATTTCGAATGTAAACAGTGATTTTTCGATTTTGTTAGCGCTTGCCGCAATTAAACACAATTAAAACGGAACTAACTTTATTTCCATTCTATTTTTTAAACAACCCCCAAAACATAACGCTCTCTTCCAGTTATAGCCAATTTTTTTTTAATTAAATAAAACAGGTCAAAATAAACAGATAAGCGCATTTTCTTTTACATTTTTCTTACAACCATTGTCATTTAACCAACTGCAGGATATCGTTAGTTTTGTGGGGTTGTTTTGAAAATGGCACGGAGATTATAATTTCGTTCCAATTTAATCTTTCTGGTCGAGCCTATTTCGAAAGCCTGTTTATCATAGATTTGAACTACAAATAATTTATTACATTTTGATTATTACTATCTTAAGACTTAAAGCTTATATTTATTTTATTTTTCTATTTATATATTGAATTAGTTATTTCCAGTCTTATTTAAACTTAGTGCTTTCTTTAAACCGGATGAACCTTTTATAAAAATATGAGTTTAAACGTAAAGAACACGAACAAGGTTTTATTCAACTGAATTTCTTCCAGTTTACTAACAAAATATATAAATTTAAAAGAGATATAAATAATAAAATAAAAAGGTTATGTAATTTAAAAGAAATACACGTACTCACAAAAGCAGAACTTTTTTTTACACATTTTTTTCTTTAAAACCATAACAATGAGACTAACAATTACCTAGATCTTAGTAATTATTTGTTTTAATAGAACTGTTTTAATTGTACTGTTTACTTAGTTAACCTAAGTTGGTATTACATTTATTTTACATTTACTTTTTTTTTTAATTATTACTTTTAGACTGTGACGTTTACACCCGGAAGTAATGAGTCACACGTACATCGCTTTTATTCATTCCTTTTGGTCAAGATCAAAGTGTAGTATCTGTTCTTCAGATGCTGCACTTCATTTTCTTGTTCTCTTTCGGTGGAGGAGAAATCCTTCACGACTGAGACAATTTTTATTTTTGTACCTTTTCTCCACGTTGAAAAACGACCCTGGTGTCTAACTCTGTCCCGTGGGGAGGCATAGTAAATAGGTACAATATAATTGTTTATAATTGTACTATTCAGAAATATTATTTATAGTTCGTCCATTTCAGTTAGTATACATTTCCTTTACGCTTAATTAATTTACAATCATTAATATCGTTAAACAATTCCGTTTAAAACCGAAATTATGCCACCCAAACGAAGTAAAAACGAAAGTGAGGAAGAAAGAATGGAAAGATTGGAAGCTAATAGACTAAGAGTTGCTGCAATTCGCTCCAATGAAAACAATTCAGATAGAGAAAGACGTCTAGAACTTAACAGGATACGTCAAAGAGAAAGGAGAGCAAGACTGTCAGATTTGGAAAGAGAACCCCAACGTGAAGCTGACAGAACTAGACATGCTGTAAGGCGGTTAAATTCATCACAAGATGAAATTCAAGAAAGGCAAAGATATGCACTGGAAAGAGAAGCAATATTACGATCGAATGAATTATATGAGGTAAGTAGACGTACACAAGGTGAGTTGAGAGTGGCTCAACGATATCAGAATGAATCGGAAACCCAACGAAGCTTTCGCCTATACCAAGGGCAACAACGAGAGGCTGCATGGAGAGAGAGTATGACTTTGCCCCAGCAATTGACAGAAAACGAGGCAGCTAGACAACGAATGACTGCTTTGAGACACCATGAAATAGAACACTGCAATAGAAAAGGATTGCTCTACAACAAAAATGACTCTCTCACTACAGCTGATATAGGAAAAATGGACAAAGTATGTCAACATTGCTCAGCTGTAAAATTTAAAGGTGAAACCCCTGGTTGTTGTTGTTCTTCTGGCAAAGTTGTGCTTGATAGCTTTCCACCACTGCCTCAGTTGCTTCAAGATTTGCTCTCCGGCAATGGTCCCATCTCTAAAGATTTTCTGCAAAATCTACGCAGTTATAACAATTGTTTTGCAATGACATCATTTGGTCACAAAATTGCGGCAGTACATGGGTGGAATCCTTCTTTTAGAATTCGAGGCCAGGTTTGCCACCAGATTGGGAGTCTTTTACCACCTGAAGATGAAACAGCAAAGTTTATTCAAGTCTACTTCTTGGATAGTCTGGAAGAGGAACTACATAATCGGGGACGTGACAGTAAACTCAATAGAGACATTCTCCAAAGTCTGACTGAATTTTTACATGAGAACAACAGCTTTATTTGTCAGCTGAAAACAACAAAGGAGAGGATTGAAGAAGAACACTTGGTAGAACATAAAGTTGTCATAAGGGAAGACCGAAGGCCGCAAGAAGAGCATCCACGGCGATTCAATGCTCCAACAACAACGTATGAGATTGGAATATTAATGGAGAATGAACCAACAGCTAACCGGGATATTGTCTTGCGTTTTAGAAATGATACATTAAAATGGATCTCCGAACTACATCCCCTCTACGATACTTTAATGTACCCGTTAATGTACCCCTATGGTTCTCCATCTTACAACATCTACATGAAGGCATCCAATGGGCGAAAAGTTACCCAACAGCAATTTTATTCGTACCATTTAATGACTCGGCCTGGAAACTATTTTCTCTGGTACCGAAGGCTATTTCAACAATGGCTGGTGGATGTGTACTGCAAGATTGAAACAGAACGTTTACAGTTCCTGAGGCGTGAGCAACAGACCCTGAGAGCTGACAATTATAGCAACTTGAGAGATTCAATTCTTAGGGAGGATGGGAATCCAGAACAGTTTGGTCAACGAGTTGTACTTCCGGCAACTTATACAGGAGGCCCTCGATACATGTTTGAGCGTCAAAGTGATGCCATGGCATATGTTCGGCGAATGGGCCGAGCCGACCTCTTCATCATGTTCACAACAAATCCAAAGTGGACAGAAATTACAGAAAATTGTCTTCAAGGGCAAGACCCCCAGGATCGTTCAGATATTGTTGCCAGGGTTTTCAGGCAGAAGCTAAAAAAGTTACTTGAATTTATTAAAAAGGGAGGATTTGGCAGGTTGAGGGCTTTCCTGTACAGTATTGAATATCAAAAAAGAGGACTGCCGCATGCACACATCCTCACCTGGCAGGCCCCAGAGGACAAACTTCTACCAGAAAAAATGGATCTCTGCATATCTGCAGAGATCCCTGACAAAGAGGAAGATCCTGATCTTCATGCTAAAGTGATGGCACATATGGTGCATGGACCTTGTGGACCATTTAATCCAAATTGTCCATGTATGATTGATAACAAATGTTCCAAAAAATACCCAAAAGAATTTCTTCAGTGTACCAAGCAAGGCCAAGACTCTTACCCCCAGTACAGGCGAAGAAAACCAGAAGATGGAGGCCAGACTGGTACAATAAGGATGAAGAGAAATGGTCGGTATGTTAATCAAGAAATAACAAACCAGTGGATTGTTCCGTACAACAAGGTCCTCCTTCAGCAGTTCAACGCTCACATTAACGTAGAAATTTGCAGCTCGATCCAAAGCATCAAATATGTCCTCAAATACGTGAATAAAGGATGTGATCAAGCAGTGTTTGAACTACAAAGAACTGATGGAGCAGCTAACCAACAAGGCCAAGTACAAAGTCACATTGTGGATGAGATCCAGCAGTTCCAGAATGCAAGGTATGTCGGCAGTTCAGAGGCAGCCTGGAGGATATTGGAACATCCCATCCATGAACATTTCCCCCCAATTGTACAACTTTCTGTTCATCTTGAAAATGGGCAGCGTGTCATGTTCTCAGCTGATACTGCTCTGGAACGAGCCCAAGGTCCACCGCCTGCCACAACTTTGACAGCATTTTTTCAACTCTGCCATGAGGATGATTTTGCAAGGGGTCTCAAATACGTAGAAGTCCTTGAGTTTTACACTTGGAACAAATCGACAAAGAAATGGATGAGAAGAATGCGTGGGGTACAAGTTGAAGGTACTGAAAATGATGATGTATGGAAGGCACCATGCATTGGGAGAATCTACACGATTAGTCCAAAAGAAGGGGAGTGTTATTTCTTACGCCTGTTGCTCAATGAGGTTGCTGGTCCAACTTCATTTCAAAATTTGCGAGCATACAATGGGCAGGTGTTTGAAACATACAGAGCAGCGTGCCTTGTTCGAGGCCTTCTAGAAAATGACCATCACTTGCATCAATCAGTAGGAGAGGCAAGTGCCACTCAATCACCTTCAAATTTGCGAAGTCTATTTGTGATAATTTTAACAGCCTGTGAGCCAAGAAATCCTCTTGAGATCTGGATGGCTTTTCGTGATGTAATATCTGAAGACATTCTTCACAGATACAGGCAAGAAGTTAACAATCCAGAAGCAGATTTTAATGAGGACATCTACAATAAAACTCTTTGTCTAATTGAAGAAAAAGTTCTTATGTGCGGTCAACCATTGGCAAGCTATGGATTACCTGCACCAATGCAAGGGAGAGATGAAAGACTCGCGAGAGAGTATCAACGTGAAGTTACTTATAATCTTGAAGAACTTCCCTACAAGCAGAAAATATGCAAGAAAAACTGACCGATTCTCAAAGAGAAGTTTACAATTCATTCATAGCAATGTTGGAAGCACAAGGTGAAATGAACAAAAACATGATGTTTCTTGATGCTCCAGGTGGTACGGGCAAGACTTTTGTAATCAATTTGATCCTTGCAAAGATTAGATCCATGAGAAAGATTGTGCTTGCAACAGCATTCAGTGGCATTGCTGCTACTCTACTACAAGGTGGCCGCACTCTTCACAGCACTTTTAAAGTACCCTTGGATACTCATCGAATGGATCAGCCAGTTTGCAAAATTACTGGTAACTCAGCCTTGGCAAATGTAATTAGAGACACCTCTGCAATCGTTGTAGACGAAGCCCCAATGACGCACAAGAGTGCTTATGAAGCAATTGACCGAACACTGCAAGATATCACAGGAAACAAGAATCCCATGGGTGGCATTCCAACCTTATTTTGCGGTGATTTCCGTCAAATCCTCCCAGTGGTTAAAAATGGCAGAAGGGCTAACATTGTCAATGCAAGTTTGAAACAATCCTATCTCTGGAGGCACGTTATAGTGAAGAGAATGACTACTAATATGAGAGCCTATATCTCTGATAACACAGCTGCAGCAGACTTCTCAAAATTGCTTCTCCAAATCGGTAATGGTCAGTTTCCTATCACTTCTTCACCTGACACAATTAAGATTCTAACTGCGCTTGGTAAATGTGTCGGTAATCAGAAGCAACTGAAAGACAAAGTGTACCCAGACCTGCAAAACAATGGAAAATCACCGGATTGGCTTGCTGAGTGGGCTATTATTTCGCCATTAAACAGCAATGTGAATCATTTGAACAATTCAATAATGGATGAATTTCCAGGAGACACAAAGCAATACAAGTCAGTTGATTCAGCTACTAATGAATATGAAGCTGTTCACTACCCTGTGGAGTTTTTAAACTCTTTGGAGATATCTGGAATGCCTCCACACATTTTAAATCTCAAAATTGGATCGCCAATCATGATTCTTCGATCCTTGGAACCGCCAAAAATAACAAATGGAACCAGATGTGTTATCACCAGATTGCACACCAATGTACGTGAGGCCACCATTTCCTGTGGTCCCTACAAAGGCGAAACCGTTCTACTGCCAAGGATCCCCTTAGTTCCATCGGACTCAGTACTTCCATTTAAATTCCGGAGACTCCAATTTCCTGTGAAGGTGTGTTTTGCAATGAGCATAAACAAAAGTCAAGGTCAGACATTTAACACCATTGGCGTAGACTTGACATCAGACTGCTTCAGTCACGGTATGTTCTACGTCTCCATCAGCCGGACAGGAAGTTCAGAAAAACTCTACATTCTGGCTCCAAATCAAAGCAGCAGAAATGTAGTTTACCCTGAGGCTCTTTAGTGAAAAGTTCGAGAAATGGATATGAGGAAAAACTGACATGATCTGATTGTGGTAAGTTTTTAGTATTGAATGTGCAAGATAAAATTTAAGCAAGAGTTGAAAATGACTTCAATGAAAAATTTACTATGTAACATCAAGTAACCTTCCTTTTTGATGAAAATGTTTTGTGAAGTTCCTGATTGAATTTCAGTCACTACAAGAGGTAGTTAAAATGTTAATCACCTTATGCAATCGTTGCTCTTACAACATCAACTTACTGGAAAGGTGCCCACAGATTTTGGTACCCGAGTGCGCAACAAAGCTCCGTGCGAAGCACGGGTATCTTTGCTAGTATATATATAAAACTTGAGTTCCTTCAGCCATAGTCGAAACCAAAACCAAAACTTATGAATAATTCTTGATAAAATTATTTATAAAAAAATAGATGACTTAAGTGCCATCAGCTATAATGGAAACTGAAACCAAAATTTACGAAAGATTCTTGGTAAAATTATTTATGACAAGAAATGGAAATACATAACAATTAAACGAGCCAGATGTAAGCGTGACACAGAAAATAACTGACATGCTATCGTATTAATATATAGATTCTCATGCCATGCATGACTTCTCGTTACGGCTGTGACGTCACCCACATCTCTAACGTGATCGTCTTCTCGAACATGCTCTCACTTCTTTTTATAGTCTTCTTTTTCCTTAGTGTGATGTCATTTCGCTCACGGCTCAGTATTTGCATATAGTCGTCCACGCTATGTTGCAAAGAGATTTAAATGGATAAAATTTAATCTAAATCGGAAATATTTGAATTTTTAAATATGAGATTGTGTGTGTGTCCATGTTATACACACTAAAATGTCTTTACAATAGTGCAAAGAAACTAAAATTTTGCAGAATCGGAAATATAATTTTCATAAAAGGCTTCTACCTCCTCTTTGCTCCTTTTGCATAAGACTAAATCAAACTATATATAGCCCACATTACTCACCTTTATGCCTTGCAGTTGTATTCCAAAATTCATAATGATCGGTTAATTAATTTAAAAGAGAATCCTATACAAACAAATATATAGACATATTAGTAGAATACCTGTCCCAAGATGGGTATAAGCAATAAATATAGTATTAGTTTAAAATTTTAATGTTTTCTTTCTTTCTTGGAGGGGGCGGGTATAGTACGGTTTCTGTAGCATCCCTCTAAATGGTACAGTTTTTTTTTGATAATCTACCCCTGTGACATACCCTGTTGCCTCAAATATATATCACATAAAAATGGTATAATCATACAGGAAAATTCTGTTGTATTTAACAATGTTTGCTTGTATATGTATTCTTTGTATCTATCTATAAGGTTGAGTGTTTTTCTCGCTCTGACATTGGTATCAAAAACCTACTTTTTCTATTTAAAAATTGTTAAAACGAACTTCTTAATATACATAGTCCTTGATATGCAAGAGACTAAATAAAGGTTATCTAATTTGCATATTATTTGAAAAAACCAACTTTAATTAATTAATTATTCATTTTTGATATTTTCTTATTGGATGAGTGGTTTTATTTAATTATTACATCCAGTTCTGTTTAGGCATATTTTCTATATCGTACATAATTGTGTAACATTTAGGATGAAACGGTTCTAGCAAAAGCACAATTTATTATATATATATTAGAGAGCTAACTAAAAAACTCAATAAAAACGCGAGACAACCAAAAAATCCCCACATAAGCCTGATGAATCCTAGCATGGATGAAACGTGGAATATTCTGTGTATCTTAATCGTCATCTACCTACGTATTGAGCACTGTTGAAGTAAATACTTAAAGTTTACGCATAAATCTATACTTTCGTATATTAATTTACATGGTTAAATGAAGTAGCCATATATATATATATATATATATAAAACTATAAGGTTAAGTTTTTTTTGCGCTCTGACATTGATATTAAAAGCCTACTTTTTCTTCTTAACAATTATTAAAACGGACTTTTTAATAGACTCTATTTGGAGCTGTGGAGCAAATTCGATTTAGCTTTTAGCCGGTAAAGATAGCTGCTAAGGGGTCAAAATTGAAAAAAAAAATTGGAATTTGGCAGGTATAAGTAGACTAAACGTGTTACTTCTATGTATGCGCAAATATATATTTATATGTTAAAGTTGGTTAATTTTTAAAGTTTTTTATCCAACTGTTGTTAGCTCAAACAGTAATGAATGAAAGCTTTAGCATTAAATATTTTGGTTTCGATTCTAGATAATGGCACCTAACTCATATATTTTTCTTTTTTTCACTTTTGAGATTTATACTATATATTGAGTACAAGATAATAATCAATAGAGAATTAGCTGTATAATAATAAATACGAAATCTGCATCAATTAAAACATCTTATTTAACGACCAGGTAACGTCGAGTGGCCTGCTAGTGTCTTATAATTTGAAGGATGTGATTTCAATCTCTGAACAGACCATAGAGTTCCTCATTTAATCTTCTTACGAGGGTTGGACAAAATAATGAAGAATAATCGGAAGAATTGGTTTTCTGATTACAGCCCTTTCATGGAATAAAGCCTTGTGAAGCTGTTGATAAGCAGTTTTGTTGAAATCTCCAATCTATGGTCTCTCCTCACTAAACATTCACGAGAAACATTCGTCTGGCTAAAACCACTATCAATAATTCCCCCCCCTCCTCTCTTTATCTGTGCCTAAACCTAAACGTACATTCCATGAACAAAGTTTGTTCATGGAATGTACGTTTAGGTTCTTTCTTAGAACTACACACCAGTGGAACTCTCTACCCTTTACCTGCTTTCCGGCTGACTACACCACGGCCGTCTTCAAGTCCAACGTAAACAAGTTCTTGATGAGTCGTTCCCTTATTTACCAAATTTACACTTCTAACGATTACTATATAGTCCTTTTGACCAATGTACACTCTTTGACCCTTATCCTCGAGTGGCCTCTGGGCCTTGATAAGTGGTGATTCCCTTGTAAAAAAAAAAAAAAAGAATACATATGATTTTAAAATTCTGCTGTAATTTACTTTACAATCCCTACAAGGTCTCTACAATTTCTTTTAGACAGCTTCGCTTTGTTTAGCAGCATGGCAACCATTTTTTGAGTTATGTAACGTTGAAGCACGCAATTTAACGTTTTTATTCTTCAACTTCTTAATATCTTCAAATATTTATTCATGGTGTTTGGTTTGATTGTTTTGTAGAAAGAAAAAATTCTTATTTTTTGTTTTTGAATTTGCAGAACATGATTGAGTTTTGCACAGGGAAAGTAAAAAAAAAAAAAAAAAAAAATAACATCAATATTTGGTGCATTTTGGGTCATAAAGCCAATATAATTTTTTTCAATACAGCCGCCATGTCAGCCACTTCCGTTGGAGTAGCACCTGCCACATGCCCTCTTTGGAAATTTGATAGATATGTCATTTTACTTATTCTTACTAATATGTACGATCTGAAATTAAAAAAATATATAATTCAGGACAAGAACTATAAATAAAAAAGTGAAACCAATATTTTGATAATATCTTGTTCAATTTTCATAGGCGTTTTAAAAATTATGTAAAATTCACAACGTGTTTTCACTATTTTGTACAGCCGCTGTATATAATCATGAAAAGGTCATATGTTCGTGGAGATGTCACTGCACATGCATATAGTTAAATGCATCAATAAAAAAAAAGAAAGAAAAAAATGGGTTTCTGTATGATCCTATTTTACTGTGCGTCTACCTGTCAGAATAACATTATGCAGAAATAATCTGGGTATCGTTTGCTGAAATGCCATCTTTTATCAGCAAGGGAGGTTTGTCTGAAGCATATGTTAATGGGCAGAAACAGATTCCGCCTGCTGTATAATTATTAGACCATTTTCTATCTTTCTCTCTTTCTCTCTCTCTCTCTCTCTCTCTCTCTCTCTCTCTCTCTCTCTTTAGGTTATCTGGCGTTGCCTGGTCATAAAATACGTATAAATGATGGCAACCTTCTGTCTAATGAGTCAATGGCATTCTGCACCTAGTCTGGTGCAGTGCAGCGTCTACTGTGGTTATAAAGTCCAAGCTGGACATGCCTCTCCAGATGCAAACCTTGGTGGGTGATAAGGAGTCCTAGATTTACTCAGTTACTAGTGACCCTCTTTCAGCATTGCAGACAAAGTCTGACAGAAAGGCAAGCCAATATGGTTGTAGCCAGTGCTACTGCAGGAGTTGCATACATATATATAATCTATAATATAAATCTCATCTGTCTGTTTAAATGTATGTATGTGTGTGTGTGTATGTGTATGTATGTATGTATGTATGTATGTCTACCTAAAACTTTTGACAGAGGCGACGAATTTTCACAAGATCGATATCATTTTGAAGCTCGATCCTTTGGATGACAAATATCGAAAAATTGGTCAAAACTATTCATTCCTTCACCCTCAACTGGGCACTTTTCTACAGGGATGGATCGCTTTTTTCGCCGATATTTTTGGAAATCATCCCCTCTTTTCGATTGATTAGCGTTAAGTTAAACCTTTGCCACTTCCGGTTTGGTGATGGGTGCAGCAGCAAAGACATCACGTTTTTGTTTGTTTTTTTCACGTTCTTTTCCTCCTTTGCGGTACGAGTTCGAGCCTGCCTGTCTGCCTACTATCACTTTTTTTTTTTGCTCAACACACACCTCCAAACACCCGTGGAACATGGGCCACCCAGGCTAGTCTATAATATATATTTTACCAGTCTGTTTAAATGTATGTACGTATGTATGTTTGTATATCTCGAATAAACTTTCAACAGAGGCGACGGATCCTGACAAGATCAATATTATTGTGAAGATCTACATCTCGGATGACAAATATCGAAAAAGTGGCCCAAAACATTAATTTCTTCACCCTAAACTCGGCAGTTTTGTACAACGAGGGGTCGATTTTTTTCGCCAAGATTTTAGCAAGCCATCGTCGCCATTTGATTGACTATGGTTAATTTCAACGCTTTTTGTCTTGAAGTTGCATCATGGAGACATCGGCTAAGCCGTCAGATTTTCTTTTACTTTCTTTTTCCGCCTTCACGTCACGGGTTTGAGCCTGCCTGCCTACTACCACTTTTTTTTTAATACCTCTTTTCACCCTGGCTGCCTACTGTTGTTTTTATTCTCTCCCCACGCTATTACCATTTTTTTTAACACTTCTCTCCACATTAACGTGTTGGAGCCTACCTACCTACTACCAATTTTTTTTTTTTTTTTTCGCTCAACACACACTTCCAAACACCCGGGAAACACTATCAGCAGCTGGATACGAAAGGTTAAAAATTAAACGATTTTGAACGAACTATGAATGCTTGATTTTGCGCATGAGCAAAAGTAACAGCGAAGTAATGTTTTATTCGCCTTACCCTGCCAATGTCAATGTTTTTACTCAATTTTAAACACAAATTCGAAAGTGTGCTACAGGTACAAATACTCTATAGATCAAATTTCAACTCTGTTGACCAAATATTCAGAGAGGAGTTTGGTAGAGATTTTTTGCACACACACACACCAACAAGGTAACTTTTATATATATACTAGCAGGTCGCCGTGCATTGCCTGGTCATAAAATACACTTAAATATTATATTTTAATTTATGCAGATTTTGTATTTATTATTATAAAGTCAATTCTCTACTGAATACTATATTGTACCAAATATAAAGTAATGATTTCAAAAATTTAAAAAGCAATGACTTGGTTGCCATCAAATAGAATCGAACCTAAAGCATATAACTCTCCAGCTTTATCCATTAGCTCCTGACCTTAATTTATACGTATGCAAAAAGTGCAAAAAAATTAAGTTGCTTAACCTATAATTTTTAATTAGCACAAAAAGCGGGTATAGTCGACTTATGCCGGGCCAAGGTCAATGTTCATTTGTTTTTTCAATTTTGACTCCTTAGCAGCTATTAAAAAAAAAAAATTGAAAGTGTGCTATGGGTCCAAATACCGTATATATCAAGTTTCAACTCTGTAGGCCAAATATCCAGAGAGGTAGAAACTTTTTGCACACACACTATATATATATATATATATATATATATATATATATATATATATAAATTTACTTTTATCTATCTATCTATCTCTCTATCTCTATCTCTCTCTCTCTCTCTCTCTCTCTCTCTCTCTATATATATATATATATATATATATATATATATATATATATGGATAGATAGATAAATAGATAGATATAAAGATATTCCCATGTGCTAGAACGTTTTCATCCTAAATTCTATGCAATTATGCACAATGTAGAAAGTATACATAAATAGAATTCATCATCATGGGGAAATGAAACTAATCATCTAATAGGAAACCATAAAAAATGAATAAGTAATTAATTTTTAGAAGGAATCTGCAAATTAATTAACCTTCATATAGTCGCTCGCATATCCATGGCTGCGTATATTAAAAAGTTTGTTTTAATAATTTTTAAATAGAAAAAGTAAGCTTTTAATATCATTGTCAGAACAAAAAAACTCAACTTAATATAGATATATTTACTCCCTTTATGTAAGGAACTCGTTGGCATACCACTAAGCGTATAACAGCACAGAGGTAGAAGCGCAGACTGTGAACTCCACAGTTGAGTTTCAATCCTGGCTTGAAGCACTTGCTTGTCTAGCTGCACGGGTGAACTGTACACGGGGAAATAGGATTATGTTTGCGGATTACACTATATATTTTTTATCACTCTTTTCATATGCTTCTTTCTCACTCCTTTTTATGCCCTATTCTCTGGTTTGTGATGTGTGTGTGCATGAAACGGCACTAACCTTCTTCGGGTTTAACTGGCTTCCTCCGGTAGAGGAAGTTTCATGGGACTAAAATATTCACAAGCCGTCTCCAGCCGTATGTATATCCCCGTTAGGGGAGATGACAATGTTAGGTTTTTGAAACTCTTGCAGGGAGGTGTCGACGTCCTCCTACATGCAGCGCCTGGAATTCTCAAATTGGTCACCCATTTTAGTCATGACTAATCTCGACGTTGCTTAACTTCAGTGATCTGATGGAAATCGGTGTGTCAATGTGATTATGCCGTGACTGATGCTATTAAATCAAGTTATCTGAAAATACTGACTTCCTACTCAAAATTGCACCAACGATTGATGTTATGAGTTTTTTTTCCTTCCTCTTTGGAAAACTCAATCATGTACTGCGAAATCTAAAACAAAAAAAATTTTTTTTCTAAAAACACCAATTGAACACATGAATAAATATTTGCAGATATAAAGAACTTTAACCAAAATGATGGGATTCTGCATTAAATAATCCGAAAAGGGGTTAGTACACTGCAAAAGAGATCAGCCAAACCAAACATTGTGAATAAATATTTGCTAATATAAAAAACTTGAAGCATAAAATTTTTTCCAAAATGACTCGGTTCGGCATAAAATAACCCAAAAACAGTGGATATGTTGTAAAACAAAATAACCAAACCAAACCAAACCAAACCGAACCAAACCAAACCAAACCAAACCAAACCGAACCAAACCAAATACCATAAATAAATATTCAAAGATATGAAAGCTTGAAGCATAACATCCTTTTCCAAAATTACTGGATTCAGCATTAAATAACTCCAAAACGGTTGATATGCCGTAAAGCAAAACAAAACAACCACACCATCTGTTTATGAAAAATATGTTAAGTAAACTTTTATTTTTCAATGCATAAGAAGCAATTATATATCGATGGCCATACCTCTAAACAGCATAATATTAATGCAAGTGTATCCCAGCTGTCGATCCTTGGACCTTCATTATTCCTGATATTCATAAATGATTTCCCTGATAAAATTGTGTCTGAGATGGATATATTTGCTGATGACACCACACTCTATAACAGACGAATGAACAGATATCTAAGGAAATGGCTAAAACCTCCACACTCTATAATAGATATAAACGAAAAACGAATGTACACATACCCAAGGCGATGGCAATTATATACCTAATATATAAAGAAAAGTCAGTCGTATGCTTAAATAGCATGGCATCTGATGCAGTGATACTTGATTCTGCCTGGTCAGTGATTAAACAAGTGTTCAATCCATGTACTTTACATAATGAAAAATGAATTCCAATAAATTTCATCGCCTCCTGACTATATCCAGTCAATCAGTTGCTTCAGTTACAGAAACTTCACAATAAACACAGCAAATTCTCATAATTATCTATGGTCATTAGCTAATCACATCTTTGTATTTGCTACCTACTAAGGAGAAATGGACTTCTGAGAGAGAGAGAGAGAGAGAGAGAGAGAGAGAGAGAGACAGACAGACAGACAGACAGACAGACAGACAGACAAACAGAGAGGATGTGTCGGTAATATAGACCATTAATAAGGACATAACATTTATTAATAGTTGACTTAACAAAATATAAATTGATTGTGATAAAACTATGTGCTACCCCACTCAACAACATCACCTCTGGTCTCAATGGTAGTTTTCTTTTCTTAGATTTTGTAGTTTTCTTTTCGTAGTTTTCTTTTCTTTCATTTTCTCTTCTCATTCTGGCCGTGTCCTCGTCTCCCACAATGGTCACAAGTATAAAAATAAAACAACTCAAAAGAAAGCACCTTCTGTGGATGACAGTTTTGCTTGTGTGACACCATAGTGGGGGAAAAGTCTGTCAAGGCCTCTTTGTCATTGGTTGAGCAATTAATTTTCCTATATGCTCTGAGTCACAGCTTGTGATCCACTGTCTAAAACTTGCAACTGTTGTCAACCAAACACTGTCCACCACTCTCGTAAATCCAAGATTATCCTTGCTAACTTCCTGTCACAAAATTCAGAGCCACACATAAAACCGCCCATGAACCAGCTCCAAATATATCTACCTTTGATGTCCGATCTTTTATCCACTACACCTTGATTAATAATCCTATAAAGTTTCTTTTGTGTACCTTGGTGAACCACTTCCTCTGCATTGTTCTACTGATAAACCCATTTCCTCTTGTCTTTTGTTATACTTCTTTTTCTCTTTCTCTCCAACTTCCTAACACTTGGGGAAGGGAGACACCGATAGTGTCAAAATAAAACTGAACTAGCACAACAGCAGTTATGCCATTTCCAAGATAAATTAGAAGAGTGAAGGGATTCATTAATTTTCTAATTATTATTAGTCATGTTCGAGCTTGCTTGTGTTCCATGCTATCAACTGATCCTTACATGTCGTAGACCAAAGTTTCCCAGACTTCATGGCACCATGGAGTGCCTGAACCGGGCAAAAGTTCTTCACGAAGCACTAAGAAGATAATTTCGAGAATAAATATGAAAAACATTGATTTCAAATTTTAACACTAACTAATGGTAATGTTTACAACCATTTTTTTTTGTTTTTATTAATTAAAAATTATTGCATTTTTTGTTAATCTATTTTTGATTTTATTTTTAATGAACCATTCTGAAACTGTTTACACCTGTAGTTATTTATCATATCTCTTTCAGTAAAAAAGATCAATGATTAACTGTCTGCAGCCATTTAATTTTTCCATATAAAGCATTTTGTCCTCTTTAAGAAAGGGCTTCCGGAACTTCACTCACGGAGCCCCAGGGCTCGGTGGAACCGACTTTGGGAAACCCTATCATAGACAACTTAATGATGACGACTTGATCCTTGCAAGAGGCACAAACAAAATGGCAGCATACAGAAGTTGGAAGGCATCACAAAACGTTTAAACTCAGCACGAGACATGAAAACAAACAATGGAAATAACACAACTACATGAGATCAAGAAAACTTGAATCAGAAAAATTTTAAGCTAACTGTACCCCCTCCCAAATAGTTGTGACGTCCTCGACTGACATCAAATAATTTAATCATGTCGAGGAGGATGGAAGAACCAAGGATGAATAGCAACAACCAGACCTCCACTGGAAGACTGTCAAGAACATTAGAACTTTGAGGCGGCTTTTTATTACCAAATCTCCAGGAAATACTAGAAGTTGCAATTACACTAAGTCATTTGCAACAGGTACCGAAATAGGTGAATAGCACTAGAAATCTGAGAGGACTTGTCACTCAGACTCCAGGGAACACAACGAGTTATTGTCAGTGAGCGATCACTAGTAATGACCTGTATGAGACGCTTTGTATATAATAATAATAATAATAATAATAATAATAATAATAATAATAATAATAATAATAATAAATAATAATAATATTGAAAAACTTGCAAAAAAAAAAAAGAGATTGGAATCAGTGGGATAACTGAGAAAATTCAATATATAACAATGATGAAAATGGCTGAAATATTAAGGAAAGCCCTTGAATGCAGAGACTAACACACATGCCGGATATACAAAAGCTGGTACAGATGTAAAACACAAAAGAGCATCACATGGAATCATGAAAACTGAAACTGTATAATTGTTAGTTAAGCCCTCTGGGAAGAGGTTTATTGCCACCTAAATTCCAGTAAAGACCAATGGTTGCTGCCAACAAGAAATCAATTATAAGCAGCTATTGCAATAACGCAAATTTATCTGCAAAGGTTATCGAAAGAGATGGAGAGTACTGGAAATCTGGGGTGACTTGTTGTCACTCAGACTCCAGAGAATGCCACAAATTGTTGTCAAAGAGAAATCTTTAATGATGGCCTATGTGACTATTCCTAGTGAGTAAATAATTCAGGTAGGCTTATCATTACTACCCAGATGACAGCAAGATATCAATGAGAAGTGGCTATTGCAATAACACAAAGTCATTTGCAATGGTTATCGAAAAGTGATGAGTATTGGAAATCACTTTAGTTAATTATATTCAATGTCTACACACTTTAAATATTTTTAAACCAGATGTTTGTGCTTTCTTTGCAGATTAAACTCATTGATTTTAATGATGGCAGCCAGGCTAACCTTTGAAGAAAAACAATTCATTCTAAAATGCTACTGGAGGCATGAAAACGCTGTTGAAGTGCAAAGACAGTTTAGGAGTGTGTATACACCGTTTTTGGGACACCCTGTATATAATTGTGTTTATCGTGATATTACCGACTCTTCAAGGCCACAACAATCTTTCATCTTTAATATAAAATTCATACATTTTCTGTCATTTTTCATAGTGTTTATGCAATATGCAATATTTACTGCCCCGTATCATACCAAAACGGCACTTATCCTAGGCAGGTTGAACTAGCTTCCTCCAACAGAAATCAAATTCATAAGCGGTCCTTGTATATCCCCTATCAGAGGAGATTACAAAGTTATGTTTTTGCACTTTTTGCAGGAATGTGTCAACGTCCTCCTTCATACAGCGCCTGGTAATCCCAAATGGTCACCCATTTGGTACTGACCAAGTTCACCGTTGCTTAACTCTGATGATTTAATGAGAACCAGTGTGTCAATGTGAGTGTGTTGCAATACATGCGGCGGAGAAAGATCTTTGTAAAGAGAATGATGATGATCATGATGATGATGATGATGATGATGACGACGATGATGATGATTTTTTTTTATTTTAAGACTGCAGACCGCAATTGCCTAAGTTTAAGTGAATCTTGTTTATTTCTCTCCGGGGGAGAATAATGACATTAGGCATCTACAGTTCTTGCAGGGAGATGTCCACATCTTCCTACATACAGCAGCTGACATTTCCAAATGATCCTCCATCAAGTATTGACTAGGTTCAACGTTGCTTAACTGCAGAGAACTAATGAGGACCATTGTGCCAACGTGATTATGTCACAATACTTGCATTAAAGAGAGATCTTTGTAAAGACAAAAATGATGATGATGTTGATCTTCTTCTTCTTCTTCTTCTTCTTCTTCTTCTAAATTATGCATTTTCCTTCCCAAGATTGCAGTCCGCAGACGACAATGTTTAATGGGATGGTTTTCATTGATTTGATGTCGTTCACACTTGATTTATTCATGAACGAATTTTTGCCTGATCAAACAGGAGATTCCTCATCAAATAAAAATAGCTTATTAGAGGAAAGCGTTTGAACCAGTTAGAGTTAGTGACCTCATTTAGTTTATTGGCGAAAGTGAAAAAAATGTCAAAAACAAAATCTATCACAAAATTTACAATTCTTTCTCTTTACTAGAATAATATATTATCATGGCAAATTATGTAATCAAGTTAAAAATAGCAAAAGAATTGTGAAATAATGGCTGAAGAATGTGGATAGTTCTTTCAGTATATCAAAAATTCAGTACAATTTTTTTACAGATCTGTTTCGTTACACAAAAACGATCAATTATTATTATGTCAATGTTGAATCTTTCTGTGTGTATACTCGCCAAGAAAATATATTTTTTTGCTTAGAAAGAAATAGGGGCGATAATATAAATTTCATAAAAGAACCAGCATCGCATATTTATTTAAGTAGTCATCTTTATTTTAAGTGTCAAGTTTTAGCTACCGGTTGACTTTAAAATGTTCTAAAAAGGTTTTAATCCACGAAGATAATATTACTTTATTAGCAGAACCCATGGAAATTCAACAGTAGTTGAAAATAAAAAAAAGAAACACCAGTAAGAAACTTCTTATCACATAATCAAACAATTACATTGATGTTGAACCATGTACCATTAAAGACTTAACTAAATCATGAAGCTCTTGATCTTCAGGTTCTGGTATCCCTGCTGACACAATTGCATCAATTTGATGAACTGTTCTGATCTTATCCTAATCTCACAGCATTATGATTATTTGGCAGTGTAGTAGCACTCTGTTTTGAAATCCACTAACATAAACATTTGCAAATAGAATTCCCAGTACATGTCTGTCTTAAATGTCTTTCAAAAGTTCAACTTGATGTGCATGATGCACAGTGATATATTTGTAAAGTATATAATAATTGAGTATATATAAGAATATGGTTATATTGGGTTTATTGAGTAAATGCTGATGTGAAGTGGGTGCTATTTTTTCCATTGCCTAAAGCTGAATATTCTGTTATTTCAAATTGGCCATATTTAAATTTTATCTTATGTTTGCAATTTGATACCAATTCATTTCTAGTGTTTATTGTGGGTTTAGAGAAAGTGATTATCTTAACTTCTTCAGAAGTGCAAATGTTACAGGATTTAGACCCTGGTGTGTATGATTCGGCTTTTTTTATGTTCCATTTGATTGAGTAAAGAATCTTCTTAAGTGTTAGGTTTTTAATTAAGATAGTTAAAGAAGTGCCCTTTTTTTGTTTTTACACGGTGGTCACCATGTATCAAGGCCTGGAAGCCACTCAGGGATAAGGGTTATTGTAAGTACAGTATGTTAGTGTGGAGATTTATTGAAGTGTTTACTTGAGGTGGTGGTTCATTAGGAATTTTTTTACATTGGACTTGAAGACATCCAGGTTGTAGTCAGGTGGGAAGCAGGCAGACGGAACAGAGTTCCACAGGTGTGCAGTTCTAAGAAAGAAGCTTTCTTCATGGAATCTACGTTTTGATTTATAATTTTGATAAAGAGTGGGGAAAATTGTTGTCAGTGGATTCAGCTAGACGGGTGTTTTTGTGAAAGATTAGCGAGAGGGGACCAGAGATTGGAGGTCAGACGAGCACCTGCCATGGAAATAATGATAAAACAAGGATAGGCTCGCAACGTCTCTTCTGTGGGAGAAAGGTTGCAGGGAAGAGAAAAGGGCATCCCCCACTAAGCCACAAAGTCTATTTTGTACTCTGTTAAGGCAGGATAGGCTGTTTTTAGCAGCTCCTGTCCAGATATGGCAGCATTATTCCATCCTTGGACGTACTTGGCTTTTATATAGATAGAGAATTGCATCAGTAGTGAGATATCTTCTGGAGCGGTAGAAGGATCCCACCATCTTTCCAGCGACCTTGGCAACAGACTTGATATACGTGTTTCATTTCAGATCAGGAGTAAAGGACAAACCCAAAAGCTTGTCAAAACATGGGGCTTCTCCTAGACGAGAGCCATTCATTTCAATTGATGCCAGATGGAGATCAGAGCGTTGATGATGTAAGGATAGGAGTTTGGTTTTAGATGCATTAAAGGTAACCAGCCACATCTTCCCCCACTGAACCATGTGCTCGAGATCAGAGGAGAGAGAATCAGAGAGAACTTTGTCATTTACAGCCTTTGATGTGTTGCCATAGATGGTCGTGTCATCAGCATAGATGTCAATGAATGATTTAAGTATGTGTTTAGGGAGATCATTGATGTAGATCAGGAAGAGAGTTGGGCCCAGGATGGACCCTTGAGAGATTCCAGCATTAATACTGCAGGCCTCTGATTTTTGTCCATCGACCACTGCTCTTATGAGCCTATCAGAGAGAAATGATTTAATGACTGAGAAAACATTTCCAGTTATACCATAGCTGGAAATCTTGTGAAGTAGGCCCTTATGCCATACCTTTTTCATGCCGTGTGTTTTCGCTTTTGAAGGAATGTAAGTGGTTTGAGATTCTTAGTTTTATTAATGTACAAGTTGTGCCTATATAAGTTAGAGTTTTAGTTTCATTATTTAAATGCATATTTAGGTTATTATCTGAATTGGTGTTTAAAGTAGATTGGCTCTGGATTGAGTAGTTTTCAGGAGAAGGGTCAGATGTATATTGTTGTGAATTTGTTGTGGGAGAGCTATTATAAGGATTGTTTTGTAAGTTATTGTTATTTAAGGTGTCTGTGCAATTTAGTAAAGTTGGAGTAATTAAGGTCGAAGTCATTGGTAATTATGTTATGGGGTTGTGTTTCATGTGTGGGGAATTGTGTTACCTTGCAAGAATATATAAGGTCTTTATGTATGCAATCATTATTTAGCAGACAGTCACTTTATTTTGGCAGTTACATTTATTTATTTGTAATTGGAGGAGGCTCTGAGCTTTAATTATTTTACTGTTATTGGAGGATATGATTGTCTGCACTAAATTTGGCATTGTTGAGTATGATATTTTTATGGAGTTTTTGTTTAATAATGTACTGTATTTATGTGAGTATTTAAAAGAGTTTTCTACTATTTTTAAATATTGTTTGGGTATGTTTGGTTTTACATTCGAGCTGTAAGGGAAATTGGACCATATGGATTTCTTTCGTCTTGGTGGTCTATTTTTTTTATTAACCTTGTTGTTGGAATTTCTATTAGTATTAGCAACTTTTGGGATTGGCTTATTTTTGGCTGGAATAGAATGTATTCTGTTATTGTTACTTGTCTTCAATTTAATTTAATCAAAGTTTTTTTTTATATTTCTGCTGAAAGATTTGATATTCTTTTTGAGATGGCGAGTACTATTATATATATATATATATATATATGTATACATATATACCAAATCTTATTTTCCACAATATTTGACGGAACCTCCTGATATTAACTCCTTGTGATGAAGAACACCTGATATTTTCATTGCAAACTTTGCTTTCGTATAAGCTGTATCGCCTGATGAGGTCTCTAGTTACTGGTAACTAACTAACTGAAACATGCTCACTATAGAGAGAGGCTGCCGATTAAGCTACTTTTTATTTGTTTTACATAAGCAGTAATATGTTGCTACACAATCTTGAGCATGTTTCTTTTACATCGTACATATTACATGTCATATCTTGGATATAGAACCCTACTTGTAGAAAAGACTATTAAATATTATTTAAACGCCTATATGCATCTACACTTATGATTAGTACCGTCCTTTAACTCTAATACCTTTCTCACAATTTATATTAATATGTCTCTCAATTACCTCCCATATTACACTTGAAAAAAATCTGATCTATACTGCCATAACTCACCTTATCCACCGTTCCATAATCTCCTTTCACTTACAAAACTTCAAGTCCAATGTAAACAAATTCTTGATGAGCCGTTCCCCTTAAGTAATCCAATTTATCAAATTTACACTTCTAACGATTACTATGATATTGTCCCATTGACTACTGTACACTTTTTAACCCTTATCCTCAAGTGGCCTCTGGGCCTTTATAAGTGGTGATTCCCTTGTAAAAAAAAAAAAAAATCCCTGATAAACCCATCCATAATATCTTAATTAAAACCCTAATATTAACTGGATGGACTCTAATAAGAGTTATAACATTAACACAAAAAATAAAACAATAATCTGTTAAAATATTCCTTAAAAAATCATTATAAAAAACTTGTTATATCCACATTCTTAGAAATACAGATAATTCATTTAATAATATTACCCCAGGTATTCTAAACTATAATAACCATTACCAAAGATCTGTGAGTACCCTTTTGTTTTGGCTCCACAATAAATACGTTTTCAGAACTTACTACCTAGCTCCACTCACGTATTGAGCACTCCTGAAATAAATACTGAAACTTGATACATGAAATGATATATCTCCTTATAAAATTTTATACAGATATATGAAATAAAAACAATATATATATATATATATATATATATATATATATTACAAATGGGTCACTACTTATCAAAGTCTGGAGGCATCTCAAGGATAAGGGTTAATGTGTGTATGATAGTCATTGTGACAATAGCGTAATAATCATTAGTGGAAATTTGCTATAATTTGATTATTTAAGAGGACGGTTCAATGAGAACTTGTTTATGTTGGATTTGAAGACGATAGTATTGTAGTTGGCTGGAAAGCAGACCAGCGAAACAGAGTTCAACAGGTGGGCAGTTCTAAGAAAGAAGCTTTGTTCATGGAATCTGCGTTTAGGTTTAGGCACTGATAGTGAATAAGGGAAATTATTGATAGTGGTTTTTATGAAAGTTTGGCAAGGAATGGGGAAGAGATTAAAGCTCAGACGAGCACTTGCAATGACAATAACGATAGAGCAGAGACAGGCTTGCAACATCTCTTCTGTGGAAAAGACGTTGCAGGGAAGAGAAAAGGGCATCTCCCACTAGGCTACAAAGTCGATTTTGAACTCTGTCAAGGCAGGATAGCATGCTTTGAGCAGCTTCTCCCAGAAGTGCCAACAGTACTTCATCCTAGAACATACTTGGGTTTTATGCAGATAAAGAATTGCATCAGCAGTGAGATATCTACTGGAGCAGTAGAATGATCCAACCATTTTCCCAACAACCTTCGCAACAGATTTGATGTATGTGCTTCATTTCAGATCAGACCCAGAAGTTGTCAAAACATAAAGCGTCCCCAAGATGATAGCCATTCACTTCAATTGGGCCAGATAAGGGCCATAGCGTTAATGATGGGCAGAACGATTATGATGGAAAAAGGGAAGCTTGATTTTAGATGCATTAAAATTAACCAGCCATCCTTTTCCCCATTGCACCACATGCTCAGGATCAGAGGAGAGATAATCAGGTGTGCATTATTACATATTATTTTTATAAGGATCTGTCTGAAAATATAATGATCTCTATACTAATGTACAACGTCTGCTGTTTTCCTACAGCAATGGATTTTTTTTGTGACTAACATGAAACTGAATATAGGCGCCATTTTTTTTCTACGAATGATTGAATTGATTATTGCCAGAAACTTATCAAGAATTGTTTTTCTTCTTTTGGCCTACATTTCTGCATTTCTTCTCACCCTAACCCTAACCTCAACTTCAATTGTTCTGCGATCTTGCAATTAGACGAAACTCTACAAATATTTCCAAAGCGAAACCTTCAAACGGAAATTGAGCTTCATGCAATGCAATGAAAATAAAAAGCAACATTAGGTGGTTTTGAAAGTTTTATTTCAACTTAATTTGAACTTGATTAAATTCAACGTCTGTAATTAATTTGATCTTATTTTTCTTTTCTGAGAAATAATTTCATCTCTATTCTAATTTCTTGTTCTTCAAACAAACTCCGTATTCATTTACTCGCATATTTTATCAACTTATTTATTTATTTCAACGTTAAACAGCAATAATAAATGCTCATGAAAAGCAAGAATATTAGAAAAAAAATCTGTTTTTTTTTTATCCTTTTTCTAAAACAAAATGAATAACTTTGTCTTTTATCATTTGACCCAATAGAAAGTGTTTAATGTTTGCTTGTTATAATAAGAACTACCAATCAGTGCTAATTTATTTTTCCTAATTTTTTAGATTATTTTTTTTTCTTTTTACAAAGCAGTTACCACTTATCAAGGCTTGGAGGCCACTCGAGGATAAGGGTTAATGAGTGTACGGTAGTCAATGGGACAATATCGTAGTAATAGTTAGTAGTGAAAATTTGGTAAATTGGATTACTTAAGGGGAGAGCTCATCAAAAATTTGTTTATGTTAGACTTGAAGACAACCATATTCTAGTCAGCTGGAAAGCAGGGAAACAAAACAGAGTTCCACAGCCGTGCAATTCTAAGAAAGAAGCTTCGTTCATGGAATCTATGTTTAGGTTTAGACACGGATAAAATTATTGATAGTGGTTTCAGCTACACGAGTATTTTTGGTGAAAGTTTGGCAAGGGGGGGTAATAGATTGGAGCTCAAACGAACGCTTGCCATGGATATAACGATAGAGCAGAGACAGGCTTGCAACGTCTTTTTTGTGGGAAAGAGATTGCAGGGAAGAGAAAAGGGCATCCTCTACTAGGCTACAAAGTTTATTTAAACTCTGTCAAGATCTGGCAATAGTACTCCATCGTAGATGTATTTAGCTCTTATACAGGCAGAGAATTGCATCAGCTTGCAATGTCTTTTCTGTGGGAAAGAAGTTGCAGGGAAGAGAAAAGGGCATCCTCCACTAGGCTACAAAGTCTATTTGAACCCTGTCAATTCAGAATAAGAGGCTTCTAGCAGCTCCTACCCAGATGTAGCAACAGTACACCATCCTTGGACATACTTAGCTCTTATAAAGGTAAAGAATTGCATCAGCAATGAGGTATCTACTGGAACAGTAGAATGATCCAACCATATTTCCAGCAACCTTAGCAACAGATAGATAATTTGTATTATCTGTATTATTTGGACTAGTGTTCTCATCTTGAGTGTTAGTTTCGTAACGTTTTGCGAATGGATAAAGTACTAGGTAAAATTCAGTTCTAAGTGAAACTGTTTTGGAGGTTAAAGGTTCAATCCTCAATGCAGGCAATGCTAAGAATTTCGAATTACTGAGGACTCCTACTCACTCAGAGATGTTGAAATGAAAGCACACTGATCCCGTTGGGAACCCACACACGTTGTGTGCAGTTTCAGTCGCAAAAGAAGACCAAGACAAAGAATAGGAAATAACTCTAACTCGCTTGTTTTTTTGTAGCAACAACAATTTTTATCATTCTCTCGTTATCGCTGTGACGTCACTCATGTTATGATCTTCTTGAATGTCTTTCACACTTCACATGTGATCACGAACATTATCCACATCTCTAACGTGATCATTCTCTTTTTTCTTCCTCACTGATGTCATTTTGCATGCATTTGCCTCGCTATGTTACATCGTGGATTAAATAAAGATTTTCATTCGAAATTCAGTGCAGATTCAAAAGTTTGAAAGAAAGATTCTTGAGTTGAACAAGATACAGCTGAAAAAAAAAAAAAACTGGGAGTTACATCGGCCGAAACGTTGTGAAAATAACACTCAAGATAAGAACAGTAGTCTGAATAATACAAAAAAATACTGTTTTAATTTATAGGAATACTATAAAATTAATTCTTGAACAATTATGCACCATTTTTATAGCGACTGGCAAGGATTTTATTTATCTGCTTCCAACGGCAGGAAGATTAGACACAAGGTTAGGAAAGTGGGGTTGAAAAAACAGCACTACAGAGGAAGAGCAATCTAACTGAAGAAATTTTCCTGGGAAGCTCTATTGACATTCCACAGTAAAGGCGCCTCAGGCGATTAGCAATGAATTAATCTAAAAGAGTGAGATATATGGAGATAAAAATCAAAACATAATGATACTTAATCTTACGTCAAGGATCCTTATTCCAATTTTAATCCAAATCCATTACATGATTTTGATGCTAGAAAATGTTTCAAATTTAAGGCTTAAGCTCAAGACGTCTTAAGAATAAATTGAAATTCAGGTAATCTTGTTTAATTGCTGTTTCAATGGAAAAGCGAAATTCAGAAAATGAAGAAAAACATTTTTCAATTGAAAATTACTTTCAACTTGCTATGACAACGTGAAATCCTAGCCTCTCCATTTTAAGAAATTTTTTTAGTGGAAGCCGTTCTTACTATGAAGAACGAAGTGTTTGAAATTAATCATCTAGCAGTCTTCATTTCAGTATCTTCTAGCTGCTTACATATCCTGCCAGAAGATACTAATGTGAAATTGGCAGAGATTGGGTCATAAACTGGATAAGTACCAATAAAAAAAAAACCATAGTTTATACTGTTTTAATTTTTTAAACCGAATTTGCCAAATTTGATAGATTAGAATTTTCTTTGTGTAATGAAAGTGGATTGTTTGCAAGCTAAAAAGATATTTGCTGGCTGACTGGACATTTTACCTCTAGTAAGTAAATTAGTGGTCGACCATAGTCAAAGGCTTTTGAATTGAAAGCCATATAATTTCAGAAGAATTTTCGATGGGTAGCTAATCTATACAAGTTCTGGAGATGAAAAGAGTTTTCGGTGGGTAACTAATCTTTTAGTCTTAGAGATGAAAAACGGGTTTGGTGGGTAGCTAATCTGTAGAAGCCCTGAACTTTAAACTTCTTCATGCAAAGAGCAAAGAGCTTTCTCACGTGCACACGAACAAATTATGTTCAGGAATTCAAAACGATCCAATATTTTTATAGAGCTATTCCAGTTTCTGATTGGTTGCTAGCAGAACGTGACTCCATTTGATTGGTCAGTTCCTATTATCAGTGTCTATAAGTAGAACCTTCCAATTTTCTTTAATCATATGCCTCATTCATATAAAAAATGTTGTACTAAAGGCAAGCCTAATGCTTCCATTTCATTAGCTACTACACTAAAGTGTAGAAGAAGACGACACTCCTTTCCCATGGTTACTCCACTTACCCTTTATTCTAACCTTATATTGTTGAATGTTTAGAAAGTGAGCATCAAGTACCATTTTTTAAAGTCTTTGGTATGACTTGACCAAGGATTGAACCCTGGTGTACCATTCTTTTTATGAATACTTAACATTATGACAAACGGACCTCTTAAAACCTCTTAAATGTTAAATCTTTCGACCTGTCATAGAGATGGCCTAAAGTTTACCAGTTTTACATACCTTTCGATGTGCAATTTGTAAGAATGAAAAAAAAGGCTTCATTATTTAAACGAAAAGAAAGAAAAACGTAGGAAAATAAAAGGAGAAAGGAAAGAACAGGAAAGGAAAGAAAAAGAAAGGAAAGGAGAGAGAAGAGTTTAAAACATCGTTAGAAAGTTCTTACTTTAAAATACGTAATTCTTTACTTTTTTTTAAGTATATAAGTTGAGGACACCGTCTATGCCTAAAAGAGACAAGAAAGTGGACCTTTGCTTAACTTTTTTGCTTCCCTTATTTTGTCTTTTAATCCTCACATTCCATAAGCGATGTTTCTGACAAAGAGGAAACAATTGCTGTTTACATAGTCGGAAGCTATCCATCTAACATTTAGCTCCTTACACTAAGTGTCTTCATGCATTGTCTGGATCGATTTCCATATTCTTTTTTTATGAAAATCGCTCCAGACAAGACACGGAGCCACCTGATGCAAGGAGAAAAAAATACTACTTCAAAATGAAAAACTAGTCAGCAATAAGCATTAGATGGAAAAATAAAGAAAAAAGAACAAGCAAGAAACAAAAGGTCTAACTTTTCAATGTATAATTATTAACTTTTTAATGTATAATTATTGTTTAACTTTTCAATGTATAATTATTGTTTAACTTTTCAATGTATAATTATTGTTTAACTTTTCAATGTATAATTATTGTTTAACTTTTTAAAATTATTTTTCAAAATTTTTGTCCGATCCTGCCCCTTCCCACCTTAAGATACTCTTAACAAAAACCGGATGTTTGATTTATTTATTTCATTTCACACACACAAAAAAGTCTGACAAAACAAAATTAGGCACAAGATCAATCAAAAACGTAGGGAGTCTATGGCCATCCTTATCACTGTACCATTGATTGGTCTAAGCTAGTCCTAGCTAAATATGTCGGCCGTTTTTATTCATTCAAAATTTCATTCGCGTGGGGGGGGGGAGAAAATATTACAAAAACAAAAACAAGCAAAAAGTGTAAGTAAGGCCTTCCTAACACTTTCTAGATGGTAGACCGCCCACTGTTTTCCAGCTTCAGGGGGGCCCGAGAACAAATAGGTCGTTCTCTATCTTTCAACAATCGTGTGACAGAAATCGACATAATTTCTTTCTTTCTGCTCATTTGTGATTACCGATCAGATCTTATAAAAGTGTCGTATCAACACGTAAAACTAAACGAAAATTTCATGCACAAAGTTTCTTTTCTAGAACTATCCATCTATGGAACACAATACCATGGGGCTGCTTCCCAGCTGACTATAACATGCCCGCTTTCAAGTAATGTAAATAAGTTTTTGTTAAGCCGCCCTCAAACCCTATCCGAGTTCCACCATTAGCGATGGTATTTTTTAACACTTTACCTGACAACCATCCTTGAGTGGCCTTTCTCCTTTATAAGCAGTGGCCCCTAATAAAGAAATAAAAAGCAGTAGACTAGGCAGTATATAAAGGGTATATCTGCTCAGTAAGCCACTCATTTGCCTCATTCCCCTGGTTTCGAAGCCTGAGAAGACATCATCGATTATAATAATTATTTTTGTTGAACCTTTCTTTTCTTTGTATTACTTGTTTTGATCAGGCTACTGTTCTCACCTTGAGTGTTATTACTGCAACGTTTCAGTCGATGTAGCCTTCGATCTTCATCAGACGTGTTGGTCGCCATCTTGGAAAAGAAAAGAGAAAATTTACTGGCTCCATATGTTGTAAAATGGAGATAATCTTCTGCCAAACTTTATTAGAGTTACCTCCCTTTGGCAACCAAATTTATTTTCACACGTACGAAACCACGGTGAAAAAACAAAAAAAACTTGAAGAATACAAAACCATCTACAGAACCAGTAACTTTTTTCTTTTCTTTTTTTTTTCAAGATGGCAAGCAACATGCCTGACAAAGGTCGAAGGCTACATCGACTGAAACGTTGGGCAAATAACACTCAAGATGAGAAGAATAGTCCGATCAAAACAAGTAAGACAAACAATCAGCCATCATCTAAAACATCCAGAACTTTGTTTTCTTCTTTGGCTTAAAGAAAAATAGAAGTGTTTGAAAAAATAAAAAAAAGGAAGAAAATATTGTTTTTATATATTAATACAAAAACGATATTTTCTTCATTTTATTATTTTTTCAAACACTTTTTCTTTAAACCAAAGAAGAAAACAAAGATGTAGGAAAGAAGAAGATGTAGGAAAGAAGAAGATATAGGAAAGAATAAGGTGTAGGAAAGAAGAAGATGTAGGAAAGAAGAAGGTGTAGGAAAGAAGAAGGTGTAGGAAAGAAGAAGATGTAGGAAAGAATAAGGTGTAGGAAAGAATAAGGTGTAGGAAAGAATAAGGTGTAGGAAAGAAGAAGATGTAGGAAAGAAGAAGATGTAGGAAAGAATAAGGTGTAGGAAAGAAGAAGGTGTAGGAAAGAATAAGGTGTAGGAAAGAAGAAGGTGTAGGAAAGAAGAAGATGTAGGAAAGAAGAAGATGTAGGAAAGAAGAAGATGTAGGAAAGAATAAGGTGTAGGAAAGAATAAGGTGTAGGAAAGAAGAAGATGTAGGAAAGAAGAAGATGTAGGAAAGAAGAAGATGTAGGAAAGAATAAGGTGTAGGAAAGAATAAGGTGTAGGAAAGAAGAAGATGTAGGAAAGAAGAAGGTGTAGGAAAGAAGAAGATGTAGGAAAGAATAAGGTGTAGGAAAGAATAAGGTGTAGGAAAGAAGAAGATGTAGGAAAGAAGAAGGTGTAGGAAAGAATAAGGTGTAGGAAAGAAGAAGATGTAGGAAAGAATAAGGTGTAGGAAAGAATAAGGTGTAGGAAAGAATAAGGTGTAGGACAGAATAAGGTGTAGGAAAGAATAAGGTGTAGGAAAGAAGAAGGTGTAGGAAAGAAGAAGATGTAGGAAGGAAGAAGATGTAGGAAAGAATAAGGTGTAGGAAAGAAGAAGGTGTAGGAAAGAAGAAGATGTAGGAAAGAAGAAGATGTAGGAAAGAATAAGGTGTAGGAAAGAATAAGGTGTAGGAAAGAAGAAGATGTAGGAAAGAATAAGGTGTAGGAAAGAAGAAGATGTAGGAAAGAATAAGGTGTAGGAAAGAATAAGGTGTAGGAAAGAAGAAGATGTAGGAAAGAAGAAGATGTAGGAAAGAATAAGGTGTAGGAAAGAATAAGGTGTAGGAAAGAATAAGGTGTAGGAAAGAAGAAGATGTAGGAAAGAATAAGGTGTAGGAAAGAATAAGGTGTAGGAAAGAATAAGGTGTAGGAAAGAAGAAGATGTAGGAAAGAAGAAGATGTAGGAAAGAATAAGGTGTAGGAAAGAATCAGGTGTAGGAAAGAATAAGGTGTAGGAAAGAAGAAGATGTAGGAAAGAATAAGGTGTAGGAAAGAATAAGGTGTAGGAAAGAATAAGGTGTAGGAAAGAAGAAGATGTAGGAAAGAAGAAGATGTAGGAAAGAATAAGGTGTAGGAAAGAATAAGGTGTAGGAAATAAGAAGATGTAGGAAAGAATAAGGTGTAGGAAAGAAGAAGATGTAGGAAAGAATAAGGTGTAGGAAAGAATAAGGTGTAGGAAAGAATAAGGTGTAGGAAAGAAGAAGATGTAGGAAAGAGGAAGATGTAGGAAAGAATAAGGTGTAGGAAAGAATAAGGTGTAGGAAAGAAGAAGGTGTAGGAAAGAAGAAGATGTAGGAAAGAAGAAGATGTAGGAAAGAATAAGGTGTAGGAAAGAATAAGGTGTAGGAAAGAATAAGGTGTAGGAAAGAAGAAGGTGTAGGAAAGAAGAAGATGTAGGAAAGAAGAAGATGTAGGAAAGAATAAGGTGTAGGAAAGAATAAGGTGTAGGAAAGAATAAGGTGTAGGAAAGAATAAGGTGTAGGGCAGAACAAGGTGTAGGAAAGAATAAGGTGTAGGAAAGAATAAGGTGTAGGAAAGAATAAGGTATAGGAAAGAATAAGGTGTAGGAAAGAATAAGGCGTAGGAAAGAAGAAGATGTAGGAAAGAATAAGGTGTAGCAAAGAATAAGGTGTAGGAAAGAATAAGGTGTAGGAAAGAAGAAGATGTAGGAAAGAAGAAGATGTAGAACAGAATAAGGTGTAGGAAAGAAGAAGATGTAGGACAGAATAAGGTGTAGGAAAGAAGAAGATGTAGGAAAGAAGAAGATGTAGGAAAGAATAAGGTGTAGGAAAGAAGAAGATGAAGGACAGAAAAAGGTGTAGGAAAGAAGAAGATGTAGGAAAGAAGAAGATGTAGGAAAGAATAAGGTGTAGGAAAGAATAAGATGTAGGAAAGAAGAAGATGTAGGAAAAAAGAAGATGTAGGAAAGAATAAGGTGTAGTAAAGAATAAGGTGTAGGAAAGAATAAGGTGTAGGAAAGAATAAGGTGTAGGAAAGAAGAAGATGTAGGAAAGAAGAAGATGTAGGAAAGAATAAGGTGTAGGAAAGAATAAGGTGTAAGAAAGAATAAGGTGTAGGAAAGAATAAGGTGTAGGAAAGAAGAAGATGTAGGAAAGAAGAAGATGTAGGAAATAATAAGGTGTAGTAAAGAATAAGGTGTAGGAAAGAATAAGGTGTAGGAAAGAATAAGGTGTAGGATAGAATAAGGTGTAGGAAAGAAGAAGATGTAGGAAAGAAGAAGATGTAGGAAAGAATAAGGTGTAGGAAAGAATAAGGTGTAGGAAAGAATAAGGTGTAGGAAAGAAGAAGATGTAGGAAAGAAGAAGATGTAGGAAAGAATAAGGTGTAGGAAAGAATAAGGTGTAGGAAAGAATAAGGTGTAGGAAAGAATAAGGTGTAGGAAAGAATAAGGTGTAGGAAAGAAGAAGATGTAGGAAAGAAGAAGATGTAGGAAAGAATAAGGTGTAGGAAAGAATAAGGTGTAGGAAAGAATAAGGTGTAGGAAAGAATAAGGTGTAGGAAAGAAGATGTAGGAAAGAATAAGGTGTAGGACAGAATAAGGTGTAGGAAAGAAGAAGATGTAGGACAGAATAAGGTGTAGGAAAGAAGAAGATGTAGGAAAGAAGAAGATGTAGGAAAGAATAAGGTGTAGGAAAGAAGAAGATGTAGGACAGAATAAGGTGTAGGAAAGAAGAAGATGTAGGAAAGAATAAGGTGTAGGAAAGAATAAGGTGTAGGAAAGAATAAGGTGTAGGAAAGAAGAAGGTGTAGGAAAGAAGAAGATGTAGGAAAGAAGAAGATGTAGGAAAGAATAAGGTGTAGGAAAGAATAAGGTGTAGGAAAGAAGAAGATGTAGGAAAGAAGAAGATGTAGGAAAGAATAAGGTGTAGGAAAGAATAAGGTGTAGGAAAGAAGAAGATGTAGGAAAGAATAAGGTGTAGGAAAGAAGAAGATGTAGGAAAGAATAAGGTGTAGGAAAGAATAAGGTGTAGGAAAGAAGAAGGTGTAGGAAAGAATAAGGTGTAGGAAAGAAGAAGATGTAGGAAAGAAGAAGATGTAGGAAAGAATAAGGTGTAGGAAAGAATAAGGTGTAGAAAAGAATAAGGTGTAGGAAAGAAGAAGATGTAGGAAAGAAGAAGATGTTGGAAAGAATAAGGTGTAGGAAAGAATAAGGTGTAGGAAAGAATAAGGTGTAGGAAAGAAGAAGATGTAGGAAAGAAGAAGATGTAGGAAAGAATAAGATGTAGGAATGAATAAGGTGTAGGAAAGAAGAAGATGTAGGAAAGAATAAGGTGTAGGAAAGAAGAAGATGTAGGAAAGAATAAGGTGTAGGAAAGAATAAGGTGTAGGAAAGAATAAGGTGTAGGAAAGAAGAAGATTTAGGAAAGAAGAAGATGTAGGAAAGAATAAGGTGTAGGAAAGAATAAGGTGTAGGAAAGAATTAGGTGTAGGAAAGAAGAAGGTGTAGGAAAGAAGAAGATGTAGGAAAAAAGAAGATGTAGGAAAGAATAAGGTGTAGGAAAGAATAAGGTGTAGGAAAGAATAAGGCGTAGGAAAGAATAAGGTGTAGGAAAGAAGAAGATGTAGGAAAGAATAAGGTGTAGGAAAGAATAAGGTGTAGGAAAGAAGAAGATGTAGGAAAGAATAAGGTGTAGGAAAGAATAAGGTGTAGGAAAGAATAAGGTGTAGGAAAGAAGAAGATGTAGGAAAGAATAAGGTGTAGGAAAGAATAAGGTGTAGGAAAGAATAAGGTGAAGGAAAGAAGAAGATGTAGGAAAGAAGAAGATGTAGGAAAGAATAAGGTGTAGGAAAGAATAAGGTGTAGGAAAGAATAAGGTGTAGGAAAGAATACGGTGTAGGAAAGAAGATGTAGGAAAGAAGAAGATGTAGGACAGAATAAGGTGTAGGAAAGAAGAAGATGTAGGACAGAATAAGGTGTAGGAAAGAAGAAGATGTAGGAAAGAATAAGGTGTAGGAAAGAATAAGGTGTAGGAAAGAATAAGGTGTAGGAAAGAAGAAGGTGTAGGAAAGAAGAAGATGTATGAAAGAAGAAGATGTAGGAAAGAATAAGGTGTAGGAAAGAATAAGGTGTAGGAAAGAATAAGGTGTAGGAAAAAAGAAGATGTAGGAAAGAAGAATATGTAGGAAAGAATAAGGTGTAGGAAAGAATAAGGTGTAGGAAAGAAGAAGATGTAGGACAGAATAAGGTGTAGGAAAGAAGAAGATGTAGGACAGAATAAGGTGTAGGAAAGACGAAGATGTAGGAAAGAAGAAGATGTAGGAAAGAAAAAGGTGTAGGAAAGAAGAAGATGTAGGACAGAATAAGGTGTAGGAAAGAAGAAGATGTAGGAAAGAATAAGGTGTAGGAAAGAATAAGGTGTAGGAAAGAATAAGGTGTAGGAAAGAAGAAGGTGTAGGAAAGAAGAAGATGTAGGAAAGAAGAAGATGTAGGAAAGAATAAGGTGTAGGAAAGAATAAGGTGTAGGAAAGAAGAAGATGTAGGAAAGAATAAGGTGTAGGAAAGAATAAGGTGTAGGAAAGAATAAGGTGTAGGAAAGAATAAGGTGTAGGAAAGAAGGTGTAGGAAAGAAGAAGATGTAGGAAAGAAGAAGATGTAGGAAAGAAGAAGGTGTAGGAAAGAATAAGGTGTAGGAAAGAAGAAGATGTAGGAAAGAATAAGGTGTAGGAAAGAATAAGGTGTAGGAAAGAATAAGGTGTAGGAAAGAATAAGGTGTAGGAAAGAAGAAGGTGTAGAAAAGAAGAAGATGTAGGAAAGAATAAGGTGTAGGAAAGAAGAAGATGTAGGAAAGAATAAGGTGTAGGAAAGAAGAAGGTGTAGGAAAGAAGAAGATGTAGGAAAGAAGAAGATGTAGGAAAGAATAAGGTGTAGGAAAGAATATGGTGTAGGAAAGAATAAGGTGTAGGAAGGAATAAGGTGTAGGAAAGAAGAAGGTGTAGGAAAGAAGAAGATGTAGGAAAGAAGAAGATGTAGGAAAGAATAAGGTGTAGGAAAGAAGAAGATGTAGGAAAGAATAAGGTGTAGGAAAGAAGAAGATGTAGGAAAGAAGAAGATGTAGGAAAGAAGAAGGTGTAGGAAAGAATAAGGTGTAGGAAAGAATAAAGTGTAGGAAAGAAGAAGATGTAGGAAAGAATAAGGTGTAGGACAGAATAAGGTGTAGGAAAGAAGAAGGTGTAGGAAAGAAGAAGATGTAGGAAAGAATAAGGTTTAGGAAAGAATAAGGTGTAGGAAAGAAGCAGATGTAGGAAAGAAGAAGATGTAGGAAAGAAGAAGATTTAGGAAAGAATAAGGTGTAGGAAAGAATAAGGTGTAGGAAAGAAGAAGGTGTAGGAAAGAAGGAGATGTAGGAAAGAAGAAGATGTAGGAAAGAATAAGGTGTAGGAAAGAAGAAGATGTAGGAAAGAAGAAGATGTAGGAAAGAAGAAGATGTAGGAAAGAATAAGGTGTAGGAAAGAATAAGGTGTAGGAAAGAAGAAGATGTAGGAAAGAAGAAGGTGTAGGAAAGAAGAAGGTGTAGGAAAGAAGAAGATGTAGGAAAGAGGCAGATTTGAAAACTGACCTGTGCTTAGCATAAGTTGTTGTCTCGTTCTTTTTTTGTGCCCATTCGCTTTTCTATTTTAGTGCCAAGATCAGACGAAACAACGTTATAATATCATTGGACCACACATTTTGGCACAAAATTTGTTGAAGCTAAAAAAAAAAATGAAATAAAATTGCTATTAATATATTTTTTTTCTTCTTCTTCTTCTTCTTCTTCTTCTTCTTTCCACCGATCATTAGTAATTGTTTTATGGATGTGTGTAGTGTTGGAGGTTAAGAATTACTTTAAACTATGAAATATTAGAACTGACAAAAAATTGGACAGACAATTCCGAGCAAGAAAAACAAACAAAAAAAAAAAACAAATTCATAAAATGAAAACCTATTTTGGCACGCTGACACTCACATGGGTCATATTCCTTGGACGATTACTTGTACATTTCGCAGACAAATAAAGATTAAAAGATCACAAAAGTGCTTTTACCGTGTGTGGCGAAGATAAATAAATACTTTGTCTCTGCAGAGGAGTACGTTGGATACGTATATATATATATATATATATATATATATATATATATATATATATATATATATGCAAAGGAGTTACCACTTATCAAGGCCTGGAGGTCACTCGAGGATAAGGGTTAATGAGTGTATGGTAGTCAATGGGACAATAGCATAGTAATTGTTAGTAGTGGAAACTTGGTAAATTGGATTACTTAATAGGAACGGCTGATCAAGAACTTGTTCACATTGGATTTGAAGACGATCATATTATAGTCAGTCCAAAAGCAGGAAAATGGAACAGAGTTCCACAGCCGTGAAGTTCTAAGAAAGAAGCTTTGTTCACGACACCAGGCACCTCTTTCCTCATTGTACCACATGCTCAAGATCAGAGAAGAGAAAATCAGAGAGAACTTGGTCATTTATGACCTTTGAAGTGCTGCCATAGATGATGGTGTCATCAGCATAAATGTCTACAAATGATAGTTAGAGGGATAGCTTACGATGTGAAGACTAGCAGAAGTTTGCGGAACTTATCTCATGTCGATCTTACTCTAATAATTCCCAAGATAATAAAAGAAGCTCACCACTTTAAAAAGGTTGTCCTCCAACTGCAGCCCAGTGCAAGGTTATCAGTCGTCGACGTGTCTGCTCTAGATACCATCTACATTTATAGTCGTGGCCTGGTGACAGGTTTCCACACAAGCCATTACATTTTTATAGACATATAATGCGCATAGACTACATTGGATCCCACCCTTTTTTCGTGCACAGAGCACGTGATTCCTATGAATGATAAAAGGCAAATAGTGTAATTGCTACGCTCTTTCTTTCTCTTCTCTGTTAGAATTTGCTTTCTTCATCACTTTCAAGAGCAAGTAAGTTTTTCCCCCACTCTTTATCTGTGCCTAAACCTAAACGTAGATTCCATGAACAAAGCTTCTTTCTTAGAACTGCACGCCTGTGGAATTGTCTTCCGTTTTCCTGCTTTCCGGCTGACTACAATATGGTTGTGTTCAAGTCTAAAGTAAATAAGTTCTTGATGAGCCGTTCCATATAAGTTATTAAATTTACCAAATTTTCATTACTAATGATTACTATATTGACCAATTTCTACTGTACACTCTTTAACCCTTATCCTTGAGTGGCCTCTGGGCGTTGATAATGTGGTGATGCCTTTGTAAAAAAAAAAAAAAAAAAAAAAACAAAAGTAAGAAATCTATGGAAAACTGCGAAATTAGAAACTCCTATAAAACAAACAACCAAAATCTAAAGACAGAGAATTTTCGAGCCTCACACCCTGAACAGGACTCCAGAACTTTGGCTTTTGGTTGGAGAAAATGGAACGGAATTGATGACTCACATATAAACCTTCTCCATCTTCCACATACATTCCTACAAACTAGCAAGAGTCAGGCAAACAGAAAAAAATTACCCTCCCAACCACATGCAATAACAAGAACAAGGTAAACCAATTCACACACAATGTCATGCTGCTAAATATAAATATACGTACTAACAAGAACAAGTTAAAACAATGCACACATACCCACAATCAAACTTTGAAACAAACTTTGGTCTTTCAAAGCATATTTTACATCTCTGTAAAATTGTTAATCTCCTTATATAATATTTTGATTGCAGAAATTCTCCTCTGAGCCAAAGTACCAAAGGTTTTCAACAACAGATGCCACATACAAATTTATTATGTCTAGACTATTAGCCACTATCTTTTGTAACTTTAGAACGACATTTAGACATATTTAGTCGTTATAATAAAATCCTACATTTCATCCTAGGAGCAATACCATCACAATCGCAGCATCTTTAGACAAAGTAGCCCCTAAATATTAAATCCTCCTACCACTCGCAGCCAAGACTGGGAGGAAATATACACATTCTACAGATATTGTGCTTGCACCTTTCGTAACTGGATCAGAAACTTATAGACATAACTTAATCTTTCCATTTCCCAATTCAAAAATAATAAATTATCTCTTCTAAAATTCCACCCATTCTCATTGGCTGAGAGCTGACAATTCGATTATTCTAGAATCTACATCTTAATACATAAACGAACGCTCCAGAACTTTTCAAATGTGACAGCAATCTCTACAAGAGGCAATCGTTTTTAAAAAAATAAACCAAATACGAACATAATAATCGCTCATAAACAGAAAGTTAAATACTGATAACCTTACACTTACCTATACACACATTAACAACATGCCACTATCCCCAACCCCCCAAAAAACAAACCCGGCAAAAAAAATATGTATGGGTACCATTGTCTATTTTTCGATTTCAGAGCGGTTTAGTGAACCTTACATGATGCTATTTTTTTGGTTTCCTTTTACTTTGTTTTATAATGGAGCGTTTTTAAAATCTTTTTGATACTTTTTTTTACATTTGCTTTTAATGTGGACGATTTAAATTGCTCACATATGTTTCTATGATTAGTTACATTACAATCATGTTACTTATCTTGCCTACATAAGTTTTCCACTATGCTGGTTAAGAAAATCTCATTTATATTTGGCATATACAAGTAGTTTTCGAGATATAAAGACCTGTATCATGCATTTTAAATCAGTGGCCACCAGATTTGTACACACACAAAGAACAAATATAATTCTATCTAACCGACACTGCCCCCCCATTTTTTTTGTTGGTTTATAATATTTGCGGGTAGGTATCCTGACAACGATTATCAAGGTTAAATTTAGGGCAAATACTTTGACAACAGTCCCTCCCCTCACAAAATGTGGTGTCTATTCCTATAGCTGTTATGTTTGATCTTGGACCAATCATAATTTCTCTGGAGTATTATTTTACTTCTCTTTTCCAGGCGTATTATCGACACTGCACATACATTATCTTTGTTTACATTCTTTTTTTTTTATAGGTAAATTTTTACCTTAACTCCACTGCCACCTTTTTCTTTTAAATGACGACTTTAAACGGTTTTCGACTATGCTGATTAAGAAAATCTCATTTATATTTGGCAGATACAAGTAGTTTTCGAGATATAAAGACCTGTATTATGCACTTTAAATCAGTGGCTGCCAGATTTGTATGCACGCACGAGAAACAAATGTAATTCTATCCGACCGACACTGCCACAATTTTTTTGTTGGTTTATAGTATTTGAAGGTGGGTATCCCAACAACGATTATCGAGGTTAAACTTGGGGCAAATATTTTGACCCCCCCCATTCACAAAATGAAGTGTCTGTTACAATAACCATTTTTGACATGGGAAGGTTGGAGGGTGTCTATTCCAAAAGCCATTCTTAACACGAGGAAGTTGGGGGTGCCTATTCTGAAAGCCATTCTTAACATAGGGAGGTTGGGATTGAGAAACAGCGCCAACCGTACATTAATTTTTTATGAGAGGGGGGGCATGCTTCCACCGGATATCACTGGTTAACAGGTTCTGCTAGTTACGAATAAATGATAAAATAGGCAGGAAATCTTTTTCTCATTGTTGTAATATTTTTAAATATATATTAGGGTATGATTAAAGAAAGTTAGAAGGTTCTACTTGTAGATACTGATGATAGGAAATGACCAATCAAATAGATCCACATTCTGCTAGCAACCAATCAGAAATTAGAATTGATCCATAAAAATATTGAATGTTTTAGTATTCAAGCACATAATTTTCGTGTCAACACAAGAAAGAGCTTTGATCTTTGCCTGCAAGAATTATAAAGTCCGAGACTTATACAGAACAGCTATCCACCAAAAACTCATCTCCATGACTTGTACTGAATAGCTACCCATCACAAAACTGTTTTGAATTTAAACATGGCCTTCAATTCAAAACCATCAATAAAGCTGACACTGACTACCAAACAAAAACTGTTGGATATTCATGACTGAAACCGGGTGGAGAAGCCAGGCATAGACTGCAATTTATTTGAAGCAAATATGGTTATACATTTGTAGACAAGGCTGTTTGCTCTTTTAGACTTCAGGTTTCTGCTCTACAGATGAGGTGACGATGACAAGGAAGATATAGTTCCTTCTGATTAATTATTATCTTTCTCTCAGATAACGTGAAAGCCTAACCATCTTCCCGTGTCAGAAATATCTTTATTGTTCACTTGACTATGTCTAATTATTCAGCCAAATGAGCAGCAGAAACCGGAAGTTTTAAAGAGTAGACAATCTTTACTATAACTCGGTTGTACTGTTATAATTCTCTTAACGATTCCACGGCTGGCATTTATGAAGGAGAGGTACTCTATATTTATCAGATTATTATCGATTTATTCGCCTTCTGAAAAAAGATTTTGGAATTAAGTTAACTTTATGTTTTGGTTCTTCGACTAGCATCATTTCTAGTTTGTTCTTCTCTGTACCTAGCTCTTTCTTTCTCTTTAGATTTCTTTCTATCACTCTCATTTGTTCTCTCTCTCTATTGATATCTTTATCCATCTATATGTTCGACTTTCTCCAAGCAAAATTACCCAACGCTTGCTGCGGGCCTGTCAGACTAAAATCAAACACCAAAAAAAAAAAAAAAAAAGTATCCAATATAGAATATTCCCTAAAAGTTTTTTTTTATTTACTATTAAGATTTGTGAAATTACAAATATATATATACATATATATATATATATATATATATATATATATATATATATATATATATATATATATATATATATATATATATATATATACATATATATATATATGTATGTATATATATATATATATATATATATATATATACATATTTATATATATATATATATATATATATATATATATATATATATATATATATGTGTGTGTGTGTGTGTGTGTGTGTGTGTGTGCGTGTGTGTGTGTTGGGAATATTCTGTATTTGATACGGTTTTTTTTAGGATGTTTGATTTTAGTCTGACATGCCCGCAGCAAGCCTCGAGGGACTTTGCTTGAAGAAAGGCATATTTTCTTTATATCTGTCTCTCTTTCTATTTCTGTCTCTCTTTTTCTTTCTCTCTCTATTTTTCTCTATTAATGGCAGTCATTCTCTTCTTCTTCTTCTTCTTCTTCTTCTTCTTCTTCTTCTCCTTTTCTCTCTCTATCCCTATCGATTTCTCTTTCTATTTTAACATTTCTTCCTCTCTATTTATGTATCTCTCTTTCTATTTCTCTCTCTTTCTTTTTCTCTTTATTTCTCTCACTCATTCTCTCCCTATCGATCTATCTTTCTCTATACTTCTTCTTCTCTATTTATTTATCTCTCTATTTCTTAAAAAAATTACAGACAAACAGTGACCCCCCACCCACTACCACCACAATTGTTGTATTTTCAGACACTTTTTTTTTTACATGCGGCGACTCATAAAACAGCAGATCTCATTAAATAAAAATAAATTCAGAAGATTTGCTTGAGATATTTTAAAGACTTGTTTGGAATAACAATATAAATATAAGTAGCACAACGGAAAACGGAATGCATTGTGCTTGGCATTAGTCCACAGGAAAGAAAAAGAAACACCTGGAACTGGCAGGAAACTGGAATTAACAAGAACATCACCATCATATGAACAGATAGGCAGGTCACCTTTCCAGATCTACAGAGAACAATTCGATAATTAAAGCGACCAAGAAGAATGCCAAAAGCCCAATAGAGAGACATTTCCCAATCAGAACAGTTTTACACCACCTTTATGTCAATATGCGAAAACTAAAATAAACATACAATGATACTAAACCTTGGGTCTAGAACTATTATTTCAATACTGATCACAATCCATTACATGATCTTGATTCTAGAAAATGTCTAAAGGTTACCCCATTTTTTTATTGTATTTTTACCCTAAACAAGACACAATGCCATTCTAATGTAATCTGGGATATAATTTGTAGGGGTATTACGTAGGGAGTTGAGCAACAAGATGTTTGTGTACTTTAGATTTGAACTTCTGCATGTCAGTACAGACAGGGAAACAAGAACCTGGAAGGTATTTCCAAAGTCTAACAGTTCTAGGGAAGAAATTATTTGAGTAGAAGACTTTCTGGCGTCTAGGGATCTCTACTGTGTAGGGGTGAGATTTTGCTGTTTGTCGAACGTCCACCATTAAAATACTTATAAACAACAGAGGGATGCAACATTTTGTCGCTAGGACAATAGTTGAAACCTAGCTGATGGTGCAGTGCCTATTAGATTGGCAACTCTATTTTGAACCCCGTCCAAGAGGGAGAGATTAATAGTAGACGCACCGGACCAAATGTGGCAACAATGCTGTATACATGGGCGAATGGTGGCCTTGTAGAGGTACAGGATATTGTCAGGCATAAGTAACTTAAGTTATGTAAACCTTATGTATAAGGGTTCATAAGAAGAAATTGAAATTCAGGGAATCTTGCTTATTTAGTGTCTAATGACTCTGGATAAAATTCAATGCAAATCTGAAATATTTGAATTTTTAAATGGGAGTTTGTTTCCATAATATGTACTCGTGAAAACCCTTAAAAATACTCCAAAGAAGCTGAAATTTGGGTTATATATATATTAACTGGTTGCTAATATGTATGGTGTGCACTCAGATAGAAAGATGTTTTAAGGCAAAACATGAAGGCGATCGATATCAACATTGGGTCATGGGAGAGCATTGCAGATGACCGCTCAAGATGGAAAGGAACCGTGAATGCAAGGGATGAAAAATTGATAAACGTTGCTGCACGTAAGCATCCAGAAAGGGGGACATCATTGCAAACAGTCCAGGGTCACACATGTTTGTAACCTTAGCAATAAAGTTTTCTACTTCCACATTGGTTTATTCAGCCATAAGCAGTTCTGCTCCAGCCAAGCAAACAACCGAGATAACTAGGCTAAAGATGATTCATCCATGGTCAACCCTGAACATCTACTATTACTGTTACTATGGTTTAAATTTCACCAAAATTAGAGATATCTCAATTTTTATGAAAGGCTTCCATCATTTTCTTTTTTCAATCCATTTTGTATAAAAGTCATGTTTTTTTTTTTTTTTTTTTTTTTTTACTTTGGAGTCACAACTTATCAAGGTCTGAAGGTCACTCGAGGATAAAGGTTAATGAATGAAAGGTAGTAGTGTAATAATCATTAATCGTGTAAATTGGGTGGAATCTGATTATGGATATTTATGGGATGGATAAACAAGAACTTGTTTACATTGGATTTGATGACTACCATGTTGTATTCAACTGGGAAGCAGGGTAAGAGAACAGTGTTCCACAGTTGGGCACTTCTGAGAAAGAAGCTTTGTTCATGGAATCTGCGTTTAGATTTAGGCACAGATAGAGTGTGGAGGAAATTGTTGATAGTAGTTATAGCTAATTGAGTGTTTTTTATGAGAGTTTCGCAAGGGAGAACCAAGATTGGTGCTCAGTCGAGCACTTGTCATGAAAATGACGATAGAGCAGAGACAGGCTCGCAATGTCTCTTCTGTAAGAAAGAGGTTGTAGGGAAGAGAAAAGTGCATCACCTACTAGGTTTCGAATCCAGTTTTGGACTCTATCAAGGTTGGATAGTGCGTGTGTTGGCTCTTTACATCAGGCAGCTATATTGCAAACTCATAATGGTCTGTTAATTAGTTTAGGAATAAATGCTGTATATATATATATATATATATATATATATATATATATATATATATATATATATATATATGGAGAGAGATATATAAACATATACATATACCTTACTTTAGATATAGTTGTTTTTACATTTAATCTAAGAATCAAAATGGGTTCTTATTTCTTTGGTCTGCAGAAACAAAGAATAATTAATGCCGTAAGAGAAACTATTTGCTTTTTTTTTTATCATGTAGAACATTTCCTGATGTTTTTCGGTTGCTACTATTCATCGCATTAAAAATTGCTGGAGGGCAGCGGAAAGCTATACAAACCTCTGATTGGATTGGTAGATTCGAACGTGTTTTCTTATAGCTTTTATTTACTTTATTTGCATAGACATGCAAGGCAGACATTTCTAAAAGTTTAGTTGTTTTTTGTGCACGTCTTTTGTATTATCTGTTCATCTACCTATTTGTGTCAGTAGATGATTGTTATGAAACCATTGATCAGTATATATATATATATATATATATATATATATATATATATATATATATATATATATATATATTTCAGAATAATGTAATGAAATATACCTACTAGTGTGCAAATCCAGTGATTTTCGGTCTTACAAAATATTATTACATGCAATATCTTATATAAGACAAATCCCAGCTAAATAAAATTGCTCAATATTCAGGATAGAGCAAATAAAACAAAATTTAGGTATTAAAATTTTATGATTTGAAAAGGTTATATAGTGTATTTAGGCACTACACTATATATATATATATATATATATATATATATATATATATATATATATATATATATTTATATAATGTATTTAGGCAGCTTAATTTTCATTCAGACAGATATTGTTAAATAGCACAGAGTGTTTTTGCCTAATGATCTTCTTTTATATATAGTTTTTCCTTTTTTTGAATAGTCACTCTCATGTCTCGGTCGAATTTGTTTGGGAAAGTTCCCTAGTCGTTTTCTGTTTTTTTTTTTGCAAGTACTTTCAACTGATTTTCTTTGGTCGTCTTCAGGTAGTTTTTTGCTTACTCGTTTAAAATCTGGATGCTTGTATATTCTGATGTTCAAATTACATTTAAATTACGAGACGTTTCACTATTTAAAGTAATTTAAATGTAGTTTTTTTTTTTTTTTTACATGGAAGTCACCAATTATCAAGGCCCGGAAGCCACTTGGGAATAAGGGTTATTGTGTGTACGGTAATCAATGGGATAGTATCATAGTAATCATTAGTATTGGAGATTTGATAGAGTGCCTTACTTAAGGGGGCGGTTTGTCAGGAATTTGTTTATGTTGGACTTGAAGACATCCAAGTTGTAGTTAGGTGGGAAACAAGCAGAGTTCCACAGTCGTGCAGTTCTAAGAAAGAATCTCTGCTCATGGAATCTACGTTTGGATTTAGGCACAGATAAAGAGTGGGGAAAATTAATTACAGTAGTTTCAGCTAGACGGGTGTTTTTCGTGAAAGATTGGCGAGGGGGGACCAGAGATTGGAGCTCAGACGAGCACTTGCCATGGAAATAACGATAAAACAAAGACAGGCTCGCAACATCTCTTCTGTGGGAGAGAGGTTGCAGGGAAGAGAAAAGAGCATCCCCCACTAAGCCACGAAGTCTATTTTGTACTCTGTCAAGGCAGGATAGGCTGCTTTTAGCAGCTCCTGCCCAGATATGGCAGCAGTACTCCATCCTTGGACGTACTTGGCTTTTATATAGATAGAGAATTGCATCAGTAGTGAGATATCTTCTAGAGCGGTAGAAAGATCCCATTATTTTCCCAGCGTCCCTGGCAACAGACCTGATGTACGTGTTCCATTTCAGATCAGGAGTAAAGGTCAAACCTGAAAAACCAGTAAAATAATCCAACTCCGACGGTATATATATAAACAATATATATATAATTTATTACGGCAGCTAATACATTAATTGAATAAATATGCAACACACTCACGATTAGAGTTTAACGGTTAACAAACACATAAACATTACGACGCCATATTGAAAAGAAAAGTTTGTTAACTCTGCCTTTTTATAAGGGAGATAACTTAACAAATTATATGCATATTAATGTCAATATAAAGGGAGACAACTTAACAAATTCATCTTTAAAAGTTTTTTTTTCTTTTTTGATTTTTAATTTCAATCATTCAAACTGCCTTGTTGTAGGACGCTTCTCAATAACCAAGGGGATGCACCCCATTTAGTGAGGCAGTCTGCCAATTATCTTCCTGTCTCTTGCCATTGGAACTCTTCAATCTGTTCATTTTCCACAAGTTCCTTAATACCACTGATTTCGATCCGTAATCGTTTTTCTTTGACAGATTTTGTTGATTTGACCGCTTCATAGAGAGATTTACAATCAGTGACACAAATCATAGACTTTTGGGATTTGTTCTTCCTGTTGTCAATTCACCAAACAGGGTGGAGATGAAGACAGCCATATCAATAGCTTCAGACATTGAAATTGTTTCTGCAGCTAAGGTACTGTGGACAATCCGTCTGATTTTCTTTGAGTTCCACCAGATCGGTGAGACTTTCCCAGATGTCCCAGTGAGGAATATGACATAACCTCCCTGACTTCCACCATCAGGAAGATTTCCCAAAGCGGCATCACTAAATATCACCAAACGTAACTGATCATTGTAACCAAGATGTTGATACTTCAATGATAGCTTGGATGCCTTAGCTTTTCCAATAATTTTGTTGGCAGTTATCAGGTCCTTTATGGTGCTATGGTTAAGATTAGTCGCTAGACTACAGACATCAAATAATAAGTCTGGTCGGCTCTGATGCGCTAACCACAACAATTGGCCGATCTTGGATCTGAGTGAATTTATTTCAATTTTTGTTAGCGGTGATTCTTTTTCCATGGTCCTTGAACAATTTATTGGAATGGATGATATACTATCGGTATATTTGCTTTGGTTTATTAATATTTCTGGACCGTAGCAATTAAGCCCAATTCCACAGTATTTGAAGACCTTACTATCCTCTTTTCCAATTTTAAACGCGCTGCGTATTTTGCTGATGGTATTGTTGAATGTCTGGTCCCCTGACCAAATGAAGTCATCTACATGACACGCCAAAACTCCAGCTAGGTTACCAGATTTACTAATCCAGTAGAAAACTGTAGGGTCCATTTGGGACATTACACGGCCATTTTCAATCATAACTGATTTCACTTTATTATACCACTGCAGAGAAGCATCACTCAGTCCATAGACGCACTTATTTAGCCGCCATATCTTGTCACTGAAAGCTTCTTTGGGTGGTCTGATTTATACTTCCCTATCCATAGTGTGACCCTGCAAAAAGGCAGTTTTTATGTCTATGGAGTGTAGACTCCATTGATTTTGGGCTGTTAATGCCATAATAAGTCTTACGGATTAATGAGCACAGGTTGGTGAATCCTTTTGAATGTCATTCTTAGGTTCTTCAAAACCTCTAGCGACCAGTCTTGCTTTTTGCATAACCCCATTAGGTGTGTTTTTTAAACTACACACCCAGCGTGTAGATATGCATTTCTGTCCTGCATCATCTATTTCAGTAAAAACATTGTTTTGCTTCCAGTTGTCAAGTTCTCTTTTCTACCTGCCACCATCATTATAGTGTCTCCTTCTGTGGGTCCTATCAGTGGTTCTGCCACATTAAGATCCGTGACTTTACTTAAATCTACCGACATCTCTTCATTCTCCAAGTTTACTGGCCTTTGGATTTTCACATTTAACCAATGTTTGTTTCTGCCGGTGGCTTTTCCAGCCCGACTTATTATTTCCACCTGTATTTGCCCATTGCTTCCCTTTTGGTTGTATGTGATGATGTTACCAGGCTTTATCTTGGCTATAGGATCGGGTTGTGGATCATTTTTTGTCCCAACCTCAGCTGTTTCAGTATATTCCTCATCAGATGTTTCATAATTATAGTCCTGGCTATCAGTGGGTTTTGATGTTACTGAAATTTCATTAAAGTTTACATCTGCAAGTGGTGAGTTACACAAACGCAATCTGCATTTATGTACTCTCACAAACATTCCACCATGTCTGACAAATATCACAGGACCATCCTGACCAATGACAACACCTGGACCCTTCATTCTTGATTGTCTGGTCTTTTGTAATAAACTTTATCCCCCGGTGAGCAGAGATCAGGTGTGGAGCGTGTTTGTTTCCTTAAGGCCCTCCTAATTTTCTCAGATGATTCAGCTTTGATAAAAGCCTGTCTTGCAGCATGCAATCCATTTATGTTGTTTTTTACAACTTCACTTGTGGTGGTCCCTTCTAGTGCAGGTGGTTTATCAATAAGGATCGTGGGAGTGTTTGGGTTTCTTCCCAAAACTATCTGATAAGGGCTATATCCATGTACGTTTTGTAACGAATTCTTTGCCATAATGGCCCAATTTAGTGCTGTTTCCCAATCCAGAGTGTAGTCTGACCTCAACTTCAATAATATTTCAGTTCGTATCTGATTGTGTCGTTCCAATAGACCATTACTCCAGGGGGAATATGCAGCAGTGGTAGAGATATCTATGTTAAAATTTTCAGCCATATCTTTCATTTCAGCATTGTCGAACTTACCTCCCAGATCACTGAACATTCATTTAGGTGCTCCATGGATACTAATCCAGCATTGAATGAATTTTTTTACAATTTTAGATTACTGCTTAGTGTTAGTGATGCAACCCGCACTGAACCGGGAAAATTCATCTATGATATGCAACTACCATAGGTTAGGTTCGAGTTGATGAAGATCCATGGCTACAGTATGGTTGTAGTCATTAGCTAAGGAAAAACCAACAACTAGTCTTGGTGCAGGTTTTCTATACTTCCTACATATTTCACAATTGGCTAAAATTTTTTCCAAAATTTTAGCGACCTCCACAACATCTGAATCAGCAGACTTTAATAGCAGTTTTAATTTCTCAGCTGAGGCATGTCCAAACTGCCTGTGCAGTTTTTCTAAACTTTTTATTTTTTCTTTATTGGTCATGTTATCAACAATTAGCACATCGGAATGGGAGTTTCTTGTATGATGACTACTACCAAGAATATCTACACAGTAATGTCCACTAGATGTGAATTGTAGGTCCATTGGCTTCCCAAACATGACAGCTTTGTCTGAATTAAGATCCAGAACAGCTCCAGCCCTCTTCAACGAAGCTTTACTCAAAAGCAGAGGAATATCAGCTTCAATTACCTCAGCACTTATATTACACCTAGTGGAACCTATTATCGCCGGTAGAGTTACCTGGGTAGAGGAGTTTATAATTTTTCCGTCACCAAATCGGAAGGGTCTATTACTTCTCTTAATAATAATATCTTCTTGGTTGATATTCTTTTTAAATTCATCCAACCATCTTTGGCCACAAACAGTCCGAGTACAAGCTGTGTCAATCACTGCCATGTTCAATGACTCAACTAAAAAAATTTTACTTGGAGAATATTCATCGTGTGAGAGAAGTGTGATGTTACACTCTTCCATTTCTGTTTCTTTATGCTCCAATTCGTCTGTTTCGGTTAACCTAACAGCTTCACTTTTGTGGGGGCACTCTCGCCACCAATGCAAAACGTTCTGGCAAATAGAACATTTAGTAACTTTCCCATATCTGTTAGTAGGGTTCCCGTTTCTAAATCTATTAGATTTTCCCGTATCTGATCTAGGAAAGTTACGGGATTTTTGTTTCCTTGATGTTGTTGCATATAAAGAAGTTTCCTGCTTTACAATAGGCTCCTCATTAGAAGGTATAACATTTGTTTTTCCAAATATACGTTTTAATGCGGACTTCATGTTTTTATATTTCAATTCTGACGAAGCACATGCTGTCAATGCGAGTTGGTGCTGTTGATAATCCAGGCCTGACTTATCTAATAGTTTAAAAGCTAGGATGGCATCCGGCAAAGTCATTTCAAACTTGGTACTTTTGAGATATCTCTGGTCGAATTCTATAATATATTCAGAGATACTCATGTTTTCAGGCCGCTGGAATTTATCAAAGTTTTGGTAAGCCTCATACATAGAGTCTAGAGAATCCTTTAAAAACAAATTGTCTAATACATTAATAAGATTCGACATACCTTCGTCTGTGTTGAGTTCTTCCACTTCAATTCCCATAGCTGCCCGTTTTGCATTTCCGTTAAGTGAAAGGCTAACAGCCAATGCCTGTTTGTTCTTTGGTAAATCCGTCATCATTGTCCAAATCTTTATTTCATTTTTCCAGCATGGGTAGTCGTTCTCAACAAATCTAGGGGGATTTTTGTAGTTAACGGCCATTTCCTCTTTGTGGTCGTTCGTTAAAAAATCTTCAATTATTGTTCCGTAGATCGTTTTCGCTCGCAACTACGCTCTGCTACCATGAAAAACCAGTAAAATAATCCAATTCCGATGGTATATATATAAACAATATATATATAATTTATTACGGCAGCTAATGCATTAATTGAATAAATATGCAACACACTCACGATTAGAGTTTAACGGTTAACAAACACATAAACATTACGACGCTATATTGAAAAGAAAAGTTCGTTAACTCTGCCTTTTCATAAGGGAGATAACTTAACAAATTATATGCATATTAATGCCAATATAAAGGGAGACAACTTAACAAAACCCAGAAGCCTGTCAAAACATGGAGCCTCCCCAAGATGAGAGCCATTCATTTCAATTGTTGCCAGATGGGGATCAGAGTGTTGATGATGTAAAGATAAAAGCTTGGTTGTGGATGCATTAAAAGTGACCAGCCATCTCTTCCCCCACTGTACCATGCGCTCAAGATCAGAGGAGAGAGAATCAGAGAGAACTAGGTCATTTACGGCCTTTGATGTGTTGCCATAGATGGTCGTGTCATCAGCATAGATGTCAACGAATGATTTAAGTATGTGTTTTGGGAGATCATTGATGTAGATCAGGAAGAGAGTTGGGCCCAGGATTGACCCCTGAGGGACTCCAGCATTAATACTGTGGGCCTCTGATTTCTGCCCATCCACCACTACTCTTATGAACCTATCGGAGAGAAATGATTTAATAATTGAGAAAATATTTCCAGTGATACTGTAGCTGGAAATCTTGTGAAGTAGGCCCTTATGCCATACCTTATCGAAGGCCTTCGATATGTCAAAACAATTGCCCTGGAAAGGAAGCCTTTGTCACGATATTCACTAATCCTATGAGATATAACCGTTAGCACATCTGTTGTAGATCTTGCGGAGCAGAAACCATATTGCATGTCACTAAGAAGGTTGTTTCTGTTGAGGTGGTTGACTACTTCTCTATTTAATATGGATTCCAACAAGTTACTCATGACACACAAAAGACTTATTGGTCTGTACTGAGAGGGAGATAATTTTTCGCCTGAATTCTTAAATACAGGGCATACTGATGAGGTTTTCCAGGGTGTTGGAAAGCACTTCTCCTTAAGGCAACGCTTAAACAGTTTTGTAAGTATGGGGATAAGTTCTGGTTGGAGCTTTTTCAGCACTATAACTGGAATGAGTGAGATATACTCAGGCGGATTCGAACGGTGTATATCTAAGGATTACAAATGATTAGTTTGTAAAATCCCAGACATCTCTAACATCTAGAGTATTTGGTTGACAGGAAGATTTACCGATATTAGGTTTTTTTGTGCAAGGCTTTTTGATTGTCGGTTAACTAAATATATTTTAGAACTTTTTCACTGCAAAAACTTCTTCAGGTTTCTGATAAAAAATGGTCATGTGATCATTTTGCATAGAAAAGCAATTGATGAAAAACAATGGCTGACACTGGCTGCCAGCCAGTTTCCAATGTCAGAAAAAGTTGTTCCCCTCACTTCTAGCTGATAACTTTACTTGATGATTATACCGTGACCATCATCATAGATGGCCTGTCAGCTGAAAAATGACGTCATCGCCATAGGTCCTAGCAAGCAAGATAAGTGAAACACAGACTGTCGATAATGGGCAGACATTTTTTACAGAAAGCGTTAGAAAACTTCAAAATTGGATTAAAAAAGATAAACATGATACTTTGTACTGAAACTCATCCAATATTAATAATAAAAATATAAATAATAAAAAACGAATTGAAAGGGAGAAAAGTTGTTAAAAAGTTTAAAAAGAAAAGTAATACGATTTTCTTTGTATGTAACTGAAGTTTATTCAATAGAAATAAATAAAAATGAACAATAAATATTTTTTAAATCCAAAAAACAATATTTTAAAAATCAAAACTGAAAAATAAACGATAAATTAGTTTAACTGAAATACGAACAATAAATTAGTTTAACTGAAAAACGAACAATAAATTAGTTTAACTGAAAAACGAACAATTAGGTTAACTGAATAACAAACAATAAGTTAAAAATCAAATTCAAACAAATGTTAGTATAAACAAAGTTACTAAGGCAGAAATATTTCAAACATTGAATATTAAAACTTTTCAAGAATCTGTTGTAGAATTTAATTAAAAGTTTGAATTTTTCTTTTTCTGATATATCTTTTTTTTTTTTACTAATATTCTCATTCTCTTTGCGACAAAAATTGTTTATAAGGGAATTCGATGAACGCCATATCAGCATTTTTTCAATTTGCTGAATAGTATGACCCTCATCACAAGAGTCAACATGAAATAATCGATTTTGATCAGGCAAAATATTTAGTTATGTACATGGCTAATTTTCTCTGATGAATAGAATGTAAAAAAGAATCGCATTTTGTAACTTTGTTTATAACTATATAATTACATAAGACAAAATTATTAGTTATATCATTTGCGTATAGCAGAGAACCTCTGTTAATACCCTGAAAATAGCTGTTTAATTCAGCTATTTCTTCAACAGCCTCTCTCCTGGATATTAAATTTTTGCAGCTATTGCATTTCAGTTTTTTGAAAACTGCATGACAGCAATAACCTGCCAAGTATGATATTACAGGAAGTACTTCCTTGCATTGATTAACATCATCTTCTGTTACATCTATGTTAAATTTATAAACATGTAACTCTTGCTCCCTTGTCATTTCATCCCAGTTAGTTTCTTTTAAATTTTTCAATTCAATAGTTCTATTATTAATTGGTAAGCTCAATTTTAAAACTGACAACATTCTGAGTTTTTTTTCACATTCATACACCTGACGTATCGATATATTATACTGATCTCCACTAAGTTGTCGATACTGGCCAAACCTTGACTCAAGGTTATCTGTCTGAAACTTTCCTGGTAATATATACACCATGTTCAGTACATTTATACAATATTTAGTCAATTCTAAAATTGCGTAAATAGTATGGTACAAAACAGTATATGTTTCCTTTGTTAACTTACCAGTTCTTCCAGGAATGCTATTCCAAGTTTCCAACCAGTTACAGAATACATTTAGGAAACTATAATTATCACTATTTAATGTAAGTGGATTAGCATATTTATTACGAAGTCGACAACCTTTATATAGTGTTTTCAAATTCAGTATTGTCCACCAAATATAAACTATTTGAATATATTCTGCGATTTCTGCATAATTTGGCAAGCATTCCTGTTTTCCTAAGGTTAGCAAACATTGAATAGTATATTCGCTGAAAATTTGCAAAACCAAATTAACATTTTGCCTTTCAAAAGTAGTCGGAGAAAGAGCTTTTGAAGTCAACTTATAGCAATATTTCACAAGTGATTGAGATTCTAGGACATAAAGTTTATGTAAACTAGAAAATGGAGTACTTTGGATGTTATCTAATTCATAATTTCCATTATAACAAAACTTTGGGAACATCGTGCATTTACGTTAATCTTTTTGGCCAAGCCAATTGTTTCTAATGCATTTTAATATATGCACTGAGTCGAATAAGAAGAAAAGAGGGCTAGACGTTCTTACTAGATGGGGATGTACAATTGAAAGCTTTGATGGGCTGTAAAAGAAAGACATAGCTTTTTTATTTATTGCATTATTATCTGTTATAACAGATAATACCTTAAACCCTATATCTTCTAAGACAATTATTACACGTTTAATTATGTCAAATAAGTTCTCAGCTAGAAGACATTTAGTTGGCATAGCATGCACAACATCCTTATATTGTGAGAAAACACTGCTAAGCATAAAAGCAAATGCACTTGTGGCAGGTTCATTGCTGTTGTTAGCTAAGCAAACAATATTACTACCTTTATAATCAAGATAAGGTTTGAGATGTATTTCATCAACAAGTAAAGATACTGTGATGTCATTCTGCATTAGTAACTTGAACTTTCTTTCAATATACACGAGAAAATTGTTATCGTGTTGTTCAATGACAGGATTCATAGAAGTTGATAAGATTAATCTTCGAATGGTTGAATAGCATGGTAAAATTACATTTTTAGTGTCTCTTAACAGTCTGTACCCTCACGGGGAGCAGTTATATAATAAGGAAGAAAATACCATCATTTCACTCGAATAACTAACCTTATTCATTGTCATTATGTTAATTTGTTCATATATGAACTTAATGGCATTAAAATATTTAAATGATTCATCTTGCACTAATAGCAAAAATGATAAGATTAATTTTAATAAAGAACTTATATTAGAAGTTTTCATTTCTTGTTCTTCGATTTCCATTTTTTTTCATGTTTTCCATCAAAATCTGCAGAGTATTTTCCTCTGTTACATGTTTAGGAATTCTATACTCCCCTGTAGCACTCATTTCGACATCACTACAGAATACTCTAACGGCCAAGTCCGGTTCAATCACCACAGACATTTTTATTTTTGGGCATGGGCATCTCTTTATATGGCATATAATGATAGTATTGTCTTGCCTAATAGAAGTCCAATAATTTTTATCTATAAACGTTAATTTTTTTTTCTAAATCATCAATATTATTGAAAGTTTTATGTTTCCATAACTCTAACTCGTCAGCAACACTTTCACATAATGCATGCTTAAGAGCAGAATTTTCTAAATGCATTTTCTTTGCGTTAGGAGACTCTCTAAAAGTGGTTGATGACGATAAATAGGAGGGACAGTTTGGTAATATTCAAGGAATAGCACCATCCTTAAGATAGGGATTTTTTAATTTAACACTAATTGTCTTTCTAGTCCCTTCATCAAATGCTGATGCCTCTCGCTGTATATCTTCAGGTCGAAAATGAAGTTCACATACCTAAAGAAATAATTTAAAAGAAAATCGTACCATGTTTGACTTAATACAAAAAAAAAAAAATTACATGAAAAAAAAACGATAAAATAAAAAAAATAAGATTAATGTGCAGAATTAGTCCACCCTCGAAAAATCCTTTGAAATTACCACTTGCATAGGTTTTCGGGAGTGCTGAAAACGAAAATAACGTTTAAAATTACGGCAAACTAGTAGTTTCCAAGATATAAAGAGATTTTAGTTAAAAAAGGGGGGGGGGTAATTTAACCTAAAACGACCACCCACTTTATGGCCAATTTTTTTTTTTTACATGGGCAACGAGCAATTCTTTTAAAAATTACATTTTCGCCTCAAACAAGGCGAAGTGCCTCTTTCATGTAGGAATGAACACAACTAAACATAAAATGAGCACCTACAGTTGACTGCCTCCCCCCCGACAAAAATTCTGCTTACACTTTTTGAAAGGGGGTGCTCATTTTACGTTAAACTGTGTTCATTGTATGTTGACTCCCAACCCCCAACATAAAGGTGGCTATACACATTTTTTCGCTTTTATTTGTTAAAAAGAAAGCGCCCTAAAAAAAAAAAAAAACAATGACCATAAAGTGGGCGCTCATTTTACGTTAAATTTTTATAGAAAAGTGATCCCCTATTTTTTAAAACTAACATTTTTTTATATGTTGGAAACTACTCGTTCGCCGTAATTTTAAACGTTATTTTCGTTTACAGCGCCACTAGCAGTATCAGAATTTTGGGGGGAATTTTTGACAACCCCCACACAAAACTGCGAATAACATATACAAAACTCGTAATTTCTCCGTTTAAAGTGGGTTGTTCATTTTCTTTATGGAATATACTTCCAAAATAAACTATTAAAATTGTTTAAAAAATAATAGAAATATTATTTTTTTATTGCCGGCATTTTGTAAGCACATTTTTTAAAATGAAAAATAATATTTCTATTATTTTTTTAAACAATTTTAATAGTTTATTTTGGAAGTATATTCTCCAAAATTCTGACACCTACAGGGACATGACATTTACCACAAATAATTATTAATAAGCTTTTGGGATAACAAAAACGGCCATAAACTTTTTTTTAAAGTTTAATCTATTTCACGCTGATATAAATATTGCACAGTAAAATAGTTGAACTAAAAAGATAAATGATTTTTTTTATTTAGAATTATTTAAGCAAGGAATTCCGTTTTTACGATATCGCTTTTATTTAATTGTTAGGTGAAAGTACATAATATTTTCACCATACTCCCCATTTTAAATAAGTTTCTAAATAATAGTTTATTATTTCAGCACATGACTTAAATTACATGTAAAATTCATTTTTTATATATATACTTTGATTTTTATTTTAAAATACGTTCTAAAAAAGAAATAGATAAAAATAAAAAAAAGGCGGGTGTTTTTGTTGTTTTTTTTTTTTTAAATATCTCAAACCCTTTAACACTTACTCTGCTATATTTAGATGGAGTAAAATCCTTTCTTTTTATTGCATTAATCCACTGGTAAATTATTTCCTTTTTGGGGGGAAATGAAAACACGGTAACTTTTGGTTCATTTTCGTAGTTACCTCGGCATTTTGGAACTATACATTTCGAGGGCATGTTTAAATTATTTAACCCTCCAAAACTTTAAACCAGCTTCCGGTTTAGTCATGAGACACGGGATCAAATTGCAACAGACCGATGTTCATGACGTCACCAGACTAAATTATAATCGTCGCTAGGCCATCATATTACGGTAGCCACGATTATACTCACCCTCCTTTTTATCCACCATAACAAAACAATACTCATTTTGTAAGCGGTCAATATTTAATAACTATCTAGGTAAGAGAATAGAAACAAAATATTCTTTAATACATTTGAAAGTATAAACTATACTATTAATCAAATTCTAAATGTTTATCATTCAACCACGGTAGTGGTTTCATTCAACCACGGTAGTAGTTGAATATATGCTTAAGTCCGAAATTGAATGAATCGAGACACATTCAAACCCCCACCACTAATTCCGTTCGCAACCAAATTTCAAACAGCTTATATAGTTGGATAGAACACCTCATTAGCTACATTTTGAAAAAAAAATTTCGAAAATTGGTTCAGTAGAAAAAAGTTACAACAAAATATGTGGGTTCACAAACAGGAGAGTAAGTACATAAGTGACTAACGCTTTTTTTATTTTGCATAACTTTTTTTGTATATAAATATTTTTTACTGCGATTTTGCCAATATGACATGTTAACGTAACGGGTAGAGTACCGGGGGTTGGTGGAAAGATTTGAGGTTCAATCCCGTGTATCGTTTTTTTTATAATTAAAAAACCGAACTTTTTTTTTAATAACTAATTTTTTTTAACTCTCCTTATGATTTTATAGCAAAAAATGGTGAATTTATCGATTAAAAATATTAGTGAATTCTATGATATACATATTCTTTGAATGATCTCAAATTTTTCGTTATCACATTTGATGAAAAATGTAATCCCATTTTGGCAATGCGTCTGAATGCTTTTGAACCCGCGACCAGCACTGCGATGTCATCAGCAGCAGCCTGGGCATAAATATTCCTATTTTTAAACTCCTTTAAAAGAGGATTCAGCATACAGTTCCATAGTAAAGGTGATAAAATCCCACTTTGGGAGTTTCATTTAACTACTTCCCTTTTAACAGTTGCCCTCAGTAGTTCTACTTGAACTGTTCTGTGCCTCATCATATACTCAATCCATCGGATGAGTACTGGTGGCACATTGAGTTCTCGTAGCAACTTGAACATACTACTGAAGGGTATGTTGTCAAAAGCTCCAACGATATCTAAAAAGACACCGAGTGCCATCTTTTTTGTTAGTTTACGCTCTATACAGATCATGAATTCATGAACCGCAGTCTCGGTAGAGACCCTGGCTCGGAACTACTGTGATTGAATGATAAATATTGCATAAATGTGTGTTTGAGAGCTAATTTTTTTTGACAATCATTAATAAATATTATAAATTTATATATTAATACAATAGCAATGCCTGGAAAAATTATGGATTATATGGAAAAATGCGCGCATGAAAAGTAATATTCTTAAGATTTTATTAAACCTGGAAAAGTAAAGGACAAGAAATTTAACCTGGAAAAGTAAAGAACAAGATATTCTAGTAAAGTAAAAAATAAGAATTTTTTAGACTTAAAATATTGCAGCTAAAAATAAAATTTGAATATTGATAAATATTTTATTTATTATTTGCATATGTTGTTTATTGTTTAGTTAGAAAGAATTAAATGATCTTAATTATGATATAATAAAATTATTACTTTTTATGTAAATTATAAAATTATTAATTCCATCTACTAACTAACTAATGAATTAATTTTCTTCAAACAATTTTCACTACATAAATATATGCAAATAATAGGGGGGAAATAAGTTCAATCCAGCGACTGACACCCTTTCTAAGGAAAAGGAGAAAAAGTGTCGTTTTTGAACGATAGTTATTTTGGTGAGTGTACAATTCAAGTCAATTTTGTTTTTGAAGAAAAAGTAGTCGCTGTTAAAATGAATTACAATGCGATTTAGTCGACTTGTATGTAAAGTCGTTTTTAAATGGGACATTTTAAAATTAATTTCTGTGTCTGTCGATTGCGTGACACTGCTGTCCGAACTTTCACCTTCCCGTGCCCACTTGACGCGTCTTCTCTCCACTCCAAAACGAACTTCTGCAATTTTAGCTTTTCTCTTCTGCAAATACACCTTCTCTGCTCGCAATCAAACTTCAGAATGCCTCCCTTCCCCAAATCACTCCTCTTTTATCTCCAATCAGGAGCATCTCATTTGCATACCTCGTGGTCACCCTGTAGGCATATAAAGAAACAGGGCAGCCATTTTTATTTCTTTCTTCTTCATTATGAACACGAGGTAAGCCACACAAAAACGCGGTCGGTCGTTCTTGTTTCTCTTTTTCTTCTTTTACACCACACGCCCCCCTGATCTTCGAGATCAATAGGATACTTCGTAATCCTCCATCCAAGCAGGCCGCCTCCTCTCACGTCGAGGCCTCTGGGGGACAACTTCTCGGGGGTTAACGTTTTCAGGTTCACTACAACGCGGGCCTAAGTCAGGTTGAGCAGCATCATTTGCTTCTCGGTGGCCCTCGATTTCTTCTTCTTCACTGCCCTCACTGCATACCGGCAATGTCACACGACGTAGGTCTAAGATATGCCGGGGAACGCCATTCACCATCACATTGTTCTTCGACTGCAATCCTGTTATGACCCCTCTTTTCCAAGGAGTGGTACACTGTGCATTAAGGGGTTTCACCCACACCTCTTCACCTACTTTGATAGTGGCTTCTTCACTCTCAATTCCTGCTGCTTTGTTGCACGGATGCCGCCACTTATATGTGAAAAAGGCCCTATGAGGCACAGTTGTCTCATCTTGTTTGGTCTTCGGCGAGATGTTATACCAAAACACCGCCTCTATGGGTGATACGTTGCTTTTTTCTGCAGCGGCTTTAATGGTGCGATGATTCCTCTCCACTATTCCGTTGCCACTCGGCCGATACGCTGCTCTGAAAAATTGCCTTACTCCCCACTTATCGCACACCCCTTTAAAGGCTTCTGATCGGAAAGCGGGGCCATTGTCCATTAAGAGTTCCTCAACCGGCCCTCTCTCCAAAAATATCTCCTCAATGACCCCTCCGATCGCCCATGCAGCTTCTGCCCTGATCTCTCTCCAGATGGCAAACCTTCCCGGTCCACAGTCGACCATCGACAGATACAATTTGTGGTGATAGTGTGTCACGTCAAGGGCCAATCGCTTCCAGTCCTCCGCAACGTGTAGCTCTCCTGCTTCGTGTCTGGACGGTCCAGGGTCAATTGATTGGCACTCTCGACAGTTCTCCACCACCTCCCTAACCTCCTCCTCAGTGGTCTCCGGGTAAACCTCTCTGGCTAGGAATAACGTTCGCTCTCGACCAAAGTGGTGCATTTCGTGTGACTCTTTGACTTCTTCCCCTGCACAGCATACCGAGGAGACCTCCTTTCCCTCCTGCAGCCAGGCCTTCTTCACGCGTGTCATCGAATCCGCCTTGTTTTTTTCTGACGGGACCAACACAACAGATACTCTCAACTGGAATTCCGCTATCAGGTCGGTGAGCGCTCCGAGTCTGCGCTTGATCAGCATTTCCGCAGCACCCCTTGTCTTAACTCTCTTATCGCCAGTTACTGCCGACCGAATCCACGACGCTACCGTTGCCGAATCGGTTTTGACTTCAATTATTTTCAATCCCCGTTTCAGGGCCAGATTGATTCCTTTTATAGCGGCATCTAGTTCTGCTACGTTGATATGGGAGAAGTCGTTGTTTTTTCTTAGCCACGCCGCATCCTCCACAGTTACACCTCCTATCTCTAGTACGACGCCCAACGCCAGGTTACTGGCATCGCACCAAACCACACCCGCGTCTTCGCCGCTGACATACCATTTCCCTTTCACTGGGTCCTCATTCCTCACTCTCGCAATGACTTCTTGCAGCATGTTCGTGACCTCCTTCGTCACACGGCCTTCCCAGTCATCAGTGCCTGTTTGTCGTTTAATAAAGCTGCATGCTATCCTGAGCCAGCCAGCGATAGGATAGTGCCCGACCAGCCTCCCGCAGACTGAGAAAAGTTCTCGCCTCGTCAGCTCAGATCCGACTTCAGGTATTGCATTCCCTCGTTCGAAGACAAGGCTGTCTTTTCCATCTCGCCTTAGTTTCAACCCCAGCACCGCTCCTCCATCTAGGGCCTCCGCCGGTTTTGTGGTTAACCCATACTTCTCGACATGGCTTCTTACTTTCTCTGCTGTCACCTCTGCCTCCTCCACCAGGATGTCGTCAATGTACGAGCTAGTAGCCTCCTCCACTGTACAGTCTTTGCTCAGCACTGTCTTCAGTACGGCAGTCATAATTTTGGGGGCTGAACTCAGCCCAAAGCCTAACCTCGTCAGACAATACACCCGCCCCTTGTACCGGACCAGTTGGTACTGCCAGAGTTTTTCATCTACATGGATCTGCAGATATGCCGATTTCAGATCGACAATCTTAGTGGCCCGCCCCATTCTTCTCCATTTCCTCATGACATCCTCACATACGTCGATCCCCGTTCCAGTGTGGCAGGCTACGTGTCTGTTCAATTCCCTAAAATCCAGCACGGGCCTAATCTTGTTTTTGGTAGGCTGAACAACCGCCAGTAGTGGCAACACTCCTTTTTCTTCCCCTGTCCACGGTTTCAGAATTCCTTCTTTTATCCACCTCTCCACTTCTTCCTCGAATCCTTTTCTTATTTCTCCTCGCAGGGTGTTTTCGTAGCAGCCCACCTTATTCTGTAGTTCTGGGGGCCCGGAGATCCATTTCCATTCCACCGTCCACCTCACGCCATCAAACTTCGCCAGGAAATCTTTGTCCTCAATGCAGCAAACCTCCGGTTTTGGGGTTCTGACAGTTCTATCACCTTCCACTCCTGCCATCCCCACTGCGCTAAGACGTCCAAACGTCACTTGGCCCCCTCTTAACGTAGCGCCCCCCAGTCGGTTAATTGCACTCATACCTATAATCACGTCGACACCACCGACCAGATGATTCAACACTAGGGCTTGCAGTTCAATGGGCACCCCTGGCACCATTACTTCCGCTGTCATCTCTCCTAGGCATTTCACATCCCTGCCATCCATGGTCCTAATAATCCTGGTTCCGCTCCATAACCTCGCGACATTCCTTGCTAACAGCGTTGTAGTGCAGCCTGTGTCGACAAGGGCTATGACTCTCTTCCCATTGACTACCACCGGTAACCGAGGCAATGTTCCATCATGCGCCATTTCCACACAGAAGGGGTAACCACTGGCGCAATAGCTCCCCTTCACTCGTTTTCCTGGTCCCGTGCAGCAACACAATAGCGGCTAATATGCCCCACTTGTCCACATCGGTAGCACGTGATCCTCGGTCTCGGCTCTTTGCAGTCCTTGATCAGATGAGGACCCTAGCACCGGAAACACTTGATGGCAGGTCTCCCCTCCTGTCGCCTCGCCGGCTGCCTCTCATTCAAGTTAGGCCTCATGCACATATTTCCACTCACAGCTGCAGCCACGATTGGGCTTTTAAAATTTTTCACTAGGACTCTGGCGTGGACCAAGAGATCGTCCACTTCCATAGAATGGATCCCCGTGATTCTCTGCATGTTCGCAGAGATTTCCTCTGGGAAGCCGTTCACTAGGTACAGCTTTACCGTCATCTCCAGGCTCCTCCCCACGTAACCAGCCAACCCTGCCAGTCTCCTGATCTCTGCCGCAAAGACGTCAACGGACTCGCCGGTCCACCTCAAACTTGACAGCTTGCCAAGTGCTTCAAATGGGCCCTCCGCGAAGGCCAATTTCAGCCTTTGCTCCAATAAGTCAAGGTCTTCCTTGTCTTCATCTCGCATCTGCTGGTAAATCGTGAGGGCTTCCCCCTCTAAGTATAGCGGCAGCAGGGTGACCACATCTTCTATCTTTTGCAGCTTCGCCACCATTTTTAATTTCTCCAGCCACTTAATCAGGTCGCCCTCCCCAGTAAAGGGTCTCAACATCTGAGTGCTCAGTCTCCACTCAGCCATGTTAATTGCTTGATACGCCGAAATAGCTTGTCGATTGCGTGACACTGCTGTCCGAACTTTCACCTTCCCGTGCCCACTTGACGCGTCTTCTCTCCACTCCAAAACGAACTTCTGCAACTTTAGCTTTTCTCTTCTGCAAATACACCTTCTCTGCTCGCAATCAAACTTCAGAAAATGCCCCCCTTCCCCAAATCACTCCTCTTTTATTTCCAATCAGGAGCATCTCATTTGCATACCTCGTGGTCACCCTGTAGGCATATAAAGAAACAGGGCAGCCATTTTTATTTCTTTCTTCTTCATTATGAACACGAGGTAAGCCACACAAAAACGCGGTCGGTCGTTCTTGTTTCTCTTTTTCTTCTTTTACACCACAGTGTCTAGCCGTGTAGCCCACTTTTGCTAAGTAGTATCTGTCTTTGTCGGAGAGTAGTGAGCACTAGCTGTGTCTAGCGGAGTAGTGGGCGCTAGCTGTGTCTAGCGGAGACGAATATTACTTTCATACCTAGTTTTTGATTCGTGTAGTGAAAATTGAGTGTGACTGCAGTCATGGAGGTGGGGTGTGTGTGCGAACTCAAAACTCGAGCGATGGGAGACAAGAAGGCGACAAATCATCAGGTTCGATCGCGCATTAATTTGCATAAATGAGATAATATAAGGCCGTGAGTTAAGATGTTTCAGGAGAGTCGAGCCGTTGAGTTCTCGAGAACCGGATGGAACGTGGTTAGAGCGGAGAGTGTCGCTGAGAATCCAGTCCAGGTTTTTTTTTATTAGAAGGTATTTCGGCTTTAAATATGGAACCAATGCGGCCCAAAATGAAATTTTAAATGATTCGCGTCGAATCTGAAAAATTAAAAGTCGCGTTAAAAATTGAAAAGCGTTGTCAGAGAGAGAGAATTGACTGAGTCGTGTCAAACTGAGAAGGTTGAAGATATGAAGTGTGTCGGACTTTTTTTTGTCTTTTTGTTTGTTAATCCCAGTGGGATTCGTTGGATTTCTTTACCTATCGTCGTCAAATGAACGTGTTGGAATGCAGTTCGGTCTACTTGTTTGTAAATAAGGAAATAAGGGCGATAACCGTATATGCCTCAAACTGAAAGAGTTGTGCATTCTGTCTGTGTATGCGCTGCATGTGAAATTAGGCGGATAGTAGTTTTGACAACACGTCTCTGTAGTTCTAGTGTAAGATGCTTCGAGAATTTTTAACATTTTAAAATTGTTTTTGTGTTGTACAATTTTTGTATTATCTACAAGAATTTGTCTAACATTGCAGGGGGACAGTTATGTTCTTTCATTAAATGCTGGTGTATGGCGCTGGTGTTGTTTAAATGCAGAGTAAGTCGTCGGTACAATGTTGTCATTGTATGTCCAATATATACATTGTTCTTATGTTTATTTTGAGAGTTACATTCTCCTAGAGGGTATTTGAACATGTGTACAACATCGGTTTGTTCTAATGCTTTTATAGCCGGGGAGGAGTTGTATTTCACCACGAGGTTTTGAGTTTTAAACTTCTTATAATAAATAATACATTTAATTCTACTGTTGCTATTAACAAGAGTTAAGTATCTATGGACGAAGTTTTTAATTGATTTTTCTTAAACTCTAAAATTTGGTTGCATTTGGTTTTCGTAAAATATATTAATAGAGTTGGCCTTATGGTGCTGGTTATTATCATTGTTAGGGTTTTGTAGGAATTGTAGTATTAGTGTTATTTGTTCATCAGCAATATAGTTGGGAAAGTTATTATTGATTTATATTTTTTATTTCGATCAGTAATGCTTTTCTAATGGATGAGATCAATTTTGCGCGATTTAATAAATTTTTAATTAAGCTATCTTGTACCGTTGTGTGCACTCGCTCTTAAAGTTCAGGAGGCTGTTGGTTGGTTTTTTATATACAAATGTGTTGAAAGTATTATTGGACGTATCAATAAGGACGCCAAGAAATGACATTTTTTATTATTCAATTCTGCTGTGAACTTAAGGATTGAGCTTTTTCCTGTAGTTAGTATATCTGTTCATTATTTTCCGCTAAAATACGTATGTCGTCCACATAGCGTACATATATAGGGGGCTTTATATTATTTCAAAATATTTTATTCTCTAGATCTGCCAATATTTTCTAAGTAGTTTTAAGTGGAGGGACTGATGGGTTATTGCAAATGTCGTTGATAATTATATCAATTGTTTCTGCTGCAGGTACATTGGTGAATATACTTTTTACATCGAGAGAAGCAATGATTTTGTTTTCTGGTTGCATCTTCTGTTTTTTTTTTTAATAAAACTGGGCTTATTTTTGCCGAGTTGCTAATTCTTCCATGCCCTGATAATCCGGTATTGTTATCCAATATTCTCCCACATTTGACGTCGATGAATATGCCGAATCAGAGCAGGAAATCTATCCCAAGTATCGGAAAAGGGAGCTTCGCTACCGTGAAAATCCATTAAAATGTGTGTTTTAAACCTAAATCCAATGTCATCGATCTGTGACCATAGGTCAGAATGGGGGAGTGGTTCGCAGCTTGTAATAGAAATGGTGTCGTTCCTTTATCAGCTTGCTTGGGATAACACATTTCTTCTCCTGTATCAAGGAGAAAATGTATGTCTGAATTCCTATTCCTAGCGACGTAGAAAGTGCGACACATATGACCGGGGTGTCAGCCGCATTTACCACCTGGCCGTGTCATTTCCCGACGATCTAGATGTTTGTGCAAATACACAGGGCTGCCAGCATCTCACAGCTTTTTCTCCATAATGCTGATGATAATAGGATAATCATATATCATCGCTGTTGACACTTAGAGCGTTGGTAACGAAGGTCATTCTGTTGTGGACAGAAATATCTGTGGGCATTGAAATGATGATTGTTATGAAAATGTCTCTGCCAAAGATTTATACGTTCTCTCTACCAAAGAATGTTCATGCGTTTATCCTAATCATAAACATTTGTCCGGTTATTATTACTGACAATCTTATAGATATGTAGTAGATTAATTTGTTTTAATGCAAAAAAAAAAAAAAAAACGAAACAAAAAACAGGATACAGATAATTATAATAGAAATACTTTTTATTAATATTGTAAGAATTTTAGACTAACACCCTTGGCTAAAAATGATATTTTCCTTTTGTTTTATTCGACTTTCATTTTGTTTTATGCGATTGCATATGGACACCTTGAAAATTTTTGCCGGAAAAAAAGAACAAACAATTATTTTTAGATTTAAACTTTCGTACATTAATTTAACCTAAAATGATGAATAATCATCATTTCCGGGCTACTCTAACATTGTAGAAATGTTCACTTAGCCGACGTCTGACGGGCAAGGTTGTAAATCGCTTAGACACTCCCCCAAAAAAACAAAAAAAAAACAAGCTTACAGAATTTCCAGGAGGAAAATGATAATTTCTGGTTAGTGTTCTAAAATGCTACAATGTCTCTGAAATGAAAAAATCATTTTACGTCCAATTAATATTCCTCATGCGTTTCTCAGCTGGATGTGGATGTATTAAGTATTCTATACATTCTCTCTACCAAAGAATGTTCATTTAACCTAAAATTATGAATAATCATTATTTCCAGACTACACTAACATTGTAGAAATGTTCACTACACCGAAGTATTACTGGCAAGGTTGTAAAACTATGGGTAATCGCTTAGACCCCCCCCCCCCAAAAAAAAAAACTTATAGAATTTATTTCCATGAGGAAAATAATAATTTTTGGTTGTGTTGTAAAATGCTACAATGTATCTAAAATGAAAAATTGGAAGTCGTCATTGCCCTGGAAAAGCTCACAGAAGGATAAAATGGAACTACAAGATCCGATGCGTCTTTAATTCTCAACTCGGTATTGTTGTTTCCGTTTCTTTTATTTTTGAGCCTTTGGAAAACTATTCTCCCAGAAATCAATGATGCTCAGAAGTATCTTCAAGAAAAGGGGCTGGATCTACAACAAAGTTCTCTCAGGCTGACGGCGTTGAGAGATTGCCTTCTTCAGCATAGAGAAAAGATGGTGGATACTGCAACAGACGAGTGAAAAAGAAAAACCTGCGGTGAAATGGAGCATCGTATCCGCAAAAAGAAACGAATGGTGAACGATCTTGCTTGATGGTAAGTATGATTGTCAGCTTCGTGAAGTGGACAAAGATATAGATAAAGATAAATTCTTTGCCGAAAGGAAGATCACAGTATTTGTGAAAGCTCCAGGAAAAGACAAAATTAATGGACCTCTTGAACTTTTGAACTTTATACAGAGATACCACTTTGGAGATTCCGTCCCTAATATTGTGATCTTGCTATGCATTTTCCTTACCCGAGCTATTAGCATTGCCATCTGTGAGCGCTCTTTCTCGAAACTGAAGCTCATAAAAAACTACCTTCGATCAAAAATGAGCCAGACAAGACGAAACCTACCAGCTAATTAAAGCAAAAACAGATAAAATACGAAATGAATAAAAAAAACATTAAAAATCACTTGTATTTTTATTTTATTTTAATTTAATTTAGAAAAATTAGACACCGGGGAACTAATTTTCACAGAAATATACATATTTTAAATATTTACTCTTGTTTGAAAGTAAGTAAGTCGATTTTTCTAAGTTAGGTACGCGTTCTAAGAAGATTTTTCTTATATTATCTTTTACAATTATCACATTATTAAAATAGTTTTTAAAAATTCAGATCGTATTACTAGAATTAATTCATCGTAATAAATTTCGGTTTAATCATATATACGTCAGTGATTATAAAATTTTGTTAATAGTTTGAAAAAAAAATCAATTACTCTGTGATTGTTCGAAACTTGACAGAAAGTTGGCAATATTTAAACTATCAAATAGAAAGCCACTTAAATAGTATTTGAGGTGTAGCGCTAGGTTCCCATTTAAAATTATATTCCCTGATATGACGATCATAAAATCTGTTTACAGTCGATTTTTATTCCGTACTTGCTTAATGTTTCTACAATTCCAAAATTACGTAATTTTCTGTTGCTTATTTTCCGTTGTATCATTTAATCATCAATGATGTTTGAAAGTATTTTTCTTGACAAAAATATTTTGTTTAATTTTTCAACATTTTTTTAGAACAAGTAAATCAACTGCTTTCTTTGAAAAGTTTACCTAGAGAATTTATGCAACTTTTTAAAAACTTTGTTTTACAAATAAAATAAATTTACATCGTATTTTGATGTTATTATCGTTTTAGTTTTAGTGATAATTCAAAAACAATAAATATTTATCATTAGTACCAATGATGAAAAAATTAAATAAAAATTTTTAAACAATCGATTTTGGAATCGTAAATTAGGGACGTAGTTTTCTGATTCCGATACCTCTAAAAGTTCCGATTTTTTTACCTTTTCGGTATTAAATTTCAAATTTTTGTTAACTTTTATTTATTTTTATTTTCTATTATTATTCTCACAAAATGCCGCCTCCTGGTATGTGCCGGTCGTAAAATAGAGACACATTTTTCCGATTCCAATACCACCAAAGGTTCCGATTTTTTAAAAACTTTTCGGTATAAAATTTAAGATATTTTGTTAGCTTTTATTTATTTTTATATATTTTTTCTATTTTCTATTTTTACCCCCTCATTATGCCGCCCCTTACATGGGCCGCTCGTAAAATAGGGACACATTTTTCTGATTCCGATATCTCTAAAAGTCCCGATGTTTTACAACCTTTTTTGGCATAAAATTTCAGATTTTTTTGTTAGCTTCCATTTATTTATTTTTTTTACCCTCTCAAAATGCCGCTTCCTGGAACATGCCGCCCGGGTCGGACCGCCCGGGTCGGACCGCCCGGGTCGGACCGCCCGGGTCGGACCGCCCGGCCCCGCCCTTTCTATGCCACTGCTTTACATTCAATATTGTTATAAAAATCGGTGAAATTCACCATTTTTTAATCAAATCGATTAATTGCTAGTTCTAGTTGGGGACCCACCTCCGTGAACCGGGAAGAAGCTTCACATGCCTTCCTGCAGTAACTTCGTCCACAATACATTGTAGTCTACATTGCACTGTAGAGAATCTAATCTACTGTTGATTTTATAAAATTATTTTAAAATATAATGGTTTGAATTAAAGTTTATAATGCAAAAGTCAAGTATCATGGTTCAGTTGTGCTCTAAACAAATATTTGTTCTGAACGCGCCCATGTCATATCAAAGAACCATTGTTAATTTTATATGTCGGGCCTTTCTGCTTTTGCGGTAATAAAACTTGTCAAATTCACTTGTGATGTTAGACTGTATAAGGCATTAACTTAAGTAAAATCGTCTGTTTCTTCTTTTCTTAGATGTTTAGATGATAAAAAACTATCTAAGAACACTTTCAGGCACATAAAGTACATTTGTGTGAAATTTTAAAAAAGTCGGCCCAGCCGTTCAGAAGTTCATAGGGAATAAACACACACATACACACATACAATGATTCTTTTATATAATAGAGAATATATATGTATCAATATATATATATATATATATATATATATATATATATATATATATATATATATATATATGGAGAGCAAGTGTAACACACTACAATGCATATATTAGTAGACATGAATACCTTCACTATTATCCAGATTCAATAACAATGTATACAAATTACCCGTCTCAGTTGATTTTTTATATTGATGCATTCTTAATTTTATTAAAATGGTAATTATTTGAAGAAATGTCTTTTTATTTCTATTTCTTTGATTTTCGTAATATAAAATACACACATATATTGCCTCCAAGAATATCTGTTATCTTTGCCAAAGTGATGGTGTTTGCCACAAGAGTCAGGAATTGTTAACAGACAATAGTCTTGTAATGAAAGTGTTTTATTTTAAGACGCCTCTGGCAAACTAAAGTCTCTGAATTGAAGATCGTTGAAAAGATACTTTTATTACGGACTCCCAACCCTGCAGGGCGGGGGCGGAGGGAGTATGCCACCTTGATGTATTGCAGTTGTGAGGGGTTTGCAGGCATTTTTTTAAAATTTATTTTGAAAGTATCAAAAGAGAAAATGAGTAGAAATACAAAAGTGAATGAAACTGAAATTTTTATCCTGATTTTTTTTTTTTTAAAACAAAACTGTCTGCAAAAACAACAAAAGAAACTGATGTCTATGGTAAATTGGAATCGTCCAAATTTTTTATACGATAATGCAGATACGTGAAATCTATTACCAGAACTAAGCTTTCCTTGGCACGGTTCTTTTTTGTTATTCTATTTATAGCGGGACTTATGGGAATTCCGTTATTAATTAAATAAAATACACCGTTAAACTATTTATTTGGATGGCGAAGTTTTTAATATTTTACAGAAATTTTTGTTACCTTAGTTATATCACCAGAGCAAAGACAGATGCAGATGCTAGTGTGATTTGCAATAATTATTGTGAATGAAGTAAGTTTAGAGAACTTCTATCATTACTAACCAGCCGCGTGTTACCTTTGTTGACCAAGGGAAGCAACTCAAGCATGTGTACATGATGTGATATATGAGAGTGGCAATCATCAGCATAGGAAATAGTTATCATCAGATGGTTTATAGCGAGTAAAATCTTTGTTTGGATGGATGAATAACACGCACAGAAGTATGTCAGCAAGTTGAAATGCCAAATTTTTATTTCAACTTGCCGACATATTTTTACTTCCTTCTGTGCATGCCGAAATCCATTTAATTTCTTCAAGTGTGTAATATTAAACGTTTCTTACCTATCTTCTGATAGCTACATCGGTAGGAAATGCAGCTGGAGCGCTAAATGTTTTGGTTTCGATTCTAGTTCATGGCATCCAAGTATATCCAATATATATTAGGTACAATATAATATTCAATAGAGACTTGGCTCTAATACTAAATGTGAATTAAAATATAATTAAACGTCTTTTACGATTAGTATATATACATATTTTCCCCCCAATCTCTGGTCTTGATGGAGGGGAGACTAAAACTTGCTGCTATTGGTTCAAATGATGTGCGATGCTGGTTATGTTGGGCGAACATCCTTGCGCCTTTTGACTCGTATAAACCAGCATGTTCCATCGAAGATCAGACAAGGGAGGATGGGGTTCGGAGGTCTCCCTCCTTCTGCAGCCTTGGACTCTGCTATTGGCCAGCATTTGGTTGACAACCCATGCTGTGCCGATAGATATAAAATAGATTGGTTCGAGGTGCTACATAGAGCGGACTCCAAAAACCATTTAAAGATTTTGGAGGCCGTCTCTATCGCGGTGCGTCAACCTTCTTTGTGCCGGCAAAAAGAAACATCAAACGCATTGTTTCTCTTTGCGGAACTTTGAATTTTTCTCCCGCTTTTTTTTTTTTTTTTTTTCTCTCCCTCGTTGTGCCAACACTTTTTTTATCGTTTTTTAAACGTAAATAAATTTAATTAATGCCCCCGTACGTTGGCACATTAAATAAGTTCCCCTATAGAACTCTTTATTTTCGTCACAATATTATTTAGATTGCTATCGATTTGCTCCTGAAGAGATGATAGCCGAAAGAGCTCTCGAGAAACTTCCGCCTACCATTTTATTTAAAACCATATATAAATTCTGTACCTCTAAACATTTATTTAAGTATATATATATATATATATATATATATATATATATATTGCGTTTTATTTTTTATTACCGTATCTATATATATACCGTATATATATATATATATATATATATATATATATATTGCGTTTATATATATATATATATATATATATATATATATATATATATATATATATTGCGTTTTATTTTTTATTACCGTATCTTTCTATTAAGTTACATTATTGCTTAAGGTACCCGGCCGTTTTTTTTTTTTGGCCGTCCGTAGCTTGCTCAGACTTTTACAGAAAAGAAGCTACAGACGGCCAAAAAAAAAAAAAAAAAAAAAAAAAAAAAAAACGGCCGGGTAGCTGAAACAATACCGTAACTTAACAGAAAAATACGGTAATAAAAAATAAAACGCATATTTGCTCTACAACAGTATTGAGCACTTTCTTAAGTTTTTTATTAATTATCATTTCTACTAAATCTATATATATATATATACATATATATATATGTATAAGGAATGAAAAAATATACCAGCGGTGGTTGACGTTATGTTTAAAGAAAAAATAGAAAAAAACCGAATGAAATTATTAAAAAATCAACGTTTCGTCCTTGTTTCAGAGGACATCTTCAGGATAATTGAAATAAAAATGTGATAAAAGAAAAAGTCATAGATCGTGCGAAAAAAGACAAGACTTAACGAGCACAGAAGAGATATGAGGAATGGTAACGCCCTAAATGCACTCTTTTGCCATTGTGCAGAACACGATCACTCATTTAATTTAGATCAAGCGAAAATTATTAAATACGTGATAGATAGAGCTAAAAGAAAACTTTTAGAATCAGCACTAATTTTGAATACTAATACTATTACGCAAAGAAAAGGCTTCTACCATTTAACCCCTAGCATAGGGAAAATAATAATCAAAGAGCAAGGTATCAGGGTGGATCCTGGCTAGCCGTTTTTCTTTGAATGTTTCAGGAAAATGAGTAGTTTCGCAGAAGAAAAAAAAATGTACATATTTATTTTAAATGCATTTTAAAAGTGTATATATAGACATCAAACAACCTTCCCATACGCACACATATTCGTCCTTTCCCGACATGGGTTGGATTTTAAAAAACTGTCTTTTTTCGCACGATCTATGACTTTTTCTTTTATCACATTTTTATTTCAATTATCCTGAAGATGTCCTCTGAAACAAGGACGAAACGTTGATTTTTTAATAATTTCATTCGGTTTTTTCTATTTTGTCTTTAAACACACACACACACACACACACACACACACACACACACACACACACACACACACATATATATATATATATATAGCCAGTAGAGTTTAGTTTCCTAGAAGTACATCCAATGAAACAACATGTGTCTACCAAAATAGTGCTCAATGAGTGAACAGAGCAGTTATATTTATTTTATTTATACAAACATTAATGGCTACATATGTGCATACATGTTTCTGTAATCACCCACGTTGGGGGATTACGTCTTCAGGCCAAGAATTTTGATGGTAATTCTTGGCCTGAAGACGTAATCCCCCAACGTGGATGATTACAGAAACATGTATGCACATATGTAGCCATTAATGTTTGTATAAATAAAATTAATATATATATATATATATATATATATATATATATATATATAAGAGAAAAAAAAATTAAAACTGTAAGTTGAACTTTACAATCAAAATTTATTGTTCGACGGAATACTAAAAAAAAAAAACAATTTACAAAGTTCTTATTCCATGGAGTTTCAAAGAATGCTATTCTTCGCTGAATAAGGACTTTGTAAATTGTTTGTTGGAGTATTCCGTCGAACAATAAATTTGGATTGTAAAGTTCAACTTACAGTTTTAATTTTCTTTCTCTTATAATAAGCTCTACTCTCTATTGCATATTGAGCTTTTTTAATTCAGTTGGGATTAAATTATCTATATATAAATGCTGTTATTTATATTAGATTTGAAGTTTACCATAGCGTATATCAAGTAAACACTACACCCCTTTGATTTAATTAATTGATATATATATATATATATATATATATATATATATATATATATATATATATATATATATATATATATTCTTAAACAATATATATATACATATACTAGCATGCCGCTCGGCATTGCCAGGCTGTAAAGTACGCTTAAATATATTTCGATTTATACAAATTTGGTATTTATTATTACAGAGTCAATTCTCTATCAATTATTATATTGTTCCCAATATATAATAGTGATTTTAAAAGCAAAAAAAAAAAAATAAATAAATAAATGACTTGGGTGCCACTAGTTAGAATCGGAAACCAAAACATAACTCTCCAGCCTTATCTGTTACAATCTGATCTATAGTAATACATGTACAAAAAAACGCAAAAAGTCTATATTTGTCCATGCATACAAAAACTCTCTAAATCGCCTTATTTCTGCCAAGTGCTGATCTTTTTTTCAATTTTGACCTCTTAAAAGCTATTTTTACTAGTAAAAGACCAAATCGAATTTGTTCCTAAATTTAGGTCTAGGTTCCCTATATATCAAGTTGCAAGTCTGCAGACCAGTAATTGACAGAGGAGTTTGATAGAATAGAGATCGTTCCTAAGACAGAAAGACAGACAAGGTCATATATATATATATATATATATATATATATATATATATATATATATATGTATATATATATATATATATATATATATATATATATATATATATATATATTGTGTACAGAAAGTTGTTAGTTGAGACAGATCATTGGTACCGTCGGTTTCAAGCCTGATAATAAGGCCCGTTTAAGGTATCCTTATCAAGCTCTCTTCAGCCAATATTCGCTCTTAAAATTTGGATTTTCCTTTTGATTGAGCACTCTGCTGGAATTCTTTTTCAAAAAAAAAAACTAATCATATATATATATATATATATATATATATATATATATATGTGTGTGTGTGTGTGTGTGTGTGTGTGTGTAGATGTTTTTATATATTCTTGTCTAATTACATTATATTATTTTTGTGGGGGCTCAGGTTAACACTCGCAAGACTATTATGAACAATGTGTATAGAATTAATTAAAAAGTTTTATTTGAAAAAAAAATTCGGTATCATGGTACGGTTTGGGGGTCATCCCCTAAATGGTAAAGTTTACAAAAAATAAACAATGTGTCCACGTTCTTCTTTGCATTGCCAATTCCATATTTCGTAATTATAAGCTTATTAGATTAGGAATTTATCAAGACCATGCATATTATTGGCGCTCATGTGCGCGCATTAGTTCAATAAATAAATTTATTATACAGTAGCGTTCAAAACTAAGTGACAAAATTTTAAAACCTACTATTTGTTAGAAATAACAACTGTGAAAAGCTGAAATTTTGACAAATGGTAGTCGTTATCATTCATAATAACATACTAAAATTTGAATCCTTTGCAAAGGATAGAAAAAGAATTATAAAAAAATTTTTTTTTTTCAAAATAGGAACGTCCAAAAGTAAGGGGCAAAATTGAGAAAAACAATGTAAACAACCAAAAAACAATAAAAATACATGTACAATCAATTTTTAGTAAATGACCCCTTGCTCTCAATGGCAGCTGCACATCTTCGACTACAAGAACGAATCAGTTCTTGACAATCCTCGACACTAATTTTAGACCATTCTCCTTGAAGCTTCACCCACAAATCCTCCGTGTTCGTAGGATTTCTTTCCATAACTTTCACTCCTCAGGTCTTCCAAAGATTTTATATTGGATTTAAGTCAGGACTTGTGGTGGCAAATTCATAATTTCGAAATCTTGCTCGCTAAGGTAACTCATTACCACCTTTGCCTTGTGACATAGGGCATTATTTTGCATAAAAGTAACCCTATCGAAACCTGAATTCTGTATGATTGGCACATGATCTTGAACAATGTTTTTATAGATCTGTGCGTTTACAAGAGTTTGTAACCGGATAAGAGGGGTTGTACCTTGGCTAGAAAACACCAAATACCATGACACTTCCGCCCCCAAACTTGACAGTTTTCTTAGTAAACTTTGCACTTAATCTTTCACCAATACGTCTCTTTACATTGTTTTTTTTCCATCATTTCCAAATAAATTAAACTTGCTTTCATCACTGGAAAATACTTTTGCCCAATTTTCATATATTTGCTTCCAAACTCTAATCTTCATTTTCATATACCTGTTTGCAAACTCTAATCTCTTCTTATTCTTCGAACTAATAAGTGGTTTCTTCCCTGGGGTTCAATTAAACAGCCCTATTTCTTACAGTCGTCTAGAAACAGTCTGTCTTGACACATTAACATATGAGATACTATTCATAACCCTTTTAATTTCTGTGCAAGACTTAAAACAGTCCTTTAATGACATACGCTGCATTATTCGATCTTCTCTTGCCGAAGTTTTGCGGGGTCTGCCGGTTTTAAAAGCACTATTTTGCCAGTATCATTGTAGGATTTAACAACCCTGCCTACAACACTCTTGGAACGTTTCACTTTCTCTAAAATCTCTCTAATGATTTCCTTGTGTAGCTTCACAATAGCTTGTCTCACAAAGTAATCAAGCTTTTGGCGTTTCGTTATGGTGCCAACTGATGCAACATTTACAAATGACTAAGTAAGACTTATTCTTTAGAGGAAATCAAAATATTTGAATATAGCATACTGTTTACATTGTTTTTTTTTTTTTTCAAATTTGTCCCTTACTTTTGGACGCTCCTATTTTGAAATTTAATAAATGATTGTTATAATTCTTTTTCTATCCTTTGCAAATGATTCAAATTTTAGTATGTTATTATGGATGATAATGCTAATACTAATGCTAATGATGATGATGATGATGATGATGATGATCATGATGATGATATCGATGGCAAGTAAATGATAAAAAAGTCAAAGATGACGAATGAAAAAATAGAGAATATTATAATGAAGGAATCATGGATTAAAAAAAATCAAATGCACATATGCCACTCCAGTTTTTTTACGCTGATCTTTAACCAGAGTAGATTTATATATTTATTTTTTTATTTTTCTCCACACACACATGCACGCGCACGCGCACACTTATGAAAGGGACACTAACTATTAAACACCCTTCACTTATCTTTACTCTCCCACTCTTGATTTGGAAAGGCCTTATTAGCATATTGTCCTTCAAACAGCTTACTATACCTCCATTCGGCCGTTTCTTCAATAATAAACAATGGTTCCACTATTCAATTATTGCCTCCTCCTCCTCCTCCTCCTCCTCCTCCTCCTCCTCCTCCTTCTTCTTTTCCTCCTCCTCCTCCTCCTCATTCTTCTTTTCCTCTCCTCCCTCTGTCTCACTCATTATTCCTGGTCCAGTTCAGCTCAAAGCTGAAAATGAACAAAAGATACAAAAAGTAAAAAGACTCACATTTTGACTTTTTAAAATGTTCAAGGAAAAACAATTCAATTTTATCAATTCAAGTTAAGAATGGATAAGTTAATCTAGAAAAGGCGACCAAGAAAGGAATCATTGGTTGGATGAACTAATCAGAAAAAAAAAGAAAAAATGGACGTATACGAGCGCCCCTTTTTACGTTCCACCTCTAAAAAATTTCATTGATTAGTTGATTGGTTAGGCTTTAAAGTATATCAACCCTCTCTGTGTCATTTCACGCTGCAATACATATATGCTGGACTTTTTAGCCCGTTAAAACGAGCAAAAGTTATAGCCCGTTGACATGGTAAATTGATGGTTGAATAGGGTTAAATTTGTGTTCATTTTTGCATTAAATATCAACCCCTATCAATCCCTAACTGTACATTAAATGTATACCATAACACTTAGTTCGCTGCACATTATCATAACAAAGATTCATGCAAAATTAAAGCCAGATCAACGTAGTAGTTTCCAAGAAAACTTCTACAGCTAAAGTGTCATTGTGATAACTTATCCCTGTTAACACCTAAGTGTGCATTGAACGATGCCATAATGCTTACTTCGCTGCACCTTATCATGACAAAGGTACATACAAAATTTCATCCAAATCAGTCCAGTTGTTTCTGAAAAAAAGTAGAATGGACAGACTAAGAGAAATATAATATAGATGATTTGTATAACATTGATCTGTAGATTAACCTATATACCTAAACAAATTTATTAATATACTTAGTCATGGATTAGCGAGCGGCTTCCTGAAGGTAAGCTAATTTGCATAGTCCTTTGTAAAACGAACGTCCGTTAATTAATTTTTTCACTTTTTATAGTTTTTTATTGGATGATTGGTTTCATTTAACTATTACACTTACTTTTTTATGCATAGTATCTACATTCTGCATAATTGCATAGAATTTAGGATGTAAAACTTTCATGCACACAGACATGTTTATATATATATATATATATATATATATATATATATATATATATATATATATAAAGTGACCTTTTGTGTGTGTGTGTGTTTGTGTGTTTGTGTTTGTGTGTGTGTGTGTGTGTTTGTGTGTGTGTGTGTGTGTGTGTGTGCGTGTGTGTGTGTGTGTGCGCGAAACATCTCAACCAAATTATTTGCATATTTGGTCTACAGACATGAAACTTTATGTGTAGAAGATTTTGACTTCGGGAACACTTTCAATTTAGTTTTTAGCCTGTAAAAATAGCTGCTAGGGGTCAAAATGAAAAAAAAAAATGACCTCAGCAGGAGTAAATCAACTTTTGAGCATGCGTAAATATACATTTTTAGCTTGAATTTGCTTAATATTTAGACTTTTTTTAAAAATCTATCTGGCGATAGCTCAGACTGTGATGAAGGCCGAAGTGCTAAATAACAACTGCGATTAGTTTCAATTCCAGCTGATGGTACCACAATCCTTTTTTTTTTTACTTTTTAAACCATTACTATATACACAGGCGGCAAAAAGAAAGTTCACACTCGTAATTTTTTCAAAAACTGCAAATTTAAGCTAAATTTAATGTAACTTTTTAAACAATCTATACCTCATTTGATTCGCCTTTTATTCTTTTATAATTTTACTTGTTCATATTTGATTTTTAATTGAAATATTTTAGTGTTCACGTCAATTTAAAAAAAATAACTTCAAATTGAGGAGGCAAAAAGAAAGTCCGCACAATGGAAAATTGTTATTTAAATGTAACTTTAGGACATTAATGCAACACAAATACAACAGGAACACAATGAACTATTTAATATTTAGTAGCATAACCCTTCTGTAATTTCACAGCCTGCAATCTTTTCTGAATTCCTTGAATTAGTCTGCATCAATACTGCGGGGAAAAAGGCATCCCATTTTTCTTTAATTTTTATCCAAAGTTCTTCCAAATTTGAAATTTTATCATTGTGTAGCTGTTGCTTGATGTAATGTCATACATTTTCGATAGGATTGAGGTCTGGAGATTATGCAGACCAATCTAAACACGGAATATGATGCTCTTCCAGGAACCTCTTGACATTGCCAGCTGTGAGAATGGGAGCATTATCCTGCATGAAGATGGGATTGTCATCCAAATTCCGACCAAAGTAGGGTAGAAAATACTCAGTCAACATATTAATGTACTTGGTCGAATTAATTCGACCTTGCAAGCGAACTATAGGCCCTGGACCATTGGTACTAATAATACCCTACGCCAAAAGTGAACCTCCACCAACTTGCAGCGTTGAAACTGAACACCTAGGATTAAATTCTTCGTCTTTCCCCCGACGGATGTACTACTACTACTGCCCAGCCTATTGAACTTGCTTTCATTGTTAAAAAGCACTTTTAACCAATATGAAGAGTGGCTAACGGAATGAGAGCATGTAACCCCCCATGAAGTAAATAAAGGGTTTCGTTTGAAATTCCGCCTACATTCCCGAGTTTAACAGAAACATTCCCGAGTTTGACAAGATACACCGGATGTTACATTAATTGAAACGTTGTGAAAATGACACTAAAGATGAGAAGAAGAATCCAGATAATTCGATTAACCATTCCTCATCTCTAAAATTCAAAGACGTAAAAATATATTTATATTTAAAAGTAATTAATAAAAATCAATGCAATGCAGAGGAATTACGGACCAACACACAAGCTGAAGCAAATTAACGCATATAACCATGGAATGGACCATGTAGATTCACCTTTTATTAACAAAATGCATAAAAGTATGTTTCCTTTTTTACTCTTACTACATTTATTATATTCTTACTCGCATCAGTTTGGTCTGATCAAATTTCCGTATTATACGATATTTCGAGAACATATCCCTTCGCCAGGTGTATATTCAATAATTATATCTTGTTTTAGTTAATAAACCTATAAAATAAAGAATGGCAACTGAGTTTACTTTATATATTAGACCAGAGTTTTCTTTGTCATGAGTTTGCATTACATACAGATTTGTCCAGTCGTAAGTATGCCTATTAATCTATCGATTGTCACGCATAAAATTAACTAGCAAATAATGCAAAAATTGCCGGAAATTAAGTGTTCATAAATGCCAAGTCAGTGGGAATGCATAGTAAACAATTAGAGAGTATCCAACGACTGGAAGTCAGAATGTTGCATTTGCACTAAAGTTTAACACTTTTTTCTAATTCCCTATAGAGGGATTAGCTTTAACTTCTTAAAAGGTCTTTATAACGAGAATATTTTAAAATAGATATTAATATTAACAATTATATATATACGAGCAGGCCGCCCGGCATTGCCCGGTCGTAAAATACGCTTAAATATGATATTTAAATTTATGCAGATTTCGTATTCATTGTACCAAAAGTTCGTAAAAAAAAACACTCGGTAAAAAGTTTCATTATTATGCAATTAACATTTTTTTTTTCGTTTATATTGCTATAGTGATCTTCATCTTTCTATTCCAGATAGCAATTGATAAAATTGAGCTGCGAGTTTGGATTCGTTACTGTTGGAAGCGAGATCTTTCAACCATGAAAATCGCAGAAGAGATTTCTGCTGCCGAAGTTGAAAGCAAACATTGCATATGTGGCGATCTCAAAGTGGTACAAGCGTTTCGAGTCTGACGATATGAGTCTTGAAGATTCGTTCGGAACGGTTGTTAAAGTTGGATGCTGGAGACTTGCAAACTGGGTTGGACATTGCGCTTCCATCGAGCACGCGAGAATTGGCTGATGAGGTTGGAGCTGGCAAATCGACAGTTCGCCGATACTTGAAGCAACTTGTTTTTGTTAACAAAAAGTTGCGCCAAGATTCGCACGAATTTATCAAAGTACAAGTTAACAGGCGAGTTGAAATTTGCTGTCAATAGCTCGGCAATCAATTGGACGAGCGTATCTGCAAACGCATTGTGACATCGGATAAGAAATAGGTATATCTGGTTCAGCACAATCGAGACAAGCGATGGGTTCAGAAAGGGCAAGAGACACCGTCGGTTACAAAACAAAATCGATTCGGCAAAACACAGTCACGTTGTGCGTTTGGTGGAACTTTGAATGTATCTTGCATTTTAAGTTAGTTCTGAATTCAGACCTTGTCTTATATGAATATGTATATGTGAACACTGGCAAAGAATAAGTGTTGTTTTTTGTAAATTATTTTTCTGCACTAACGAACCTCCCCCCAAAAAACTTTAGAGTTTTCTTATGCGTGTCTGCATTCTTGTGAAAATAGATGCCAGCACATGCAATAGAGGAATTCAAGTTGTAGAAAATAACCGTCTTAATTTTGATTATCAAAAATAAACCTCATCTTGGAAGAGTTAATATATTTTGAGTTTTGCGAACATTAGTTTGAGGTATGCTGTCTTTGATTGTGGCAATGAAGAAATGAAAATTGGATAAAACTATATATAGAAAGAAAATTAGCAAAAAACAAAAAGAAAAAGACGAATAAAGATTTGTGACTATTTTTAGATTTTTTAATTTCCTTTGACAAATGTATTCTTTAAAAAGGGAGCATTAATTTCTGGTCTGAAGAAGCTGAGAATATATTGACTTATAAATAGATACTAGCAGACCGCTCGGCGTTGCTCGGTCGTAAAGTACACTTAAATATGATATTTTAATTTATACAAATTTTATATTATTATAGGGCTAATTCGCTATTGATTATTATATTGTACCCAATTTATGGCAGTGATTATATATATATATATATATGTTTATTTACATAAGCATTTATATGCCGTGTGGTATATGGCATAATCACGTTGACACACCGGTTCCCGTCAGATCACCGAAGTTAAGCAACATTGAGCCTGGTTAGTACCAGATGGGTGACTATTTGTGAATTCTAGGCGCTGTATGTGCTTTCCGCTTATCTCGGCATTGTTTCTAGTAATCCTGAACCTCCACTTGCCACTAGTATTCAACAATGCCGACTCAGAAGAGGTGTGGTTGGTGATTGCGCAACTCTTGCCACAAAAATTTCATGTGCAGGCGCACTTAGCGTGGGTATCCATAGTCTGTCAAGACTGAAGGAAGCCCTTTTTATATGCCGTGTGTTTTATTTGTTTATTTATATAAGCATTTATATGTCGCTAAACATTCATAAGGATGTTTTGGTCAGCCAGTAACAAGTAACTAGAGATCTCTTCAGGCGATATTGCTTACACACAGGAATAGTCCGTAAACAATGCCCCCTGAAGAGGTCTCTAATTACTTGTAACTGGCTGACCGAAGCATGTTTATTAAGGTGTAGTGACATATAGATGCTTATATAAAAAAATAAAAAGTATACCATGACCTACTTCATATTAAACACTTTCGCATGGACCTCGTTAAATTTTCATTGGTTGCTTCACCTCTAGAAAATAGTAATCTGGAATATATATATATATATATATATATATATATATATATATATATATATATATAACTACTTCATTTATTCGCATAAATTTAATATATGAAAGTATAGATTTATGCGTAAACTTTAAGTATTTACTTCAAAAGTGCTCAATACGTAGGTAGAGCTAGTTAGTAATTTATAAAATATATATGGCGATTAAGCTACACTGAATATTCTGCGTTTCATCCAACTATAGGATTTATAAATTACTATATATATATATATATATTTACTATATATATATATATATATATATATATATATATATTTTAATTATATATATATATATATATATATATATATATATATATATAATCAAAATAGTAATTATGAGCGTATTCAGATATATATAAATAGTGTTTTTGGCCATCTGAAGAGTAGCTGCTGCGGTATCTTTTTAAATGATATAATATTCAAAATTGTCCAAATAGTTATGAAACAATTGTAACACATAATAAGAAAATATACAATAAGATGTTCTCATTTCATTTTTCATTGTCTTAATTTTTGCAATTTTTGAATATATATATATATATATATATATATATATATATATATATATATATATATATATATATATATGTATATATATATAAAATGAAAATTACAATTGAATTTACCAAAATAATCCAAGATGATAAATTAAAGTAAATCATAAATATTAAAGAATTAATATTTATAAAATTATCTCAGCCAGAATAAAAGGTCGATAAAACCAAATAGGAAATAGAGCTTATAATATGAGCAAACAATTAATAAAATATGTTAAAAAACACTTTGAAATGAGGTAAAAACATATTTAATCTGAAAAGGAAACACTAGATAAATGGATAGTCCTTAATCCGCGGAATTTTGAAGAAATACTTTCCTTCTCATCAGAGGGTAGGAATTAGCAAAATGCGGGATTGGATTTTGCATGCAGAAGTATTTGATGAAACAACAAGTAAGTCAAAGATCTTACTTGAAAACAAAAAAAGTGAAGCAGAGGGAATATGGTAAAGAAAAAGGTGATTACACACGAATGGATAGTCTGGTGGAAGATAAAAAATCCAGTGACGGTAAAATCCAAATGTAAAACTTCAAAAAAGTAAAAAGAATTTCCATTTGTACAAGTAAAATCCAAGGAGATCCCGTAATTGGAAGAAGATGGTCCATAATAATCCAAATGCGGAAATCCATGGAATAATTCACAAAAATGTGTACAAGGGAAAAAAAGAAAGATTCCAATAATATTAATAAAAGAAAAATAAGATGTGCTTTTCACTCTACTTCCGAGGCATAAATATAAATAAGAAAGATATGGGAAGAGAAAACAGAGAAAAAAAATGATGATAAAGTTAAATATAAAATATAAAATAAAGGGAAACAAAAGTCAAAATGACCCAGACAGGAAATGTTAAAGGCACGAAAAAATAGATAGGGCAAAATAATATAGGTCAACTGAAATGTACAGGTCATCACTTAAAAAAAATGTCAGCAAGAGTTGTTAAACGACACTAAAAGGAAAATAAAAATAAATAAATAAATAAATAAGTAATAAATATATAGAAAATAAAGAATAAATAAATAAATAAATAAAATATAATATAATAAAAAATAAAATATAAAATATAAAATAAAATAAAATAAGAATAAAAATAAAAAAATAAAAATTATTTAAGGGGAGAGGATGGCCGGTATCTGCAAATTCAGGAAAAAAAAAGTAAGTAAATGCATATAGTAAAATGAAAGTGTGGGTAGATAGATATATTTGATAGATAGGAAAGTTTAAAGAATAAAACAGAAAATGCAGATAAAAAACCGGCCATGCAAAGAAGAAATAAAGAATTAGAATAAAGGATTATTAAATTATATAAGAAGTATGTCAGAAAACGATAAAGTTAAAGAAAAATCTTTATATTTATATAAAGGGTAAAAGTAATAACCATGTAATTTCAAAATCTTTTTTCCTGAATTTGCAGATACCGGTCATCCTCTCCTCTTAAATAATTTTTATTTTTTTATTTTTATTCTTATCTTATATTTTATATTTTATTTTTTATTATATTTTATTTTTTTATTTATATATATATATATTATTATTATTTTGCTTTTGTGCTATATCTAATTATATCTAATTTCCTTTTTTCCCCATTATAATGATAATTATTTCTGTAAAGTCTGACGAAATTGTCGGATTGTTAGTACGCTTCAGTAATCGAAACATGTGTATCTAAGCAAATAAAAGGGTAACATATATATATTATAAATCCGTATCCCTGTCTGTCTGTCTGTTTGCTTGTTTATTCATAATGATGCTATAGCATATATATGTGTATTATATATTGCAGAAAAGAACACAGAAACTTCGACTCGTAACAAAAGGGGAGTAAATATTTTCTAAAAACTGAAAATCCTCGCTCAATTTAACAAAGCTTAATGTTTTGCTAATTGTCTATGAAATCTCTTTTCATTAATAATTAATTCTTTATCTTATCGTGTGTCGTAATTTTTGGATATGTTCATTACTGCGACATGGTAATTCAGTAGATACTATTGCTTTTCTTGAATTTCAGTATCTCAATTTTAATTTTGTTTCTTTTTGTGCTAAAGGAAGTCGGAAAACAAGAAATGTTTTTTTAATGTTTTTTACACTTCTTTGTCATTGCTGAAATTGTTTTTATTGTTGTTGTCTTAAAGCTACTGCGTGACGAACAATACACAAGAGTTTTTTTTTTATCTTCCTCCTCTCAGTCAGCGAAATTGGTCAGTGTTTGATACTATGCTCCGTCTTTCACTCACCCCTTTCACTTTCATACAGTCAATTTACTGACCTATAGAAAATTTCGCTCCTTTTTTCCGCGGACACAATAACATGGACCGACGCAAATTCGTTCTTTTAACTTCACTATGTCTGCAAACCTTTATTGTCATATACTCGCTATAAATTGAATTGCAATGCATAAGAAAGGAAGCCATTTCAACGGATTCTTTAATGCTGATAAACGAACCGGCTGTAGGCAATCTTTTTTTGTTTTGTTTAATGATCATTTTTTTTTTTACCATAAGAATCTTATTATGAGAAGAAGCGTAAATAATACTCTTCTATAAAAAAGATGATCTCTTTCTAGCATGCTAGAAAATTACTTACGCCTGAGAGTATCCTGTACCTCTACAAAGCCACCAATTCGCCCATGATCTTGAGCGCATGGTACAGTGGGGGAAGAGGTGCCTGGTTACTTTTAATGCATCTAAAACCAAGCTCCTATCTTTACATCATCAACGGTCTGATCCCCATCTGGCATCAATTGAAACGGATGGCCTCTCGTCTTAAGGAGGCTCCATGTTTTGACAAGCTTCTGGGCTTGACCTTTACTCTTGATCTGAAATGGAACACATACATCAAATCTGTTGCCAAGGTCGCTGGAAAAATGGTAGGATCCTTCTACTGCTCCAGTAGATATCTCACTGTTGATGTAATTCTCTATCTGTATAAAAGCCAAGTACGTCCAAGGATGAAGTATTGTTGCCACATCTGGGCAGGAGCTGCTAAAAACAGCCTATCCTGCCTTGACAGAGTACAAAATAGACTTTGTGGCTTAGTGGGGGATGCCCTTTTCTCTTCCCTGCAACCTCTCTTCCACAGAAGCGATGTTGCGAGCCTGTCGTTGTTTTATCATTACTTCCATGGCAAGTGCTCGTCTGAGCTGCAATCTCTGGTCACCCCTCACCAATCTTTCACAATAAACACTCGTCTAACTGAAACCACCGTCAATAATTTTCCCCACTCTTTATCTGTGCCTAAATCAAAACGTAGATTCCATGAACAAAGCTTCTTTCTTAGAACTGCACGCCTGTGGAACTCTGTTCCGTCTGCCTGTTTCCCACCTGACTACAACTTGGACGTCTTCAAGTCAAATATAAACAAATCCCTGATAAACCTCCCCCTTAAGTAAGACACTTTATCAAATCTCCATTACTAACATTACTAACGATTACTACGATATTATCCCATTGATTACTGCACACGCAATAACCCTCATCCCCGAGTGGCTTCTGGGCCTTGATAAGTGGTGACTACCATGTAAAAAGAAATGTATGGCGTATTGTTGCCACATTTGGGTTGGTGAATCTCTCACTCTTAGACAGGGTTCAAAAGAGAGTCGTCAACCTAATAGGTCCCGTGCTGTCAGAAAGGCTTCAACGTCTGTTCCATCGACAAAATCTTGCATCCTTCTGCCCGTTTTGCTAGTGCTCCGATGAACTGCAAGCCCTTGTACCGCCTCGACTTAGCAATCCCCACCCTCAATTTCTGATAGTTCCATGGCACAGTAGATATAGATGTTGAGTCTCTATGCTTCCATGTGAGCATTGTTTGAAGATAGCGGTTTCAATCCTACCCAAGCTGGTCAGAGGATTAGTTCACCAAAACATGGGGAGACAACTATGGAAGTAATTACTGGGAATAAGTTACAAAACTCGGCATTTCTATCCCATCGAAGAAGGCCAGAGGTCGAGTTGGTCGAAACGCGAGGAAACAAAAACAACTATGGAGATGAGGATAACAGTCTGCAAAAAGATTGAATGCACAAATTATGCAGCCGCATCTGAAAGGATTAAAAAAATAAATAAAGAAAAATAAATAAATAAATAAAATATAAATAAATAAAAAATAAGTAAATAAAATAAATAAATAAAATATAAATAAATGAATAAGTAAAAAATAAATAAATAAATAATAAAAAATAAACAAATAAAAAATAAATAAATAAAAAATAAATAAATAAAAAATAAATCAATAAACAAATAAAAAGATAAAAAATAAATAAAAAATGAAAAAAATAAATAAAAATAATTATATATTATTAGTATATTATGTGTTGGGTAAAAAATATAAAAAAATAAATAAATAAATAAAAAATAAATAAATAAAAAATAAATAAATAAAAAATAAATAACTTAATTTTAATTATTTATTCTATTACCATTCATTATACAGGAGTTTTTTTAAAGGCGGCGAACTTAAAATTGACAACACCATTTTCTTTAATTGCATATTTGGTGTTACATTAGTGCCAGTGTTCGATAGAGAAGTCTATCTATATGTACGGCGTGTATATAATTTATATTTAGTTTATAATGAAACGTGAGTATATAATATATTCTGAGTATATTATGTGTTGGGTAAATAATGAGTTTCTTCGCGTCGTCTGTGTTTCATGATTATCTTTGTAGCGATGTGTATAACTGTTTACAAATATGTATTACACGTATATATATCCTGCTTCAATGGGACTGGTAACATTTTATAAACAAAAAGTTCCTTACAACAAAGGGACGGAACATCTTTCTGGGGAATTACAATTTGTCAAACAGGAAAAGATTACCTTCATTACATCTTGCTAAACAGGAAAACATTATCTTCATTACATCTTGCTAAACAGGAAAACATTATCTTCATTCATCCGGGTCTTGGTTGACGATGCGCCCAAAGCTGATAAGAATATCCATTCCAAAGAAATGACCAACAAGCCTAGGGTTGTATTTCGAACAATTTTTATTCCAAATGCACTCCCACTGGACGATTGCACGCGTGTTAGATTCTGCTTTTCCCTTGCGTACAGGACCATACCGACCCTATCTCCAATGCTCCAGCTTTCTCCGTCTGTCGAGCTCGTTCTCTACTTCAGTCTCTAACTAATTCCTAACTTTACTTGTATATATTCAAACTAATCCTTTGTGCGTATGCCATTCGACTACATCAACACCTAACACATACTTTTCTGGCTAAATTTATTGTTTTTATCCCTAGGTTTGAAAACCTATTTTTTTTATGCCCACCACATTCTTATTAATGTTTCTTAGTTAACATAATTATTTTTACTAAACAGTCCTTTCTTTCAAAACATTCTCTCTGCACAGCTTTTTCTACATAACAGTTAACAAAATAATGATAATGTTCGTTATCTAACATTTTAACTTTTTAATAATAATAGTCGATTTAAGAAATCGACTATCAACAAGGCGACCCGGTGTCGCCCAGGCATAATCTAACATTTGGTAACTATTGGCTATTTTGTGTTCAGCTTGGTTTGGCAATTCATCATGAAGAGACTGAAACTCGGGGAGCGTTTGCAAATTGCAAATGATACATACAATTTACTGATAGAAACATTTGACAAATGAATAATTTTATGAAATGCACCAATCAAGTGACCACCTTGTTCATACAATTAAATCCTATTAGATTATTTGGGGATGGCATTAGTCCCATGTTTATGCTGATAAATCAGATACAATATATTACTTCAAAGATAATATTCGCCACGTCATTGCCGAAATACAACCATATTTTAATGCATAGAGTTGTAGAAAATCGATTATGTCATAAAAGTACATGCTACAGTGGTCAAATGTCCAAACTTGTATTTAAATTATAAACGCTAAAAGTAATCTTTGGAATAATCCTCATATTTTTATAATAAAATATTTTTCCCTGATTTATTTTAATTTAAAGTACGCTACCTCAAAAATACCCTTTATAAACTAAAAAAAAAAAAAATTATGAACATGTACTGGGTGCATTTACTTTTCAGGCCGGGGTCGTCCCACTCATTGCATCGATTAGGATTAGGATTGTTGTTCAATTCAAATGCACCAAAAAAAAAAAAAAAACTCCTCACAAACAAAACCACAAGTTCAGTCTATAAATAATTTACAGGTGTTTATTTTATGTTATTTTATTTATTTTATTTTATTTATTTATTTTATTTATTTATTTATTCTATTTTATTTTATTTTATTCATTTATTTTATTTTATTTATTTTATTTTATTTATTAATTTTATTTTATTTATTGTATTTTATTTATTTATTTTATTTTATTTATTTTATTTTATTTATTTATTTTATTTTATTTTATTCATTTATTTTATTTTATTTATTTCATTTTATTTATTAATTTTATTTTATTTATTGTATTTTATTTATTTATTTATTTATTTTATTTTATTTATTTATTTTATTTATTTTATTTTATTTATTTATTTTATTTATTTATTTTATTTATTTATTTTATTTTATTTACTAATTTTATTTTATTTATTTTATTTTATTTATTTATTTTATTTATTTATTTTATTTTATTTGTTTATTTATTTTATTTATTTATTTTATTTTATTTTATTTATTTATTTTATTTATTTATTTTATTTTATTTTATTTACTAATTTTATTTTATTTATTTATTTTATTTATTTATTTTATTTTATTTATTTTATTTCATCTATTAATTTTAATTTTATTTTATTTATTTATTTTATTTATTTATTTTATTTTATTTATTTATTTTATTTATTCATTATTTTTATTTTATTTATTTATTTTATCAATTTATTAATAATACATTTTATGCATTTATTTATTTTATTTTATATTATTATTTCTTTTAATTATCTATTATTATATTATTTATTTACTAACTTTATTTATTTCATTTTTTTATCTAATTTTTATATGGATTAGCATGAAAAGTATACAGATAGTGATTTTCTTAACATTATGAGCAATTCTTTTAGTCTCAGCTGATATGTGTCATTCAGAAATCAATATATATATATATATATATATATATATATATATAAGTGAACATATCTGTGTATCTGTGTGTGTATCTGTCTGTGTACATTTCCCTACGCTATAACTATGTCAATTTTAAGTCTACAGACTCGAAATTTGATATACAGAGTACTGAGATTTGGGAAAATCTTTGTGATCGGGTTTCGGCCAGAAATTATGCTGTTAAGGGGTCAAAGTTCAACGATTTGACCTTTGAGAACTCTATCAAACTACTAAAAGACAATTTTGGGTCTAAATATTTGAAATTTTAGATATAGGTTTCTGGACCTGGATCTAACTTACTAACTTGATTTGAGCCCAAAACAATAAATGTTAAAGGGTCATAATAGGGATCAAAGTTAAAAAAGAAATTGACTGTTGCGGTCTCTATCAAATTACTCAGACAATTTCTGGTCTAAACATTTGAAATTTTACATAAAATGTATTCAGAGATAGGGTAAGCTTTTTAATCTGTTTGGGTCGAAAATTTGAGCTAACAATATATAAATGTATGCATGTATGTTTGCATGTCTGCTTAAAACTTTCGACAGAGGCAATGGATTTTCACAAGATCAGTATCGTTTTTAAGCTCGACTTCTCAGACGACAAATATCGAAAAATGGGCTAAAAACATTAATTTCTTCACCTTCAACTGGGCACTTTCTACAGGAAGGGGTCGCTTTTTTCGCCGATATTTTCGAAAGTTATCCCCTCTTTTCGATTGTTTAACCTTAATTTAAACCTACGTCACTTCCGGTTTGGCGGTGGTCGTAACAGTAATGACGTCACGTTTTTTACACGTTCTTTTCCTCATTCACGGTACGGGTTCGAGCCTGCCTTCCTACTACCATTTTTGTTTTTCACATACACCTCCAAACACCTGGGCAACGCCGGGCTGAAATGCTAGTATATATATATATATATATATATATATATATATATATATATATATATGTATATATATATATAAGAATTGTGCATTTCAATGAACTTAAAGAAATAAACGGTACAATGGTCAACATCTGGAAATTAAAAATATGGACTTTTGTCATTTATTTGCATATGTTCTGTAGTTACGTCGAGCTTCATAAATTAAAGGACTGGTATAAATAAAAGGTGAAATAAAATTAAATAAACATACCTCCCAATATATATATATATATATATATATATATATATATATATATATATATATATATATATATATATATATATATATAAGTGAAAGTGTCTGTCTGTCTGTCTGTGTACATTTCCCTACACAATAACTCTGTCAATTTTCAGTCTACAGACTCGAAATTTGATATACAGGGTACTGAGATTTGGAAAAATCTTTGTAATCCATTTACGGCTAGAAATTTGGCTGTTAAGGGGTCAAAGTTCAACGATTTGACCTTTGAGAACTCTACCAAACTCCTCCAACAATTTTGGGTCTAAACACTTGAAATTTTAGATATAGCTTCCTTGGACATGGATTTAACTTAATAACTTGATTTGAACCCAAAGCAATAAATGTTAAGGGGTCATAATAGGGGTTAAAGCTTTAAAAAAATTTGACCTCTGTGGTCTGTATCAAATTACTCTATGTATGCATGTTTGCATGTCTGCCTAAAACTTTCGACAGAGGCGACAGATTTTCACAAGATCAATATCGTATTTAAGCTCGATCTTTCAGACGACAAATATCGAAAAATTGGCTAAAAACATTAATTTCTTCACCCTCAACTGGACACTTTTCTACAGGAAGGGGTCGCTTTTTTCGCCGATATTTTCGAAAGTCATCCCTTCTATTTGATTGCCCAGCCTTAATTTAAACCTACGTCACTTCCGGTTTTGGCAGTGGTCGTAACAGCTAAGATGTCACGTTTTCTACACGTTCTTTTCCTCCTTAGCAGTACAGGTTCGAGCCTGCCTTCCTACTACCACTTTTGCTCAACACACACCTCCAAACACCCGAGCAACGCCGGGGACCCATGCTGGTATATATATATTTATTGTCATCCACATACTAGCAGAAGTACCCATCGTTGATTGAGTTAAAAAGGACTCTTCAAAATATGAACTCTGATTTATGAAATTATGAAAAGTTATAAAAAGGTGGTGTGGATCTAAAGAGACAGCTTAAAAAAAAACATGAGGGGGCAATAGTGGGAATCTTTGTTGACACAAACGTATAAACACTAATGCAACCTCACTTTCATTGGTGTTGTGAGTGAACAATGTAACCCTGGGGTTGTCATGGCAAGTTTGGTAGCTCTACATTAAAAGGTATGAGCGTGCATGAGGTTCCCATTTATAAGTGACACACCTGGGGCCCTCAGTGTAACCCATCAAAAACTCCGCTCCACCCCCATGATGGGTTATCCTGTCATATTTGGTAACTCTATAAGTGTAAATCAAATGGTGTGAGCATGCACAGGGCTTCCAGTTATAAGTGGCCCCTCCCTGGGCCCCACCCCCGTTGGTGGGGGTGAGCGGTGTAACCCCTCAAAACCTTCCTATCTTCCTATGCTGGGTTATCCTGCCAAATTTGGTAGCTCTCCATGAAATGGGGGGAGCGTGCTTAGAGTTTGCTCCTGTTGATGGGGGGTGTGACTTTATTATATCCATTTTTACTCCTTGATATCGCTACTATTTTATGTGGTCAGTTTAGTGTAATAGTAAAGACACATACAAATGTTGAGCTTTAATATATACATATATATGTCATCAGTGCGGTTTGACAAGCAACCACCCCAATCCAGGATCAAAACCCAACCGCCCAAACGACAGTTAGAGCTTCTAACCGTTGCGCTATTCGACTGCTGCTATGTGGGCAGTGAATAAACAATGTTTTGACATTGTCCAAACACCTAAGCTCAATTTGTTTACACAAAGAGCATTGCTTAATACGCTGATGGTAATTTGTACATCACTTCCTAATATGCTCAACCCAACATAGGGAGCATTATAGTCATTCACATACAGTACTGTTTCACCGTTTCACATCTCATCAGTGCGGCTAGACAAGCAACCACTCAAGCGAGGATCAAAACCCAACCACCCAAATGACAGTCGGAGCTTTGACTATCATACCGTTTACTTAAGCTTGTTGAAATGTACAATTCTTGTGCAATTATATATATGTATATATATATATATATATATATATATATATATATATATATATATATATATATATATATATGATTATTATTATGATTATTTTTAATACCTACCTGTTTTCATCCTTTTGGGAATCATCAGTAAAGGGAGTCATAATTATATATATATATATATATATGTGTGTGTGTGTGTGTGTGTGGGTGGGTACATATTTGTGTGTAAGTGGAAAAGTAATATACTTATATATATATATATATATATATATATATATATATATATATATATATATATATATATATATATTTTACTGCTGATACAATTCTCTGTCTATATAAAAGCCAGGTACGTCCAGTGATGGAGTACTGTTGCCACATCTAGGCAGGAACTGCCAGAAACACTTATCCTGCCTTGACAGAGTTCAAAATACATTTTGTAGCCTTTTGTCCTTTTCTCTTTCCTGCAACCTCTTTCCCACAGACGAGACGTTGCAAGCCTGTCTCTGTTTTATTATTATTTTCATGGCAAGTGCTCATCTGAGCTCCAATCTATGGTTCTCCCCTCGCCAAACTTTCACAAAAATCACCTGTCTAGCTGAAACCATTATCAATAATTTCCCCCACTCTTTATCTGTGCCTAAACCTAAATGTAGATTCCATGAACAAGGCTTCTTTCTTAGAACTGCACACCTGTGGAACTATCTTCAGTGTGCATGTTTTCCAACTGACTACAATTTGGTAGTCTTCAAGTCCATCCTAAACAAATTCTTGATGAACTGTCTCCAATTCTGGAAAACTCTGAAGCTAAACCTAAAGGGATGAAGGCCTCTCTAGTCTTGGATGACAACCTTCCTAGAGCTGGTGACTCAAACAAATTACCAGTCTGCAAACCTGAACTGCTTAAGGAGTAGATAGGCACTGTCTATCACCCGGCTTCCATACTCCTTCTTTGCCTAATAGCTAGGCGTAGAGGTCGATTCACAGGGAGTTGACAGACCTTCAGTGGTCAATCTTGTTTCCTGACTAGGGCAATGAACGCCGTTTTCCCCACTCCCGACACATCCCATCCCCTAAACTGGGCACTTAGGAGTGCTTGAAAGCCATAATGCCAATACAAGTAGATTGGGTTGACCATCGTCTGATGGATTGAGGGTACCGGATAGACAGTTCCTGGCTGCTGTTCCCGACTGGTAGTACAGGAGCCCTAACTCTTTGGTAGCGCTCAGAGCTGCTGCTCCATCAACAGTTGTATAATATCGGGTTGTTTGTAGTGTCATGTTGCGCATGGAAAGGGACCCTGCACTCATCCTCGGTGGGCTATCCCGAGGCCACAATTCTAGTACATGGCAGCACAACTGATGGTCTGCTTGTGTTGCATGTCTGGTATTCTGCATAACCACTTGTTCAGCATTCCTTACCTAAACTGAAACTCTTAAAAAAAAGCAAATGACAGTACAATAAAAAAAATTACGCTAAAACGAGGCCCAAACTTAAACAAAACCAACCTGCCTTCTCCCTTGAGGCTTGTATTTACCAACATCCATGAGCTTAGAACTAATTTAAATGATGTTGAAGCATTTCTCCTAACAAACATCCCCGGATATCTTAGAATTAAGTGAGACTAACCTACACTCCTCCATCCCCTCTAACTACTTTAACATGCCTGGATATCTCTCACTCTGCCGTAACGACTCTGACAGACATATGCACGGGCTTGGAGTATATTCACTAGAAAAACAAAACTAGAATCGGACGATAAAGCCTTTATGTGCTTTAGACTTAACATGCAACATAATATTAGCTACTTTTATTTTTTCTACCGCTCTCCCTCGACCCAGGACTGTACCCTAATAAACAAAGTCTCTGACAGCATAGATACAGCACTTTCTTTCGACACTAGCGCACAAGTGCATGTGTTTGGTGACTTCAATGTCCACCAAAGCAACTGGCTGAGATTTGCTACTCACACAGATGCAGCTGATATAACAACATATAACTTCTCTATATCTCATTCCCTATCACAGATGGTTACGTTTCCAACCCGTTTCCCAGACCAGCAAGAACAACACACATCACTTCTAGATCTGTTTCTGACCACAGTTCCCAATGACTGTGTAACTAATGCCCACAGCCCACTTGGGAACGCTGATCATGCAGTGGTAATAGTTGAAATCGCCCTAAACTTTATAGCCAAAACTGAAGAGCCACTGCTCAAAACAACGAAATATTATAAAAAGGTTGACTGGGAAGCCATCAGGGATCTCATCAGGGACGCCCCATGGCAAAATATCTTTTCACTTCCTGCTGAACAGTGCGCAGATGAGACCACTGAATGGTTCAAAACAACAATTGAAGTACATGTTCCCACACGGAAATTTTATAGCAAGCCTCACTCTCCCCAATGGTTTACTTCTACTTGTGTAACCACCATCGCGCAAAGGCAGCATAAGTCCAGTTCAAACAGGCAGAAGTATATAGAAGCCAGAAGTTACTGTAAGAAAGAAATAGCGACAGCTAAGAGAGAATTTACTGAAACCACCAAAAAAACACATCGAAGCACAGAAATTAGGAACCCGTGACTTCTGGAAAATCTACAACAGTGTAGTAAATAATGGGCAATCAACAATCCCCCCACTATCCAACAATCATGAGGTTGTTTGCTCTGCAACTGAGAAGGCTAACATGCTTGCCAGTCGGTTTGCCTCCAACTCCACACTGGACCCTGCCAACCACCCCCTCCCTGACTTTCTTTTGTAGACAGACGCCACAGTAGATGATCTGAAAATCACCCCTTCTCAGGTGCATGCTATCATAAAAAATCTTGACACTGCAAAAGCATGTGGACCCGATCTTATCCCGGCTGTGCTATTAAAAAAGTGCTCCGCAGAAGTAGCTCCAGTTCTCTCTAAATTTTACAACAAATGTCTTAATGAATGTTGCTTTCCTGCCTGCTGGAAAACTGCTTCTGTAATACCAGTTTTCAGGAATTCTGGCGAAAGAACTGACCCAGTAAATTATCGCCTCATTAGCCTCCTCCCACTTTTCGCCAAAATATTTCAGACTATAATTAACCAAGCTCTAGTCCATCACCTTACAGATGCTAAACTTCTGACTGACCAACAATATGGATTTAGACAAGCCTGTTCAACAGCAGACATCCTAACTTCAAACTGGACAAAGAGGGGGAGGGTAGAGCGGTAGCTCTAGATATATCTAAGGCTTTTGACAGGGTATGGCATGGAGGTCTTCTCAGGAAAATCAGAAGAATACATGACATAATTAAATCCTTCTTAGAAAAGAGAAAAATCCAGGTTGTCCTTGACGGTCGTACATCTAAACAATACAATATAAATGTGGGAGTGCCTCAGGAGTCTATCCTGGGACCTCTGTGATTCCTAATATTCATAAATGACCTCCCTGACAAAATTGCCTGTGAGACGGGTATATATGCTGACGACACCACACTCTATAACAGACACGACAGGAAAACAAATAAACACATATCTAAAGAAATGGCAGAAGCACTAGAGGATGATTTCCAATCTGTAGTGGAATGAGGGACATAAATGGATGGTCACATTCAATGCTGCCAAGACTAAACTCGTTTCCTTCAATAATTATAAGAACCCTTCTCTACAACCAATAGTAATGGCCAATGACTCTTTATCTGAAAGTACATCCTTTAAACTCTTAGGCCTAACACTCTCAGGAAACATGAGTTGGAACAATTACATTGAGAGCATTGCCAGGACAACTGCGAAGAAGGTAGGCTTTCTCTACCGTGCTAGAAAGATACTAACGCCCGAAAGTATCCTATACCTCTATAAGGCCACCATTCACCCATGTATGGAGTATTGTTGTCATATTTGGGCTGGTGCATCTACCACCAGTCTCTCGCTCCTAGACAAGGTTCAAAAGAGAGTCACTAATCTGATAGCTCCTGAACTGTCATCTAAATTTCAGCCCCTGTCCCATCGACAAAATGTTGCATCCCTCTGCCTTTTCTAAAAAATACTTTAACGATGAATGCTCTGATGGAGTGCAAGTACTTGTGCCCCTCAACATAAATACCCCCAACAAACCCGACAAGCAGCTAAATCCCACCCCTCACAGTAGAGATCCCTAGATGTAAGAGAGCCTTCTACTCAATATTTTCTTCCCCAGGACAGCTAGACTTTGTAATTCCCTGCTGGGTCCCTGCTTCCCCAACTGTACTGACATGCAGAAGTTCAAGTGCAATGTGAACCGACATTTCGCTGCCCAACTCCCTTCACAGTACCCCTGATGCCCATGTCCCTGATAGTAGCCCCTTACAACAAAGTGGCAATATGCTTTGTTTGGGGTGAAAATGTAATAAAAATTTTTTTTTTTTTAAATTTCCACTACTAACGATTACTACGCTATTATCCCATTGACTACTGTACACCCATTAACGCTTATCCTCGAGTGGCCTCCGAACCTTGATAAGTGGTAACTCCTATGTAAAAAAAAATATTTGTCATATATATCTGTATATTAATAAAGTAGCTGCAGAAATTTCCCTCTGCACCAAAATATCGTAGGTTTGCAACAATAGATGCCACATACAAATTCAATGCTATGCTAATAGCCACTATCTTATATAGCTTCAAACACCATTTTAGACACATTCAGTCTTAATATTAAGATACTACATTGCATCCTACGAGTAACACACCATCACAATCGCTACATCTCTAGAGGGAGGAGTCCATATTTTTCTTTCTAAATATTTAATCCTACTAGTACTACCAGTTGTCACCAGGACGGATTCTACATGCTCCACATATTCTGTGATAAACCGACCCTAACTGGTTGAGTTCTGAAAATTCTCATATTCAGGAGTCCAGTTCTTCACTTTATAAACGAACGGTTACTAAAATTAAAATATGGCATCACTAATAGACATATTATTTCACCTGGCGTCAAGTTCATTTAAGGCATAGGTCATTACAGTCGTGTGTGTGGTGTATGTGAATGTGTGCATACAATACAAATCACTCTTTGTAGCTGTTGGTCTGCTGTTACTTATTATCCTACCGAGTTCACAGTGTGTGTAAAAAGGTTACTGTTCCCTGTCTCTCTCTCTCTGCATGCATCTAACAATGCGATAACATTTCTTCTTCTTCTTCTTCTTCTTCTTCTTCTTCTTCTTCTTCTTCTTCTTCTTCTTCTTCTTCTTTAACCTTCTACATTTTAATTATCAATTCATTTCTGTTTTGTTTTCTTCTTTTTTTTTTCTTACACAATTTTATTGTTTCGGTTCAGGTTTTTTTTTTTTAAATATTTTTATTTTTATAGTAAGTTACGTCTTTTGAATGCTAGTCGTTAGTCTATTTTTAGATAATACACCCGATCGTGGCCTACCCTTATCCTAATCTTATGTATGCACGCGTGTGTGCGCGCACACACACACACACACACACACACACACACACACACACACACATATGTAGATACTCATAGGAAGGGGAAAGAGTCTTCTAACTAATCTGTACTTTCACCTAATATTTTATTGAACGAATCATGCCAGAAGAAATGGATTTAATCTGAAAATCCTATCTAAAATATTACCACCGTCTGTCTTCTGCATAAGTCCCATAACATATGTAAGTACAGAATAATGAGCAAAGCCTCCCTCCAAAATAAAAACGTTATTATTTCAGCACGATCCGTCAGCATACAGTGGAATGCGATCTTAAATAAAGCCACGGTAAAATTATAGCATTGCATGTTTTACATGCTGAATAAAATTCACACCAAACTAATTGACCGATCATTATCAATTTCGGAACACAGCTGCTGGGCGCAGGTAGAGGACGTCTAAATAAGATTTATAATTACTTTCCCTAAGTAAAAAATAAAAGTACTTTTTTTGTTTACATTTATGGCCCCGGGAAATGCCGGGTAGCCCTACTAGTATATATATATATATATATATATATATATAGTAAGTAATTTATAAAATATATATGGCGATTAAGCTACATTGAATATTCTGCGTTTCATCCACTGTAGGATTCGTCAGGCTTATGCGCGAATTTTGTGGTTGCTTCTTGTTTTTATATATGTTGAGGATTTCTAGTTAGCCAATCAGCTTTCTAGTATCCACCGCGCCCCCTCCTATCAGCCAATGGGCAGGCATTTTATCGAACAAAGGATCTGTTTTAGAACTAGGTTAGTGGTTTAAGGTAGATCTTTTCCCTCCTTTTTATATATATATATATATATATATGAATATACCTATGTGTACACACACACACATGCACACATATATACATATATATATAGTCATCCACATACAGTACTGCGGCTGGACAGGCAATATATATATATATATATATATATATATATATATGTGTGTGTGTGTGTGTGTGTGTGTGTGTGCGTGTGTGTGTATGTGTGTGTGTGTGTGTGTGTGTGTAGGGGGGTGTTAGGTATATTTGAGAAACGTTTAATATAGTTATGAACCCGTAATGCAATATGGTAACCCGTTGATCACCTTATCATGGATCGATCCTTTATTAAATAAAGATTGAAAACGTTCATTGCAAGAAATATGTATGACAGGCTCAAGAAAAATTTGTAGAGTAGACTATCAATTGTTGCAGCTGATTTCGCTCTAAAAAAATAAAACAAAAATAAAAAAAAACAACAACAAACATTTTTTTTTTGCAGATATTTGTTTATTTCATTTTTTATTTCTTTTTTATCCAACCAATCTTCTTTTTTTTTTTTTTTTTTTTTTTTGTAGACATTTACGACATATGCCTACACTTTTAGAATTTATATAGTTTATTTTCTGGAATAGATATATGTTATTGATTTAACACAATATTTTCAGACTGTAAAATGTTTTTCTATTTTTTTTTTTTTTTACTTAGAAAATTTTAGTAAAGAATTTCCATATGTTATGCTTAATATAAAATGATGCTTCTCAAATCGATATTTCTCAATGTCTTTTTCCCTTCGTTCCAAAATATTTATTTAATTTTTTTTAATAAAAATATTTTCAGATTTCTATATCGATTAAACACTTAAATTCTCAAATCATGAAATATAATTTTAAAAAATGACCTGTCTAATTTTTATAAAGATCTAGGTTAGAAGTTATACTTAAGTGAATCCTTACTAAAAATTCCGAAAACACACTTTGCAAATGGATTTATATTGGCTAAACAATAAGAGGGGGATCAGTGTATATTGAAATAACATTAAAAACTACCCCCCCCTTTTTCGCTGCTATAAGTTGAACAGAAAATTTTCTTTCAAAGATTAGTTTTTGTTTTACAATCTAAGAAGAGAGTACCTAATTTATTAAGAACTAGCCTGGGTGCCCGGCGTTTCCCGGGGGTTTGAACGTGTGTGTTGAGAAAAAAAAAGTGGTAATAGGCAAGTAGGCTCGAACCCGTACTGCGAAGAAGAAAAAAAAGTGACGGCTTTGCTGTTGCGTTCAACGCCAAAACGGAAGTGGCGAAGGTTTAAATTAAGGCTAGTCAATCGAAAAAAGGGGATGATTTTCGAAAGTCTTGCTTGTGTCGTTTATAAAAGAGAAACATTCTATTTTTCTCTATCTATGGCAGATTTCAAATAACTAATTATATTTGCTTTACATAAACATTAACCTGATATTTAACTGAAATCATAATGACTTGATTTTGATTTGTAATAATAATTTGATTTCTAAAATCTATTTACAATGTTATATTAATAAAATTTGTAATAATAATTTGATTTCTAAAATCTATTTACAATGTTATATTAATAAAAATTGTAATAATAATTTGATTTCTAAAATCTATTTACAATGTTATATTAATAAAATTTGTAATAATAATTTGATTTCTAAAATCTATTTACAATGTTATATTAATAAAAATTTGAAATAATAATTTGATTTCTAAAATCTATTTACAATGTTATATTAATAAAATTTGTAATAATAATTTGATTTCTAAAATCCATTTACAATGTTATATTAATAAAAATTGTAAGCGGTCTTCATGAATATCCACTTATTCTTATAGCAGGAATCTAACGAATAAACACCCTAAGCAAATGTGCCAAATAAATCAGCCAGTTGCCGTTCTAAACTAGAAAACACATACGAAAATTAGAAAGGGTCAAAACAAAAATATGTAGAAATAAATTTTCCATCACATTTAACGAAATAAAAAAAATTCTCTCTCTCTCTCTGTCTCTGTCTGTCTCTCTGTCTCTGTCTCTCTCTCTCTCTCTCTCTCTCTCTCTCTATATATATATATATATATATATATGTATATATATATATATATATGACTACTTCATTTAATCACATAAATTACTATACAAATATATAATTTTATGCATAAACTAAGTATTTACTTCAACAGTGCTCAATACATAGGTAGAGCTAGGTAGTAAGTTAGAAAAATATAAGCTACACAGAATATTCCGCGTTCCATCCACACTAGGATTCGCCAGGCTTATGCATAAACCTGACGAATCCTAGTGTGGATGAGACACAGAATATTCTGTGTAACTTAATTGCCATATATATTTTTCGAACTTACTATATATATATATATCGCTATCTTTAGTCAGACCAGATTGCGCACTGATATGAGCTTTCTTATGACAGTTTTGTTAGCCTTACTACTTCCATGCTGGCTCATGGCAAACTGGAAGCGGGTGTTTTTTTTTTGTTGTTTTTTTTTGTTGATATCATCGCAAGAAAATTACCATACAAGGCTAACGGTAACCCTCTATATGGTTTGTTTTTTCAACAGAGCTCCTCCACATTTCCTAAATATATTGCCTAGGGAATAATGTTTTGCAATCTAAGAAGAGAGTGCCTAATTTATTAAGAACTAGCCTGGGTGTCCGGCGTTGCCCGGATGTTTGAACGTGTGTTGAGAAAAAAAAAGTGGTAATAGACAAGTAGGCTCGAACCCGTACCGAGAAGGAGGAAAAGAACGCGAAAAAAAGAAAAAAAAGTGGCGTCTTTGCTGTTGCGTCCAACGCCAAAACGGAAGTGGCGAAGGTTTAAATTAAGGCTAGTCAATCGAAAAAAGGGGATGATTTTCGAAAATCTTGTTTGTGTCGTTTATAAAAGAGAAACATTCTATTTTTCTCTATCTATGGTAGATTTCAAATAACTAATTATATTTGCTTTACATAAACATTAACCTGATATTTAACTGTAATCATAATGACTTGATTTTGATTTGTAATAATAATTTGATTTCTAAAATCTATTTACAATGTTATATTAACAAAAATTTGTAAGCGGTCTTCATGAGTATTCATTTATTCTTATAGCAGGAATATAACGAATAAACACCCTAAGCAAATGTGGCAAATACATCAGCCAGTTCCCGTTCTAAACTAGAAAACACATACGAAAATTAGAAAGGGTTAAAACAAAAATATGCAGAAATAAATTTTCCATCACATCTAACGAAATATGTCAAGAAGAAAAAATTCTCTCTCTCTCTCTCTCTCTCTCTCTCTCTCTCTCTCTCTCTATATATATATATATATATATATATATATATATATATATATATATATATATATATATATATATATATATTTCACTACTTCATTTAATCACATAAATTACTATACAAATATATAATTTTATGCATAAACAAAGTATTTACTTCAACAGTGCTCAATACATAGGTAGAGCTAGGTAGTAAGTTAGAAAAATATAAACTACACAGAATATTCCACGTTCCATCCACACTAGGATTCGCCAGGCTTATGCATAAACCTGACGAATCCTAGTGTGGATGAAACACGGAATATTCTGTGTTGCTTAATTGCCATATATATTTTTCGAACTTACTATATATATATATTTCGCTATCTTTAGTCAGACCAGATTGCGCACTGACATGAGCTTTCTTATGACAGTTTTTTTAGCCTTACTACTTCCATGCTGGCTCATGGCAAACTGGAAGCGGGTGTTTTTTTTTTGTTTTTGTTTTTTTTGTAAACAAGTAAGTAATCGCAAGAAAATTACCATACAAGGCTAACGGTAACCCTCTATGTGGTTTGTTTTGTCAACAGAGCTCCTCCACATTTCCTAGATATATTGCCTAGGGAATATATTGTAAAGGCAAGGTCAAAGGGTCGGTTATGTAACCAATAAAAAAAAGAAAGAAAGGCTAAAATGGCGGCACCCAGTTGGTTTTATGGTTGAGAGTCACGTGAGCGATGCAAACTGTTGCCATTTTTATGCAAAAAGAAACGTAAAGTGAGCAAAGGGAGGACGAGTTGGAAGAAGGTGTGTGGAGTTGGAAGTTTTGACCATAGAGTGTGGAGTTGTCGAGTTGGAAGTTTTGACAAGATAGTGTCGAGTAGCTAAGTTGTAAATTTTGACAGCAAAGTGTCGAATTTGGTGGTTTTTACGACAGAGTGTCAAGCTGTGGAGTTGGAAGTTTACTCAACAGAGTGTTGAGTTGTGGTGTTTTAAAATTTGACATCAGAATTTTGAATAGTGGAGTTGCAAGTTTTGACAACAGTGTGTCTAGTTGTGGAGTTGGAAATATGGAAAACAGAGTGTCGAATTTTTGGAGTTAGAAGTTTTGACAACAGAGTGTCGAGCTGTAGAGTTGGAAGTTTTGACAACAGAGTATCAAGTTGTTGAGTTGGAAGTTTTGATAAGAGTGTGTCAAGTTTTGAAGTTGCCTGTTCATACAACAGAGTGTCGAGTTGTCGAGTATGAAATTTTGATAATAGAGTGTGAAGTTTTGCAGCTGGAAGTTTTGACAACAGAGTGTCGAGTTGTTGGAAATTTTAACAGCAGTGTGTCGAATTTACCCGAGAAATTGTAAGTTTAACTATACACCATGACTGAGAAACTTTATCTATCCCCTTGTATGGTAACCCTTCAGAATATCAAAGAAGGCTTGAACTACAATGTATTTATAAACCACTGATTTCGATTAGATCGAAGGAGGGACACTTTCTAAATAGGAATCCCTGAAAATGATTTCCAATTTAGGTAATAAATGCACTAACAACGCTCAACGTTCAACAATTCAAGGTGAATTTGACGGGTGCTAGGCTACTAGTTTTTCTTTAGGAACAAAGTGTAGTATCTGTTCTGATACTACACTTCACCTTTTCTGTCCTCGGCCTGTGGAGGAGAAATCCTTCTAGATTGAGACAATTTTAATTTTTGTTCCTATCCAGAGCGCCTTTTTTTAGATTAAAAACCGACCTTGTGTCTAACTCTGTCTTTGTGGGGGAAGCAAGTAAATAGTTTTCTTTTTGTGTAATTTTCTATCGCCTACATGACAATTGAAGCACGACTGCTTTTTTTTTGTTTTGTTTTGTTTTTTTGCCAAATAAATTGAATTGAATTGAACTTGAATAAGCATTTAAACTGGTCTTCATGTTTGATACTACCGTGTACTTCGTGTGGACTACAATCTCATACTTTATCTTTAAGTTCAACATTCCAGCATTAGATAGAAACCTACTTTTTCAGCTGAAATTAATATTAGATGTTTATTCTACTTTCTCAATAAAATTAATGTAAATCTCTTGCAAAAGTATTTTTGCTTTCAACACATGAAAATGATGCGAGAAGAGAAGATGGAAATTATTTGGAATCAGATTAGCGTGATATAAATTCTTTCCGTCCTGATATTCAAGAAACCTGCAAAGAATCTTGTAAAACATTTATATATAAAAAATAATCAACTAGTAGAACTTAAATATATTAAAATGATAATATAGGAAACGGCGAATTTAGCATGTAAGTTTCATATGACGCATAAAACAAATTACACGAACTCTCCAACGGATAAAATAGAAGGGTAGACTAGACTGTTTAGCTATTAAACATAATTGCTCTATCCAGGATATTGAGCACTTTGAATAGAATAACGTATACGACTTAGCGATATACTACTGTGTTATTACTCTGATGGCTCCCGGGCAACACCATCTACTTAAAATATTTTATGCGTTTTTATTCCTATATATTTGTATATGCTAACAAACATATCACAGGATAGTTTTCAGTAAAAGAGTGCGGTCACCAACAATTATGTTTTTTATACTTGTTTTAATATTTGATATTTTTATTTTTTTTAAATCATTGAAATCATTTCTTGAAATTGTTTTACGCGTTTCAGACGTTCTCGTTAAAGCGTCCTATTCAGAAAATTTGTAAAATATTAAAAATTTGAAATATTTAAAATGTAAAATATTTAAAATGTAAAATAGCGTTTTTGCTATCCATGCTAATAATAAGAGATATTCACAAGAAGTAGAAGATATGTGCTTCTAAATATTTCTAAATGTTTTCATATTCGAGTGTATTTCTCCCCTCTCCTTGTTTGATGGAGTCAGTACATGGTTACTGAATGTTGTTGGTCTTTGCTTTTTTCTTTTTCCCCTTTTTATTTATTTATTCAATTTTTTCTTCTAACTTGCGTGGAAGTGTGGAGTGGAGTGCATTAGTGCTTGGTCATATAAGTGTGTCTGTGTGCGTGTGTTCCTGTGTGGAGAAGGTGTGTGTGTGTGTGTTTCCTTGTATTGGCTTGTAAAATGTGAGTTCTATCTTATAGTTTGAATAAACTCTCTTTAGTATTCGTTTTTTTTGTAGGAGGATTGTCATTGAATTTTGATTTTTAGATTTTAATTTCTTTCGATTATGTTTTTTTTTTTAGTTTTAGTCTGTTCGGATATTAAACTTATTTATAATTTGATAATTACATTTTTTTTAATATAAAGGAACGATATTTATGAATAAACATAAGGAATTTCTTAGTGTTCCTATTTGTTTGTCTCCCCAGGAGGGCAGAGTAAGGCACAATATCGATGTGTTAGTGTGAAGAAAATCCCGTTCTCCAAAAGGGGGCACTCTGAATAGGTACAAAAATAATAATTGTCTCGGTCATGAAGGATTTCTCCTCCACTGACCGAGAACACAAGAGGCGAAGTTTAGTATCAGAACATATACTACACTGTTATCATACGTATTTCTTAGTGTTGTGGGTCTCGAAGAAAAGTAAGGTTGGTATTGTTCAATGTGATTCAGATGAATTTTTTGCCTTTGTGTGTGGCCGTATGTGTGTGTGTGCACGCATGTGTGTGTTTTAATGTGTCAGTTCTGATTTATGTGTGGGGATGTATACATGCATATTACGTGTGTACGTGTGTGTATTAGAGAGAGAGAATTTGTTCCCTATGGACTCTGAAGCAGCTCGGCCGATTTTTTTTTTAGAATTCACGCAGATGTACGTTATGTGTATGTGAGTGTTCTTTAATTTGTTTTGTATGAGGATGACTCCGATAAGTATCAAAAATCGATAATCAAAAATATCCGATTAAAGAAGAAACAATCTCATTTTGACCAAACTAAACACCCTTATACAGCCTAACATCACAAGTGCATTTGAAAAGTTTTATCACCATACAAGCAGAAGATCTCGGTGTATAAAATCAAGACTAGGTTTTTTTTATAAAAGATAGTAGTGTGTTCAAAATGAACGTTTCTTCTTAGTGCACAACTGAACCATGATACTCGACTTTTGCATTTCAAAGATTAATTCAAGCCATTATATACAAATAATTTTAGAAAATTAACAGTACGTTCTCTACAGTGCAATGTAGAATACAATGTATTGTGGACTAAGTCATGGTGTAGAGGCATGTGAAGCTTCCTCCTGGAACACTAGAACACCGGAACACCAGAACACTGCTATGGGCCTCCAAGTAAATTAGATTTCACCGATTGCGATGACAATAAAAATATAGGATTGTCAATCATTTGTTCATCATCATTCAACATTCAATCCTAAACGTCGGGTCTTCCTGCTAGTATCTATCTATCTATCTATCTATCTATCTCTCTATCCCTCTCTCTTTCTCTCTCTCTCCCTCTCTCTCTCTCTCTCTCTCTCTCTCTCTCTCTATATATATATATATATATATATATATATATATATATATATATATATATATACATATATATATATATATATATATATATATATATGCTAGCAGGACGCCTGGCGTTTCCCGGTCGTAAAATACTCTTAAATATGACATTCTAATTTATGCAGATTTTGAATTTATTATGATAGAGCAAATTTTTATTGACTATTATATTGTATCTAATGTATAGTAAATTTCAAAAGTTAAAAAAAAATAATAATAATAACTTGGCTGTCATCAGCTAGAATCGAAACCGAAATATATATTTGCCTTGTTCGTTACCAGCTGTACGATATTCTTATGCATATAAAATCTTTAAAATAACGCTGAGAAATGTTTAAATATTTATTTGCGAATGCGTGACAGAGCACTTCGACTTAGGCTTGCCAAGTTCCAATTTTATTAAAATTATGACTCATTAGCAGCTAAAACCCAAATCAAATTTGTTCCATTGATCTAAATCTCCTATATATAAAGTTTCAAGTCTGTAGAATAAAAATTGACAGACAAACAGACAATGTCACTTTAATTCCAGGTTAATATTTTCCAGAGGTGAAGCAAGCAATGAGTTTTAATGAGGTTCATAGAAGAGTGCTCAATACCGAAGAAGGGCAAGATATATTTTTTATTTGTCTTACATAAGCATTTATATGTCGCTACTTATTCACGAGCATGTTTCGGTCAGCTAGTTAAAAGTAACTAGAGACCTCTTCAAGCGACATTGCTTGTACAGAAGTAGAGTTCGTAATTTACGTTAATTTACAAACGCTACTTTTGATGAAGCAATATCGTCTGAAATGGTCTCTGGTTACTTGTAACTGGATGACCAAAACATGCCATTGAATGTATAACGACATATAAATGCTTATGTAAAAGAAATGGTATATATATATATATATATATATATATATATATATATATATATATATATATATATATATATATATATATATATATATATAAACCACTTCATTTACTCACATAAATTTATACGAAAGTATAGATTTATGCGTAAATTTTAAGTATTTACTTCAAAAGTGCTCAATACGTAGGTAGAGCTAGTTAGTAATTTATAAAATATATATGGCAATTAAGCTACACTGAATATTCAGCGTTTCATCCACTCTAGGATTCATCAGGCTTATGCGCGAATTCTGTGTACATTTATTTATAAACTAACAACAACAAAAAAAGAAATGTCTGCCTTAAACCACTAACTTAGTTTTAAAACAGATCCTTTTTTCGATAAAATGCATGCCCATTGGCTAATAGGAAGGGGCGCGGTGGATACTAGAAAGCTGATTGGCTAACTAAATCCTCAATAGAAGATGACCATATAAAAACGATAAACAACCACAGAATTCGCGCATAAGCCTGATGAATCCTAGAGTGGATGAAACGCTGAATATTCAGTGTAGCTTAATCGCCATATATATTTTATAAATTACTATATATATATATATATATATATATATATATATATATATATATATATATATATATATATAACTCAAATGACCTTGTTACGGGTGTTATAACCCAACATCCGTTTTACGACTTCCGGTTGCGTACGCGTACATAAACATAAACCCATAACATAATACGGAAATAAACTATGTAAAAAAAAAACAGCAGAAAGTATTAACAATTGTTTATTTGGATAATTTGAACGCGAAAAAAAAATTGGGACGCTGTAAAACAATACGTTTTATTGTCGCGCTGATTATTTATTTGTAACGCAAATTAAAATAAAAATATTTACAAATAAATAATCAATTTGACAATAAAACATATTGATTTACTCGTTACGTTTTCAGCGTCCGAATTGTTTTTTTTTCGCGTTTAAATTATCCACATAAACAATTGTTACTACTTTCTGCATTTTCTTATATCGTTCATTTCCGTATTACGTTTAAGTTATTTTAACGCAATTTTCTTACAAGTAAATCTACTTTAAGTCGTTGACAACCATAAAAGCATTTTACAACGGCGATTTACCCACCGCCTTCATGTTTTTAATTTATTCCCCATTTTTAATACACTTTTCTTAAAAAAACATTCATACATTTTCTTCTATCTATCAACATAAATAAATAACCCCGAAAATATGTTTTTTATAATTTGCATTACAAATAAATAATCAACGCGACAATAAAACGTATTGTTTTACTGTGCACGTTTTCAGCGTCCCAGTTGTTTTGTTTTTGTTCGGTTTAGATTAAAAGATATATCAAGATTTGAATTTAACTTGAAGTGTTATGGTATCTGTTCAGTGCACATTTACCTATAAGTATGGCAAACCACTTATAATTCAATGGCTGGAAGTTTTTTTTGTTTTTTTTTCAAAAGTAAACAATTATAAACAGAACGACTCATAGAACTGTATGTATATGTTTTTTTTTTCATTTTAATATACTTTCATATAAATGTTTCTGTTATGTCACGAAAAAAACTATTTTCTTTACGTTACAAGTGTCACGGCACGCTCATACATGAATTCCATAGCTAATATAACATACTGACCCAACGGGTCACAGATAGTCTAGTATATATATATATATATATATATATATATATATATATAGAGAGAGAGAGAGAGAGAGAGAGAGAGAGAGAGAGAGCGGGAGGGGGGGGGGCGAGAGAAAGTAAGAGAGAGAGAGAAAGAAAGAGAAAGAAGAAAAGCTTATTGGTAGGTATATATTTTTGTTTTCTGTTATATTTGATAAATCATTCCTTCCTTCCCGTTTCCTCTATTTCCAAATCTGGCGTTGAATATTCTTCTCGTGTCTCCTTGTCTTTCCAGACTCACATATATATTTTCCAATAACCTTTCCTTTGACTCTTCCACGGTACACTTCTGAAAAATAAATAAATAAATAAATAAATAAATAAAAAATAAAACAAAATACTCTCCCCCATCCCACAAAAAAAAAACAGAACAATAAAACAGGAAACCTTTATTAGTAACATCTCCAGTATCCCCACCCCCCAACCTTTTTGCCTTGTAAACCCACTGCGGTAATTATTTTTATTCTTTTCCTTTTCTTCTTTTTTTGTTTATTCTCATATTTTTCCATTTTTGTAGCAATATTACTTCTATTACAAAGCGACGAGAATCACAGCTGCAGCAAAAGCAAGGTTCTTAGCTGAACGATCCAGTAAACATATTTACTATCAGACGGTTTCTTTGTTATTTTCATGGTTTGATCTCCATATTTCTTTTATTGTTAATATGTGGTTGGATGTTTTTAGACCAATGAAATCTTGGTAATTCTCTTATACTTTTGACAATCATGGACCTTCTTTTTTTTTTTTTTTTTTTTGGTGAGGAATTTTATGTTATTAGGGCTTTTTTATTCACTAGAAATTCACACATGAATTACTGCTCTCTGTTAATAACAGTTGGCGTTCCCTGAAATCTGAGTGACAACAAGTCTTCCTCGATTTTCAGTCCTTTCCATTGCTTTTGATAACCATTGCGAATCATTGTGCCTTATCGCAAAAGCCGTTTACTATTGATTTCTGGCTGACAACAACGGTATTTATTCTCTTGTAATTGAGTTGCAATAAGAATCTCTAAGGTTCCAGAATGAACATGCGTTTGTGGCATCGTTGTTTGCTCGTTGTGTCTAATGCAAAGGTTGTTCAATTCCATCAGTACTGACTGCACCAAAGAATTCTCATCCCAAGCAAAAACACAAGTTCAGTTCATAAACAATAAACAATATGTTGCAATATTTTTAGTATATTAAAGAGGATATATACGGCACAATCACGTTGACACACACACCGGTTTTCGCCAGATCACCGAAGTTAAACAACGTTGAGCCTGGCAAGTACCAGATGGGTGATTATTTGGGAAGGCGAGGCGCTGTATATACCGTGAGGTAAAAATAACAGTTTGGGAAACTGGCGTGGGAGATGGACCTCTCTTAAGCTTTAGTAGACAATCCATCTAGTGATGGCGTCACAATAAAAAAATACCCTTGATAGCCTTGACGAAGCATCAAGTATTTCCAGCCATTAGAAAAAACGTGAAAAATTCCGCAGAATTTTTCACGTTTCACCTGCGCCTACTGGCATTGGATGAAAAAGAAGAAGAAGAAGAAGAAGAAGCAGCAGCAGCAGCAGCAACTACAACAACAACAACATAAAGAGGTTGGTACCACAAATATTTCATTGGTATTACATTTCTAACAATGAGTGATAAGAACAAACCAACCAGATGCTAGAATCGCTTTATCAAATACTAGCGGGGGCCGGGGGGAGGGCTTTGCCCGGACGTAAAATAGGCTCAAATATGTTTTAATTTGTCCAGATTTCGTATATAGAGCCGTGATTTCAAAAATATAAAAAAAAAAAGTACTTAGGTGCTATCAGTTAGAATCGAAATCGAAACTGTAACATTCAAAGCTGATGACATTACCACTGTATCAACGTGACACGTAAATGAACTGATTAAAAATTAAAAATTAAAAATTTAAAATAAACTAAAATGAATGTACACAATCTATAACCTTTAAAAACTGAAAATAACTGCTAAAGACCCATAAAAGAACAGCCCGAAAAAAAAAATCCAATCATTTGAGGCCACTAGCGCCACTCTGCGACTTTTAGTTTTGGAGGAGATGAAGTTTGAAAATATGGAGACAGACAGCCATATAACCTTTTATATATTAGATAATAAATCTCTTTGAATTCTTCAGTGATAATTTTCTGTCATGACACAAGAAAACCAATACGCTATGATGCTGATCCTGACTGGATTAATTCATTCGTTGTTGTTATATTAAAAAGATTTGTCTTTCCTTTTGTACAATGTTTTTTATTACATACTGAGAAAATATAAAAGTTGGTCTTTATAATATTTTTAAACATTAAACAAGAAAAAGCATGATGATACTTATCTAATATGAGAATTGCTTTGTACTGAGGATGTTTTTTTTTTTTTGAAAATTACAAATGGTACTCATTTTCTTAACTGATTGTAAAATGAAACCTATTATCCAGGTCAAATAAAAAAACGCAAGTCCAACCTGACACAACAGACTTTCCATTTTTTAAGATTACCAAAAGCTAGTTCCTACACAAAGTCCAGCAATTAACTGCCTCACCACTGTGGGGTGGCTCTGACTGCTTCTCCCTGCCCTTGAAATGGAATATATTTACTTTTGACTGGAACTCTTAGCATCTGATCTTTCTCTGTGGTCACTATTCGGCCTCCCAGAAGTTGACTATTCGAGATATCCACAAGAGATGACGGCTAAACAGTGTTCACTTAAAAAAGGTTTATCTGGAGACTATCTAGAAACATTACTTTTCTTAATTAGGTTGGTTTCAGCATGATTATCCCGTATAATGGGGCATTTATTTCATTTCAAACAAAAGACAATTTCTGCATGGCTTAACTAAGAATAAGAGATATTTAAAATTTCTTTTACCCCCCCCCCACTATCCTTCAACTAAAAGTCTCAATGTCCCACCTTTCATAGAAAGGCACATCGGCTCAACTAACTATTAACCATCAGAAAATCCAACTCCTGAGCTATACCCCAAAGGCTGGTTCTCACAGTCTTCCCATTTCCATCGCCTGAAATCTTATCACTTCTGACCAAGAATCTTAGATTCCGGCCTTTACCAGTGGTCATCATTCGACCACCCAGAAACTTACTACTTGAGATATTCACTGGAGATAACAGCTAGACAGTGTCCATTCAAAGGAACTTATCTGCAAATAAATCTCATATATTACTTTTCTCCAATAGTTTGGTTTCAGCATTATTCCTCATTTTATGAGTTACTTATTTTATTTCATCCTCCCCGCCAAAAAAAATCTCTTGTGTGGTCAGACTCCCAATCTTCAACTCTTTATTCCACCTTCGTTTTTCCTTTGACCAAACATATATCACCTGCAATGTCTACCATTCATATGCATCAGCAAAACATGCAACTTAGTGCATGTTTACACAAGTACTCTCTGCATCCTTTCACTCTCTCCTCGATCCTTTTATCTTTCTTACTCCCTCATAGTCACTATTGAGTTTCTATGTATGTCTGCATTTATGTTTAGCTGTGAGAATCTCAAATTATAGGGTTGTCAATAGTTTCAGTTTTCTTGGGCTCATATAATCTTTTTCCTATATTTCTAATCTATTTATATTTATCTGTGGTGGGTCAAAGTTTGTTTATGGAGGTTGGATTTTATTTAATATTTTGGATGTTTTCATCAGTACCATACATTTTATGGAATCAATCTTCCCTTAGATTCTTATATCTACTAGTTTTTTTCCAGTTTTTTAAACTGTTCCGAGTGCTCTTAAGATTATTAGTACAACAATAACTTTCGTTATGTTAGATATTTCTTTCAGTTCTCTGGTAAATTCCATATATTTCCACTAGTCTCTCCCTCTTGGATAAAGTCTAAAACAGAGTTGTCAATCTAATCGGCCCCACTTTATCAACCAAGCTCCAGCCCCTGTCCCATCGCCGCAATGTTGCATCACTGTGCCTGTTTTACAAATATTTTAATGGAATGTGTTCTGATGAATCCGTTTCACTTTTATCTCCTCGACGCATATATCCCTGACAAACCCACCTAGTAATAAGATCTCACCCCTTCACTGTTGTTGTCCCTAATTGCCAGAAAGCTTTCTACTCTAATAGTTTCTTCCCTCGAACAGCTAGATTTTGGAATTCCCTTCCTGTTGCCTGCTCCCCTAGCTGTACTGATATGAAGGAGTTCAAATCTAACATAAACAAATATCTTGTTAATCTTTCCTAGAGATAGTCCAAGTGGCGATATGCTTCGTAAGGGGTGAACATGAGTAAAAGAAAACAATATATTTGCTTTTTTGTTTCCTTGACATTTAACTTGTGATCTATGATTTGACAGCTTTATTTTTTCTTTTTGTTGATTATCATATTGCCATGTCAGTCTTGAAAGAATGAATACCCTTTGTAAGAGTAACTGTGCAAGTGAGACAAGGGTTGTGAAATCACCAAACACATCTTTCCTGAATCGGCACTGTTTGAGTCGAATGGCAAGGAGAAGTGCTAGATAACTGGAAACAATGCCTAAATCAGTAGAATTCCCAAATGGTTATCCATCTGGTACTGACGAGACTCAAAGTTGCTTAAATTCAAACTGGTTTGCCAACATAATTATGCTGTATATATAAACACATCTTCTTATTATTAACCTTCATATAATATTATCATATTACAAAGCAATAAAATGTAAGTGTAATGTTTTCGTTTACTTAAATATCTTTATACATGGCTATTTTTAGGAGAGAAATAAATGCGCATCAGCAGGTGCAAAGTACTGGGGCTGTTGTATTGCCATTTGGTGAATGGATTCTGGACCACGCAGTAGTTTTTGGTGGGGCCTCTCGATGCTATATTAGTGGGTAATTGTTACAGCTTTACCTTATCATTGTTATGGAGAAGGTCCGGGCAAGCAAAAGAACACAATGAGACAATCCCGGGAGAAAGTGGCCTGTATTCATGATGCCTGGGATGCGTCAATATTACGTCAATCGGGCAGGAAAGCTAGCCGATATTAAAATGGGTTAAGATCAAAACCAGCAAAAGAACACAATGAGACAACATCAGGAGAAATGTGGGTTGTATTCATGATGCTTGGGATGCGTCAATATTACGTCAACTGGCCATGGAAGCTAACTGATATTAAAATGGGTTAGACCGAAATCACAAAAAAAGACAATAAACAGAGCTGGCGAAAATAAGGTACCCAGGTCAATCGACACAGGAACTCTGACCCAGAGAGTTTGCTAAACGATAAACAAAGCTGGCGAGAGAAAAATCATGAGGTCAATCGACATAAATAAAAAAGAAGAGAGAAAAGACAGAAGGTAGTCACAAAAGCAAAATACAGGTCGAGACAGAGTTCTGCAAACCTACTTCTCCATTAATCTCTACCATGCTCCGATGTTAGTTGTCACTTGTATTTTGCTGTGTAAATAAATAAACCTATATTGACATAATAACAAGTGTCGCCTATTAACATGAAAATAACTTTTAATTTATACGGCCAAGAGAACTTGACTATCACAGCCCATTCATATATGAAACATCATGTGCTACAAAAAAAAAAAAAATCTTCGTTTCTTTTTCTCTTACTTTCCCTCTCTACCCTGCTCAAAGCAAGTCTGTCGATCTATTCCACAAATCCCAAATCCCAATCATGAAAAATTTCCAGAAAAAGTACTTCATTAAAGCAGATCTCCAACTTCTAATGTATACCCCCACCTAACCCTAACCCTAACCCACTACCATGTCTCCTTCTCCAACATCAGGGGTCTACGTTCCAACATTCCAGAGGTTGAAACTCTATTACAGGAGACTACACCACCTATTATTCCTAAGCGAAACTGGCATTGGACTGACTACTTCTCTAGATGAGTTCGCAATTAAAGAATACTCTAACTTAGCCTCTAAATCTGACCCCCCAAGATCGCCATGAGCATGGAGTATGTGCCTAAATTAAAGACGACTTTCCATGTGGTAGAGACATCTCTAGAGAAGATCCTAACTTACCCTATATGTGCTTCCAGGTTGGATTTGCTCGCACTACTGCATTTATATTTGCACTCTATCGCCCCACAGCAGTGGAGTTACTATCTTTAAAAGCATATCTGAGAAAATTGACCGTGTCCTGTCTGCATACCACTCAGCAAACATTCACGTCTTGAAGACTTCAATGTTCACAATGTGGAATGGTTAACCCACTCAAGCAAGACCGATGACGAGGGGAGGTTCTGTCACAATTTCTCCATTGCTTATGACCTCACTCAGATTGTTCATGAACCTACTCGTGTCCCCGACACTGGCAGTCAGTATGCAAGTCTCCTAGACCTTTTTCTCACAACTTGCTCTGAGCTATGTTCATCTTCCGCTCTGTTTCCACTAGGATCTTCTGACCACTCTTGTATCAGTTAAGATAAAAACGAAATGTAATAGGTCCTCAGACGTAGCTCTCCATTGTACAGTATATCTATACTCTATGGCTGACTGGGATAGCTTCCATACATTTATATCAGATCTACTTCTGTGTTCCATGTTCAAAAAGGATGTGTTCTCTATAGTATCATGCGTGACAGAATAGTAAATTATAGATATAGACCATTTCATACTCTCGAAAAAATTCCAGCAAAAACCTAACAGCTAGCCATAGTTCTCTCCAGAATGTGCTGCTGCCATTGCACACTGAAATCATTTTTCCATTGCTAATTAATAATCTAATTAATCCATTGCCACGCAATAGATGTACCGAGACTAAAGCCGCTTTCAGGACTGCCAGCAACCACTGTAAAAAAGTAATAAAGATGGCAAGAGAGTTGTATGCTCAGTCCATCAAGTCCAAAGTAGCTGAGCAGCAGCTTGGTACCCATCAGTATTGGCAAATAGCAAACAGAATCCTGAACAGAAGTGTGTGCCCTATCCCAACTTCCATCAATGGACTTGAGGTAATCTCGCCAGCATCAGACAATGCCAAACTCTTTGCCAAGATCTTTGCAACTAATTCTAACCTTTACGACCAAGGCTGCTAACCCCCAGTATTTCCTTGTGTATCTGAAAACACGCTATGCGACTTACAAATATCTGTACGTGATGTTGCCAAGCTAATCAAAAACCTTGACTCCAGTAAAGCAACTGTCCCTGATGGCATTCCAATTATAGTGCTCAAAAAGCTTCCAGAACTAGTGCCCATACTTCCAAAGTTATTTAAGTGTTGTCTTAAGGAGAAATGCTTTCCAACACATTGGAAAATCTCATCAGTATGCTCTGTATTTAAGAATTCAGGTGATCGCTCATCTCCCTCACAGTACAGACCAATAAGTCTTTTGTGCGTCATGAGTTAGCTGCTGGAATCTGTGCTAAATAGAAAAGTAGTCAACCATCTCAGCAAAAATAACCTTCTTAGTGACATGCAATATGGTTGCCGTTCTGCTAGATTTACAGCAGATGTTATTACAGTTATATCTCATAGGATTAGCAAATCTCTTGATGGAGGCTTCTTTTCCAGGGCAATTGCTCTTGACATCTCAAAGGCCTTTGATAGAGTATGGCATAAAGGTTTACTTCGCAGGATTTCCAGCTATGGTATAGCTGGAAATGTCTTCTCGCTTATTAAATTATTTCTCTCTGATAGGTTCATAACAGTAGTGTATGATGTGCAGAAATCAGAAGATCTCAGTATTAATGCTGGAGTCCCTCAGGGGTCCATCCTGGTCCTGCTTTCTTTCTGGTCTACATCAATGATCTTCCAAACCACATCCTTACATCATTCGTAGACATTTATACTGATGACACTACCATCTATGGTAGCACATCAAAGACCATAAATGACCAAGTTCAAATCCATTGCGAAGGTCACTGGGAAAATGGTGGGTCCTTCTATCGCTCCAGTAGATATCTCACTCCTGATGCCATTCTCTACCTTTATAAAAGTCAGGTATGGCCAACAATGAAGTACTGTTGTCACATCTGGGTAGGTGCTGCTAGAAGCAGCTTATCCTGTCTTGACAGAGTTCAAAATAGACTTTGTAGCTTAGTGAGGGATGCCCTTTTCTCTTCCCTACAACCTCTTTCCCACAGAAGAGATGTTGTGAGCCTGTCTCCGCTTTATCATTTTCATGGCAAGTGCTCAACTGAACTTCAACCTATGGTCTCCCCCTCGCCAAACTTTCACAAAAAATACTCGTCTAGCCAAAACCACTATCAACAATTTCCCACACGCTACATCTGTGCCTAAGCCTAAATGTAGATTTCATGAACAAAGCTTCTTTCTTAGAACTGCACGTCTGTGTAATTCTCTTCCGTTTGCTTGCTTTCCAGCTGACTACAATCTGATTGTCTTTTGTCTTCAAGTCCAATGTAAACAAGTTCTTGATGAACCGTCCCCCTACGTAATCCAATTTACAAAATTCCCACTACTTATGTTATAATAAAATGACTAATGTATACCCATTAACCCTTATCCTCGAGTAATCTGCGGGCCTTGATAAGTGGTGATTCCTGTGTAAAAAAAAGAGAGAGACTAGTATTAACTAATTTCTTAATGATCTTATTAAAAACAAATATGAACAGAGATCAAAAGGGCAGTGCATTTCGTTCTTGGCGATTATCAAAGTATTTTTTTCAGTTATTACATCATTACTGACGATGTATCTTGCCCACCCATAGACCGACTGAAAGCTCAGTTTTTCTGTCAACCTGTTAAACCTCATACGAGACTTTCCTGTAAAGGCATTTAAAATTGTCGTAGACCCTTGGAAATGCAGTATGTTATTGCTATACATCTTATGAGATAGCTAACCAATTTTTATGATTTCAGGTTCAAATGAACAGCTACAGCAGTAATTTGAATACACCCTACTAAAGCCTGATTGTCATAGTCGGTGAATTTAAAAAAATGAAAAGGAGTAAGGAAGTCAGAACACCAGAATTGCTTGGCCAAATAAAGAATTTCATGGATAAGGAACGTTCTGTGTTTATAGAGACAATATGTGCACAGTTTGATGTCAGTCTGGGAACTGTACACACAATTATTCGCAAGGAACTGAAAATGTGAAAAATTTGAGCAAAGTTTGTCCGAAGATCAGAGAAGATCAGAAAGAAAGATATTGTCATGACAGCAGGGAGATATCGAGCTGATCAATTCGGATCTTGCAGATTTAATGTTCTGGTAACCTACGATGAAAACTGGATCTACTGCTATGACTCAGAAATCAAGAGACAGAGTTCCCAGTGGAAGCATGTTGGCTTTTCCATACCCAAGAAGGACAGATAGAGTAAATCTACCTAGAAACTTATGATGATCCCTTTTTTGAACAGCATGAACATAATCTACATACACTGAGTTCCCACTAGACAGACAGTTAACAAGGAATACTAGGTTGAGGTCTTAAGGGAGTTCAGGAAGAGACTCCATCAGAAGAGTCTAGCACTCTTCAAATCGGGTCAGTGGCATTCTCACCAGGACAATGCACCAGTCCACAACTCCATCCTTGTTACAGACTATTTGACCAAGACATCAAGACAATTCATCATGCTCCCTATAGTCCAGCCATTGCTCCTTTTGACTTTCGGTTATTCCCTAAGCTCAAGGAAAACCTTAGGGGCTGTTGTTATGAGACAATTGAGGAGATGAGAGAGGCTATGATGAGGGCCATTGACACGTTCACACAAAAGGACTTCTATAGGGCCTTCCAGAAGTTTTTTGGAATGGTACAATTGCATTGCAGACGGAGGAGATTATTTTGAAGAGGACTAGAGTTTTATGTGTGTACTATCAATAAATGTGGCCATATAAAAAAAAGTCTGGAAACTTATTGAAAGCACTTCATATATGTTAATTTTAATCTTCGTAAGATTATTAGTGCAAAACTGATCTGTTCTGGAACTTTATCTCACTTGTCCTAGGACGGGTATATTTTCTATTTTATTACAGAAATAATTCAAATCAAAATGAACTCCGAGAGTAGACTGATTTCCATAGAAAGATGATTTCCATTGTCATGTTTCAAACTTTATGTGCACATTTGAATATAAATTACAACTTTGCCATATGCACGAATCAACAAATAAGAAACATGATTAGCATCTGGACATTTACTAATTAGATATTCATGAATCGGTTCTTCCAAGCTTTCGTAGTTATTATCTTGACATTATGCGGCCAAGTATATAACAACTCGTTATATAAATCAACCGCTACTCTTTCTCTATTAGTGAAAAACTATCTATAATTTTTCGTGACCGAAAGATGTATCCAAAAAATTGATTCCTATTACAGTCACGTAAATTCTTTCAAGCCGAAGACAAAACACACACTCAAGTTGGATTGTTTTGTGCTCTTTCTTCTTGCAACGAAGAAGATAATCGCTTTTGCGTCTAAGTAGCCGTAGTTTTTTCTTCTTTTTTTCTGTAACCAACACTAAAATAATTTGCGAACGAGACAGCGTCCTAAAACAAAATAGACTTCTGTCAAGCAAAAAATCCGTCTTTTTATGCTGTCACCTTGGACTTCCAATTGCGCCTTAATTCGCATAATCGTATTATTCTTGTATCGAAAAGGTTTCAGATTCACGCATCACTGTTTTCCTACAGCAGGCACATGCCAATCGTGGGCGCTTATTGTTCTGCTTTATATGATTATATATTTTCTCAAATAAGTGTTTTTTAAATCGTTCATTTGTTGTTATTAGCATAAAATTCATAAGTTTGTAAAAGTTATCCATTATGCTCCAGTGAAACCGTGTTGAAAGTTCGATTGATTTTTTTCTTATTATTGCTAAATTACTTTATATGAAGTCTTATCTTGCTAATTTGCATAAACTTGTTTTTATCTGACGGAATTTAAGTTTTATGACTTTGTAAATTTGTAATGTAGTCGCTGACCCCGCCATTTAAATACGCACATATATACTGACGACTTACGTGCTGAAGTAATATCACGTCAGCTTTTAAGTTTGAAAGTGACGTCACGAAACAAAATGTATATATAGACATGCTCGATAAGCATGCAATTTCTCCTCCTCCAACCCCATCGGAAGCGAGCCGGCCGATCAGTCGATTTTAGACAAGAATTACGGTAATACAACAACAGATTGTAGCTAAAAGACGTGAACGCCTGAAATTTGAGCGAGGTAAAGAATGGCGAATTTCTGTTGTAAATACATGTCGGTGAATTGCATGTGAAACCGAATGAAATGAATAACTTTGTTCTTTTACCTAAAAGAAAATGTGTCAAAATTTTCTTTTCTTTGCGAATCTCTACACAACGTTGCATCTATTTTACAACTG